>NC_142502.1:32690652-32998586 GCF_057876585.1 Rhinolophus sinicus | reverse complement strand
AATATGGTATATACATACAAGGAATACAGAGGGTGCCAAAAAATGTACACATATTTTAAGAAAAAAGACAAAAACTGTATTATAGCTATGCTGATGGTAACCACTTTGAGCACCTCTTGTAATTGCAGGAGTCAAATGTGACTTGTATTCATCTTTTGTTATCGGTATATGTTGAATATTACAATTTTAATACAGTTTTTTCCCTTCTTAAAATATGCATATATTTTTTTGTCACCCTCTGTATTATTCAGCCATAAAAAAGAAGAAAATTTTATTATTTGCAACCACATGGATGATCTTGGAGGGCATTATGCTAATTGAAATAAGCCAGGTAAGGAAAGACATGTATATTAGCATTTATGAGTCAAATCTTAAAAAACAAAACAAAGCAAAAAACTGATTTCATAGAAACAGAGAATATAATGGTGACTGTCATGCTGGGTGGAGGGAGAAATAGAGAAATGAATGCAGGTGAGAAGGAACAAATTTTCAGTTATAAATTCTGAGGCTCTGATGTGCATGGTGACTTTAGTTAATATAATATGTTATTATATACTTAAAATTTTGCCGAATGTTGATCTTAAGTGTTCTCACCACACACACTCACACAGAGTTAACTATGTGAGGTGATGGATGTGTTAATTATCTTAATCTTGGTAACCATTCCACAATGTATATGTGTATTAAATCATCATATTGTGTGCTTTAAATATGTACAATTATACTTGTCAATTACTCCTTAGTAAAGTCATGGCAAAAAAGAAAGTACAAGACACAATATGGGTTTTTCCTCAAATGTGTCTTATTTACCCATCTGTAAGGGATTCTGGGCTTACAAACTGGATCAAGTCATAAAACTGGGAAAGAGGATATAACTCTCCACTTTGATGACTCAAGGTAGGCTTTATATTTATTCCTAGAGTCGCAATGATCAGTTAGCTACTGCCAAAGTTTCCTGTAGTTAACACTTTTCTGATTGCTTATCTAGCCATGAAGATTATTATGATAACCACACTTATTTTTCTCCAATGTTTAAAAGCTGCTTCTAGGTTTTTGCCATTCTTAGATTCCCTTACTTCCATTAAAATCTATTTAAATTTTATTCATGACAGTTCATTATCATCCTCTATCCATGGTGTGTAGCAAGTAAAATATTTTCAGTATGGCTGTGCTTCCCTCACTATGGGTTTTGCAATTCCTTGATAACGACAAAATCTCCTGGAGAGGAGGGCGGAAGAATGCCTTAAGGAGGTATGATGATAAAATACCTGTTAATACATAATTTATATAATTGTCTTCTTTACAGTTATCCAAGACTTGATGCCAAAATTATATTCGTGTGCATGTACATATCTTTATATGTAAGCTACTACTAAAAAGGATCTTGAAAAGAGCTGCCTATTCTGATATAGATTGTAGAGTGAGACGCGGTGCCATCTTTTCACATTTGATCATCATATCCCAAACTTCAATGCTATTGAAATGCACATTATTAAAATAGTATGAAACTTGAAATATAGCATCATGCTATATGGCCTAAGTACTAATAATAGCAATAAATAACAGCTATGAAAGCCCTTGTCTTTCCTTGTAGATAGAAAATGGAAGAACAGAAAAATAAGAGAAACTGCATCAAGAAAACAGGGGAAACAAAAGAAATACCTGAATAAAAAGGAGAAGAATAGTTTTTAATGATGAGGGAAGGCATTACATCGGGCTTCTGAGTCAACTGTCCATCCTCAATCTGGTCAAGGGTTCTTCTGAGAGAGAGCTAGGCTGGGATTTAGGCAGTAAAACACATACATGCCTGACTGTAATCTAATAATCTTTACCATTTTCTAAATCCCTGTGTGCATTTAGCTCCCTCTGTTGGATTGGTATTGTTTACACACAGTGATATTTGCTCTTTGAAGATACAGCCAAACAAAATTTCCTTCCAATATTTTACATTCAAAGGATGAGAAAAACAACCTCTTCTTAGTGTTTCTACATTTGTATACATTTTCTAAGTAGTGATCAAGACGAATTGTTTGCACAATTCAAGACTTTTCCTCCAGGTCTTTATTCTAGTAGAGAAATTTAAGTATTTCATATCTTTGCCACACTGACTCTCTCACACCAAGTATTCAAAATTGCAACCACATAAAGGGAGAAGTTTGGAAATTTTCCTATTATAAGGCAATCACAATAATTTTCAGTAACTACTAGACATCTTGTGAGTCTATGATTTTAATATAATAACAAAGCCCTCATTCCCAAATGGGTGAAAGGTACATATTTTTCTAATAGCTTAAGGCATGTTTTGGATATAAAATATAAGAACTAGGACCTCCAGAGTTTTGGGAGATTTTGGAGTGGCTGTAATTTAGGATAGAGAATATGTTCATTTATGAACGTTTCATAAATTGCAATAGGTGACATTGAAATTACATGGTTTGTTCATTATTTTATGGAGTGTCTCCCCAATCAATTTTTCTTTAGTTTTTCTACTACTTTTAGAAAAAATCCTGAAAGAAATGGACTTATAATTTCATTTTCATGAGATTTATAACCTTTACTCACTATTTGTTTCTCTCACACTTGATTTGTTAGACTGGAGTGTGGGTTAAGATTCCAAAGATTCAAACTGACCTAGTCATAAGATTTCTGGGCTGCCCCAAAATTTGAGTGCACATTGAATTATCTTGTGTTGTTTAAAGTGGAATAAATTGATTGATGAAACCTATAGTTTCTCCCAAGTCCCAAGTGTTTATCTTATTGGGAATGATGATGGCCTACAACATATTGACTTTTCTACGACTCTCACCTTGGGACTACCTAGTTTCAAATTCATATCTCTGGGAATTTCCTAGAACTGTGTGTGTGTGTGTGTGTGTGTGTGTGTGTGTGTGTGTGAGTGTGTATGTGTGTGTTTGTGTGTGTGTGTGTGTGTGTTTGAGGGAGGGGCTGATAAGGAGATGAGACAGAGAAGAAGTAATGAAAAGCAATGCTTAGAATTTCATATAGAATATGGATATCCCTTAAGTAAATTCTAAAATTTTTCCCTATGCTGCATTTATTTGCAGTATACTATAGCATATTGAAAATGGAAGAGCTGGGCGGAGGCCGGTTAGCAAAGTTGGTTAGAGTGCTCATAACAACAAGGTTGCTGGTTCGATCCCCACATGGGCCACTGTGAGCTGCACCCTCCACAACTAGATTGAAACAACTACTTGACTTGGAGCTGATGGGTCCTGGAAAAACACACTTAAAATACATAAAAGTTAAAAAAAAAAAAAAAAAATGGAAGAGCTATGAGGCACTGATGGCCTCTATGTTACTCAGCTATCATACGACTATAAGGGGAAAAAAAGAATCTCTCAAACTACTATAGTACATGAGATTTATTGTAGAAAATCAAGGGAACATCAGGGAATCCAAACGGAAGGAAGTGGAGCAGAGCCCAAAATCATCCTTCAGTGAGGGATTGTTGTGTTTTTTAGGAAGTAAAAATGCTAATCTCTTGATTTCTTTCCTTCTGAAGCTACATGAATCTTCATCCATGTGGTCATCTATTTCATGCCTCTCTGTGTACAGAGCTGATTTTACTGCATTCACATGGTCTTTTATAACTGCCTTAAAATCTGCACCAAGTATCCATAACCTTCCATGCTTGGTTTCTATGTACTATTTTTACATCCCCAGGGGAAAGAATATAGTTATCTCAGCTTATGTCATGTACACAGTGCAGGTTTAATCAGGGAACTGGGCTTTGCGTCTAGAACAAGGATGTTTCAGTATCCACTTAGTGAAAGGTTGGTATCACACTGTCTAACAAGGGGTGTGGAAAAGACAAAAGTGGCAGATTTAATATTTCTACTTCAATGTGCAAACAATCCTTTGAAAACAAGAGAAGAATCAACCTCATTCTACCATTGAAAGTTAAATTGAAAATCAAGACATTTCTTTCAATAATATTCAATATAAATTTACTTGAGTAGATGCCAAAAAATGTATCAATTTAGTAAAATTATCCTGCCAGCTTATTTCTTTTCCCTGGTACTCTGAGATTTCTAAAAATATGAGAGTTGTTGAGAACAACTTTCTTACCTATGATATAGATAGCTCAGCCAATTTCCTATCAATTAAATTCTGTTATAATTTCCACTCCTAGTTAATAAAAGTATAACAATAGAAAGTAATGCTAAACAATGACAGTGTAAAAGTTTTGAAATACATTTTGAGTTCTCTTGATGCCATTTGTATGGACAAAGGAGTTACTAGAGGATTTGGACCGTTTTACAATCTGTATTAGGTTTCAGAACTTGCATACACACAAATATTCGTTCAGTTGCATAGAGAGAATTTAGAGCCAACAATAACTTTGGTATTTATTAAAAGCAGGTCACCCTTTAATGGTGAAGTGTTTTGTGCTAAAAGCAGAAATAATTCTCTTTACTAGATCTGTTAAGGCTCAAAGAATACAGGAATGCTTCTTGGAAAGGAAAATATATAGCACTCAAAATATTCATAAAACCAAGTATTGTCATTATGTTTTCTAAAAGGGTGAAGATACTGATCAGATAGCAGCATTCAGATAAATGAACTCACTGTTAAGGTTGAACAGGAATTATTTTGTGTTGTTACAGTCAACTTCTGTCTTAGAGACAATGCTAAATTATTAATAATGTCCATGAACCATTGGGAATATTATAATGCTTACCTTTTCTATATTTTTATCTATTGATTACTTCTATTAAATTCAATCCCTAACATTCCCCATTGACTAGTAATTGTCTTAATATTCTAGACTCCAAAACACTCTGATAAAGGATAAAGTAATAATTATTGTGCATATTAAAATAAGCCAAATGCTTTGCATAAGTAAGCATATGTAACGTTTACAACAATACACTATAGATATTAATGTCATTTACAGAACAAAATATTGAGCATCAGGGAGATTAGATAAATTGCCCAAAATCAAATAGCTAGTAAATGTCAGAACTGGAAGTTGATCAGGTCTGTATGCCTGTAAAGTCCATGTTGTTTTTTTTCTGAACGCCTTATATGCTATGTCAGTGATGTCCCATTTCTTATATCAAATTGAATCTGCTCAGGCTGGCTTTCACCATTACCCATTACCTCCTGACTTCTTAGTTAATCAGTCTTCCCTTTTACTGCTGTCCAACATGAAGCTTCTTTTTTAGTCGTTAGTCTGCTTCTTCCCCCAGGCTTTTATTTTATCCATTCTGGAGCTAGGAGGCTCAATGCCTCTTTTACATCAACGCAAATCCTAAATACTCCATGACAACCCTTTCCCTTGTTACAAATAAAAACATTCCCAGGTACTCACTGTTTTGAACTTATTTTCTGCTTGCTGTTTTCCCGTGTCTCTCTTCTTAATTGTGGTCTAACAAACACCTCTTCAGGCTTATCAGCCTGACCTCTTCTCTTCTACAAGATGTACATGTTACTCTGTGTCTTATTACCTGGTTAGAAGACAGGCTGCTTCTCTCCCAGATCCTTATATGCTACATAATTAGTGACCATATGGCCATACTATTGTGTGCAAGGTAGGGTGTAGAACTGTATATAATCTAATAGGATTGACTTAGCACCCGCTTTTATGAATGTTTTAATTATCTGAAGAAACAAAATATGCAGTTTTTATGTATATGAAATATATATAAAATCCATCATGAAGCATAAAATCCAACATAAGGCAAATTTTTATGTAATGTGAGCATATAAAGAAAATTTTGTATTTAATTATACACACACACAATTATGCTATTTTTATATCATAATGCATAGTAGAAAAGAAAGAGGAAGGAGAAAAGAGAAGACCTTGTACCTGGCAGAGTCTACATCTTTCAAGAACATTCTTTTTTCTCACTACTTCTAGTATTGTTATTTATCTTCTTGTTATATGTGACTGACATATGTGTTTTTAATGTGTGAAATATGTGATTAATTCAAAGTTCTGAAAATGAGATTTAATTAAACAGCATTAAGTTTAGGAAAAATCTTTCATGGTAATTTAAAGGAACTAATGACTTTTAACCCTCCTGTCAGTAATAGTGATCCTCCGAAGGGCCTAGGATCTCATGATTCTGCTGCCAAATATAAGAATCATCAGATGCTTTGTGGTTTCAGACACCATTTTTTTTCTCAGTGAATTACATGGGGCAGTGTAATTCATGTTTTCCTATATTTAGCTGCATTCCAAAGAATTTCATGAGCATTTCCCTGAACTCATTTTCCCATCCTCAATCTGATGGCATGAAGCAAGAGGGGATTTTTGATGAATGTACTAATATTTTGCTTCTTGGAATGTAGATTAGGGGTATTTTCATAGGGAGGTGGAAAGGGATTGGGAGTAGTGGGAATAAAAGTGATTTCTTCTGGTAATCTTCATTGTTGCTGATTATGTTCTTGCACCAAATTAGTGATTTGTGCACAGGAAGAGGGGCTTCTATACTGACATTTTTCTCCGCTTCCATCTTTCATTTTATCTGAACCTATATGCATAAATTACATATCAGATTTTACCTCTCATGAAAGAACGGCTGCTTTTCCAAACTGCATGCAAGAATTAAACTATGAATGAAGATAAAGGCCACTAGGAGAAAAAAGAAAAGAGAAGGAACAGATTGTTATTTTTTCATAATTAATCTCTTTATCCCCCACAATTAAGGCAGAAAAAAATCCATTCACTACTTGACCTCAAAATCTTTAAACTTGGGGTTCCACAACCTCAAGAAAGGGATGTGCTAGCTTTTTTTCATTTTGATCTCCAAATTTCTGAGGGTGTTCATAAATATTTGTCATCTTCACTAACAAGTTCAGGAGAGAGATGGGTAGTAGCGCTCACAAGTCTCAGGCCATAAAAGTACTCAATCATTGAAATCTGGTGACACATCATCTCTGTCTTCAAAATTGGCCCCTAATGCTCCACACGAATCATCTCATCTAAATCAGACCAAAAGCAGACTTAATCAGCTTGAACTGGAAAATTGGCTTTCAAATACCAATATTTGATAACCTGTAGTTGGTATGCACTTATATTTTCTATATCATTTAGATAGAAGAATTTGTGACTAATGTTATTTATCTTTTCCAGTAGAATTTTTGATAGAGCCAAAGGCCTTTACAGTATTTGTATAATTTCTGTTTTTTCCAAATAATTACCTTTTAACTGAATTAAAAACTCTGTGTAGTGACACTACATCTATCTTCTTTACACTTCTCTTCCCTAAAGTAATACACATCTTTTGTTTTGTTTTGTTTTATTTTTACATCAGAGGAAGTTAGTACATTTTTGTTGAATGACTAAATCGATGAACTAATTCTGAATAGGAGTACTTAAGTAATAAGCAACACAGTGTGCCTTTTTTTACTGTATCATAACTGGTTATATTATGATATCAATAAATTCCTTCATACATGACTCATATTTTGTGGCTAAACTAACATAAACATATACTAAGTATTTGGGGCAACACAAGACTATATTAGGTTTAGCCCTTGTCTTCCATCAGCTTTCAATCTAGTCGTGAGTGCCCAGGAAATACTTCAGTTTTGACTAGAGAAACTTCATGCCAGAAATTTCTGCCAGTACCAATTAAAGTTATTTTCTCTCAAGTTTCCTGAGGCCAGAGTATACAAGACCTGCAAATTACCTGACTGCAGAAATGAGATCTAGGGTAAGCATTGCAAATAAGTCCCAAAATTATCAAACAAAGCATTTAAAAAAATTAAACATCCCTTCTTAGTGGCCCCAGGAGATACATACAAAGTCACAAGACAAAAAAACAGGATTCTTCACCTGTCTCCATCTATTTCATTGTCAGAACTGCTTCACCTTAGTTTTCTAGGCAGCCCGTGTGCATGGACTGGAAAAGCAAAAACGATGGCAAAGATCTTCTCAAAGTCCAGGCTTTGCTTTCCACATGCAGGAGCCTCAGTGTATCTGTGCGTAGAAGAGAGGCTGGATATACACAGGTTTGCATTTTTCAATTAAAAAAAAAATGACGATTTCAAATGTTCACTATTAAGAAGTTACTGACAGTGTGACAAGCCTGGAACTTACCAGATTAATGAGAAGGGACTTCTGGCTCCTCGGACAGACAGCGATCAGAGTTTGACCCCTGGAAGGCCACTGAAACCACAAAACATTAATGCTGCCACTGTGCTTCCATCCCTGCTACAGAAGCCATATGAGCATTTTCCATATGGTTCTCAACTTGTGGGAAGGAATTAAGCCCCAAACAACTTAGTGAACCTTGCATTTTGATTTACTAAACATTCAAGAATGAACTTTCTTTTTTCCTTTTGTAGATTTCTGTCATGATTTTATTTAAAAAATGCATGCCTGTATCTCTGCTTACTCGTTCCCAGAAATGGCTACATGTGTACAATACATTCACAGTCCTTTTTTTAATTCTCTGAGGATTGCAGCACACTGAAGGGGGAAGAAAGTAGTGCGAACACCAAACCAAGCAATTGCCGGCATCTGAACAAGGCTTGCTGCTGGGGCCCAGTAAAGATAAATACTCATCCATCCAGCGCCTTCATTTCTGTAATGTCTCACTGTCCAACTTAGTAAATGCTTTCTTGCTGGGTTTTTGGCATCTCTTTGAATGAGGAATGTAAACTGAAAAGGCCTAGGAGACTAAAACTGGCACAAAACACTATGATGAATAATATCAGGAGACACAGAGACTAGCTCAGTAGTCCCATATGCAGTGCCACGGTCTCTACCAGAGGACAGATGGATTTGCTGCCTGGGATGAGGCTATTATGTAATTTCCAGATACATGAAAATATAAGAGAAAAAATAAGGGTAAACTAGGTCCAATTTTATGCAAGTGGCTGTTAAGTATAAAACAAGAGAATTAAAGAAAAGCTATTCAAGACAACTTAAAACTTAATAAACAGAACTATTAACATACATTTTATCTATAGATATTGGAAAAAGAAAGTATAATGTGTGGTATTTTTAAAGAACGTTTTAAAATTTGGAGAGAAATTTACAGCAAAACTACACTGAAACTGTTATTTAGTTATCTCTATATTTACACCATGTCATAAACTATTACTGTTAAAAGCCTAAAAAAGCCCATGGAAAATCATACTTATCTTTCCTAAGATGAATACCACTAAAAGAGAGAACTTCTATGGTGGTGCTTAAGAGTCGGACTAGACTTTAGTTCAAATGGTATCATCCAAAAAAACCTTCAATTATATATTTTTAAAGTTTCTTTTTTCTTTTCACATATGAGACAGTTTTTTCCCAGGCTATCGTGTTTAAATCTTTGATTAGAATATGGAAATCATGTGCCCAGATAACTTGAAATGTGTATCTATTAATTCAGACCCACCCAGTAAGTGGTGAGTTTGGTTACTCACTATCTTTTAGGCCTCTAGGAAACCAATTTTGAAGTGTGTTGTTGCAGCTGAAAGTGGGGAACCAGAGGCAGCTTTCCCATGGGAATGGTTCACCACCCAGGCTCACTGGATGGAGGTTAGGATTGGATGTGGTGGCAATCACGGATATATGACTTACTTTTCTGGATTGTACCAAGTTACTAACATAGAGCACTAATAACCAGAAAGTAACATAGAGCCCTAATAACCAGAAACATAATACCTCATGTTTCAAGACGGTTCTTTGAACTCCACCCTAAAGGGTGGATATAAATATCAATGGGGAGGAGAAGAGAACTGAAGGTGGGAACACCCTTTTATTATAAGGACATTCGCTAGTAATTATTCAGACTTTCTTCTTACATCCATTGGCCAGACTGAAGGTCACACCTACTTGCAAGACAGGCTGAGAAATGTAGTCATTTCTCTAAATAACTGTGGGCCTTGTACAAAATTGAAAATCTAAGGAATAAAAAGGTGGATATTGGGGGACAAATAGCAGTATGTACCTCAGTAAGAAAAATCTAGAACTATTGGTTTAAATGGAGAACACACTCATTTTAATGCTCATCACTGTTCTTTAAAAATAAAAATAACTTTCCCTAATTTTGCTGGTATTTTTGAATTATATCAGCTTTAATTCCCTAGGAGGAAGTTATTCTCAGTCAAAATTTTCTCAGGTCTTATGCATTTTTAAAAGTAATGCATTATCTGTTCATATCTCATACATTACAATAAATAACTTTCTAAATAATAATATTTCAATTAGCACACACATTTGCCCTCTCAAACTATTGACCTCTGTAGCTAATTATAACATATTCTTAAGTTTTAATTAAATTTTAAATTTAGCCTATTATTAATGTGCTCTTTTGTTGTTTATTCTCCAAAACAGGAGTTATGAACCTATGTGAGGACTATATATTAGTACATGAAAATTGGGAGAGAACCTCCACTTTGGTCGAGACAAGAGCACATGGACACTTATTACAAAATTATTTTGGCCAAAGTGAAGTGTCATTTTCTTATAGCATTGCTTCCCAGAGGCAAGGAAAACAGGAAAGGTACAATTGGATTGTGGTTCATATTTATTAATTTTAATCCTAAACACAATTAATTTGCCAGTAAGGTAGTGTTATATATAAGTACTCATGTCTATTACATGAGTTAGACTGGAAATACATTGGTGAAAAAAGTCATCACAACAGCCTTCAAAAAGCTTGTGATCCAGTCTGTTTTTTCTTCTATATAAAAGGCATCAAAATAATCCAGTTATTAAGATGATACACTTAATTTTAATAGCCACATTTGTAAACAATAGCCACAAGGACTATATAAAAAGTTTACCTTTTTTACCATGTTTAAGAAAATACAGTTTTGGAACCAGCACAACTCAAGGCATGTATATATATATATGGTGCCAAAAACTGTATACACATTTTAAGAAAGGAAAACTGTATTAAAATTGTAATATTCAATATATACTGATAACAAAAGATGAATACAAGTCATGTTTGACTTCTGCAGTTACAAGAGGTGCTCAAAGTGGTTGCCATCAGCATCCAGACACTTCTGCTTACGGTGAACTACTGCTTGAGCAACGTTGACCAAAGTGTCCACTTATATACATTTTTTGTCATCCCCAATATATACGAGTATATGCATTTATCATTTTCAATTTATTTCAAGGGTATTGGGGGGCCTGTTAGAGACTTTCTACACATCCTGTGAGGCAATCTGACATGTAGGAAAACCCATAGACTAGCTGCATGAATTTGAACAAGCCTCCAATTTCTATTGGGAAGGTAAAATAAATGAATGCTAATATAATCTACCATCCTTCAGTTCAGCATACATAAAATAGGCACACTAATCCATAACTCTTATGGCTGTTGTTAGAATTAAATTATATAACTGCTGTTTAACATATAAGAGATATACAACAGATATCCCGCTATCCCTGGTAATTGTAACAGGTTTGTTTGTAAATTCAAGAAAAACATCTGTCCACTGTGACTGTCCCATGAACTTCTTGGGTTCAACATTGGTGCCTTCTTGCAGAATAACCAACATATTTATATCTTCAGAATTCAGTATAAGTAGTGGTTATTTTGGACCACTTTCTGTCAGAAGCAGAATATTATGACCCAACTGAAAGGAGATATTTTTTCTAAGTATTTTTTTCTGTTCCTGGTACTTGAGTTCAGCCAAGATACAGCAATTTCTCATTATTCCCAGTTAATAGTTAGACCTCTAAATGGTCTACTTTGTACTCAGCACTGACAACACAACTGGAGTGTTTTTATAATTTCTAGATGTTGTATTTTAGAAGAGGATATGGACAAATGAGAACATGTCCAGAAAAAAATGATCAGATTGATGAGTGGGCTTTAACATCATCCACATGTCATATGAAAGATGAACTACCAGAAAGAGAATATTTAACTTAGAGAAGGAAAGACTATCGTGGTGTATAGTAACCACCTTCAAATATTTTAAATTGCTATGTTGAAAGAGATTATGTACTTTTTTTTGTTATTTTAAAAGCTATACCTGGGACAAATGTGTTGAGAAAGATCCCAGGTTAATATAAAGACAATTGTCAGAGAGGGGTAATGTGGACAGAGCTGGGTTTGAATCTTCATTCTTCCCCCTACTAGCTGAACTTAAGAAATTCACTTACAAGTCTTAGTATTGGTTTCTGAATCTGTAAATTTATAATGATGATTATATATTATGGATCTATCGTGTGCCATTCACTGAACAAGTTGCTTTGTATATGGAATTAATAATGCTTAAGGTTGTTATTATTATTTTTCTTTCAACACATAAGGGGGGCACAATAAGTTCAACCCACTGCTGAAGAGTTTCTCTGCAATATTTGTGTTGGCACCTGATGGAAACTGGTGCAGAATATTTTTCTGTTAGTGAAGTTACTGCCTATGTTAATGTTCAAACCTGTCAGTATCTTACTTTTATTTGCCTCATCATCTATTCAAAGTAGAAATTGAAAATGAGGACCTGGAGTAGGCTTTTAAAGTCCCAAGATAATAGATAGTATGACAGTATGATTTGTAAAACTCATGTGTTTATCTTTACATAATTTTAGCTAATTAAAAGAGCAGAGGAAAAATAAAACTCGTATTAGGGGTGCTGAAAAAACATCAGGTGTCGGTTTTTTTATGGCCAGTATTAGACAACTATGAGAACTTAGATTCTTCTTCAGCAGAATTTTGAAAAGGTCACTTGATCTCTTTGTATATCAAGAAGTATTTCCTGTGAAATGAGGAAATTACAGTAGGTAATTCCCCTTAGTTTCACACATCTGGAGCTCTATAATTGACTAAAAATTACTACATGAATTGGTAATGGTGAATTAATAGACTTCCTTAGATTTTAGTTCTTGAACTCACATATCATAATTTAAGTGAAATGAAATGTTACCTTTTATACTTATCAAATGTAGTGGTCTCCTAACATTTCTTACATTGTACAGTTTATTCCATCAGGACTTGAGTAGCAAACAACAAATATATCTATATCTATATCTATCTATCTATCTATCTATCTATCTATCTATCTATCTATCTATCTATCTAAACATATGCCAAAAATGTATATACATAACTTGTATTCATCTTTTGTTATTGGTATATATTGAGTATTACAATTTTAATATTATACAAATTTTTTCCTCTCTTAAAATGTGTATACATTTTTTGGCACCCTCTGTGTGTGAGTGTGGTGTGTGTGTGTGTGTGTGTGTGTGTGTGTGTGTATAGTTTACAAATACAGTAACTTTGGCCATAAATATGACTACAAAGTTTAAAATTTAAAACATTATAGAACATTTGCTATATTAACAGGGATTTTAACTTTATTTATGTATTACAAAGAAGCAGTGAGGTTGGGCTACATCAATCAAAGGAAAGTGAAGAGAAAAAGAATTAGAGAGAGCATGATAAATATAGCAGGCAAAGAGATCCAACCCATTTATAATTGAAGTCCTCAATAAAGAAAACTAAAATTTAGGAAGAAAACTCATGATTACACTTATAATTCAAGGTAACTGTTTTTAAGAAATAAAATAATACTTATGCGTAAATGTTAAAAATACACATGCATATGAAAGTGATCCAGGCTGACATTACTGGACTTGACAGGTAAAGAAAAAAATTCTTCGTGCAGCAGTAAAATAAATAAAGATTACCTACAGTGGGAGAGCATCAGACTGGCTCCCAGAGCTATCAGTTGAATAATTTCCCCCAGAGCTATCAGTTGGATAACATCAATACTATCAGTTGGATAACATCTCAGACATTCAATATGCGACTATGTCCCTCAAGGATTTCATATCCAGCCAAACTAACCTCCAAGTAGCAAAACACTTTACAATTATTAACATACAAAAATTCCCTTCAGCTTTGTTGATAAAACTACCAGAGGGTAAAGTGCAGCCTACCAAGTGATGAATAAAGAAACCATAGCAAAAGAATGGTATAAGTACTATATGTATTAAATGTTGAACTACAACAAAAAATGTATAGCAAAACAGTTATATAGTACTTCCTTTTTACTAGGCGTTGTTCTAAATTGTTGGCATTGTTCTAAACTGTGGATATTAGGGTGAAAGAAGAAAATGTAAATTTGTCATGCCATCACAATTTACACAGAAGCTTCACAATTTAAAAGTGGCATTCAGAAAAAGTGTATGGTTTATTCATGGAAATGTTGGGGATCAAATGACTACATTTCAAACTGAAATAAATCAAACAATAGAAGCATAAATTGATTTACTCATATAAAAGTAAACAAAAATAATATTATTGATGAAATTTGAATGAGGGAGAGAGGGGAAGGGAAGGAAAGATAGGATAATGTTATATTGATTTTGATAGAGGCATAATTGACAGTTTTTAAAATGCAGGGCTGACAGTAAGACAAAGTTATGAAAGTAATCTCTATAACAAAATGTAAAAAACGTATTTTAATAATTATAAATATACACCTATGAGTGAAAAAAGGCTACAACATACTGAAAGACTTTTTCAATACTATAAAAACAGACAACACAACATAAAATACAATCAGAGCTAAGACCATAAATATATTCATATTAATGACTGTAAATAGTTTAAAAGGAAAGCCAAAGATTTATTAAAAGAAAAAGACGTTCATATTGGGTTACAAATCAAAAGCTAACTCTATGCTATTCACATGAGACACTAAATCCTAAAAGAAGTGTATAAAATACATACTAATATACAATGTATATCAGACAAATGTAAACAAACCAAAGCAAGGATTTTATGCTATCAGAAATGGCAGTGTAGCTTGTTGTATAATACTTTGCTTTGAGAATAACTATGAAAACAATCTCTCTCTGTCTCTGTCTCTGTCTCTGTCTCTGTCTCTCTCTCTCTCTCTCTCTCTCTCTCTCACACACACACACACACACACACACACACTCACAAACACACACACACACACATCTGTTTGGAGGCACTGGAGAACTATGCATAGAGATCTCAGAAAGGGTAGAACGTACCAGAAAGAAGGGTGTTAAAGACAGAAAATCAAAAATTCAGCACCACTTTTCCACTTCACATTTGTCAGTTTGTAAAATGAAGATGAAAGGTTGAGAAACTTAGCAGTCCTTTCAGAATATAGAAACAAAAATTAAACTCAGGGCCTTCCAAATAGAAGGACCTGGCATGAAATCTAGGTTTTCAGACGAGAATTCTAATGGGCTACACTTTAAGAGTAAGGGAGAAAGAAATAGACCGATCTTTCTAAAGGATGAAGCCTGATTTAGAAAAGATTCAAACCCTGGTTGGTTTAAGGTGATCTGCCTTCAGTCTGTTTGCCTAAAACAAAGTGAATCCTGTCTTGAGGACAATAACAGTGTCTAGAACTTCAGGTCGTCTCTATAACTTTTCACTTGAAATATCTGTCATGCAGTCAAAAAATTAGTAGGCAGGTATGGAAACAGACTACGTACAAAAAAGAGGGAAAACAGCCAATAGAAACAGGAGATGAAGATATTGGAGTTTTCAGATGCAAATATGAATTGATTGTTCTTGGACTTCTGAGTAAGATTTAAAAGTTTATGTTATGCCTACAGACTCACAGCTGGGAAAAATATATAAATTACAGAAAATATTTTTGAAAGGCATCATAGAGTTGTGGAAGCTATGAGGACTAAATGGCCTAAACTACCTAGAGGAAAAACATTTAGAGGTGAATATATAAATAACAGCTGTTTTTCACATGGGGGAATTTGCCAATTCTTGGTGTGAGCTGAAGTTTTTATCTTGGCCCAGAGAGAGAGCAACAGCTAAAGGAAGGAGAAAACAATGTAGCTTTTAGCAGTTACTTGGGGATAGAAAGACAAAATGAAGGCTTGAGGTCTACAGATACATAGTCATTTTTCTTGTCTTGTCTTGTCTTGTCTTGTCTTTCTTTTTTCTTACTAAATTTATTGGGGTGACAATGGTTAGTAAAATTATATAGATTTCAAGTGTTCATTTCAATAGTATATCATCTGGGTTTTCTCCTTCCATCACTGTATATTTGACCCCCTGTTTCCTCTTATACCACTCCCTCTCCCCGTTTACTCGCTGGTAACCACTAAGCTGTCATCTGTGTCTATGAGTTTTTGTTTCTTTGTTTGTCTTGTTCCTTTGTTGCTTTTAGTTTTATATATCACATATGAGTGAAATCATATGGTTCTTGACTTATTCTGTCTGCCTTATTTCGCTTAGTCTGATAAACTCAAGATCCATCCACGTCATCACAAATGGCAGCATTTCATCTTTTCTTATGGCCGAGTAGTATTCCACTACTCCACGAGTAGTGCCACATCTTCTTTATCTAATCATCTATCAAAGGACACTTAAGTTGTTTCCATGTCTTGGCCACCATAAACAATGCTCATTGAAAATCTGGTTACATATATCTTTACAAATAAATGTTTTCAGACTTTTTGGATAGATACCCAGAAGAGGGATTTCTGGTCATATGGTAACTACATTCTTAATTTGGGGGAGGATCTCCATACTGTTTTCCATAGTGGCTGTACCAATTTACATTTCCATCAACAGTATATGAGGGTTCCTTTTTCTCCACCAAAAAAACTATTAGAAACAATAACCAATACAGTAAAGTTGCCAAATACAAAATCCATGTACATAGCCATTTTTACACAAGACATTTACTATATTCTAAGATTGTGTAGGAGTCTAAAATGTAAACTAAAACCTTTTGAAAAATTCAAAGTGAAATCTATTGCAATCCCATAGTACTTATGAAACAAAGACCTAAAAACAGAAAAGGCACGAAACAAAAGCACAAGATGGTATGGTATTTCGATGCTCAGGATCTACAGCTGTTTTTTCCTACAGTTCTGAGTGTAGTAAATTTTGTGTTATGCTTACAGACTCAGGCCTCTACAAACTACTAAAGTAAAATCATTGCACAAATATAATTGAAGAATAGAATACATATACAGTCTCAAAAAAAACGAACAAACAAACAAACAAAAAACCTCCCCACATATTGTTTAGTAGTTACAAAGTGAAAACATTCATTTACACAGTAAAAAAAAAAACAACAAAAATCTGAAAAACCCCATATTAACAAAGTGAGTAGTTAATATTGCCAATAGTGGGGCAAATGAATATTGCATGTCTTTTGAAATAATATGCTAAGAAGTACACAGCATCACTTATACAGTATTCCTGCCAGAATAGTCACACTCTGAATTTAATCATGAAAAAAATTAGCAGATGATCCAAATTGAGGGCCTTTCTACAAAATATCTGGCATGTACTCTTTAAATAAGTAATTTCATGAAAGAGTGTTGTGCCAGTTCTAACCTGGTGACAATAAGTACTGTTCTTAGGTAGGATTGCATAAAGCACTTACACAGGCCTGTATTTACTTGTAGCAAGTTCCACAGACATCTCTCCACTTCCCTAACCCACCAGAGCCAATGTTGTGGCTGGACTGGCCCTTGTGGTTCTTATTATTGTGATTGCAGGATGCACCTCAGCAAAACCATCAGGAAATTTTTTGAAGAAAAATATTTATTATTCCTAGATTCGGGAGGGTACAAGTCAAGCTCCAGGATCATAACAACACAACTAGTTCATAGGCAGAGAGAGAGGGACCCTGGATCTAGGACTCTGCCTTTCTTTAGGTCCTAGGGTGGAGTGCCTGGATTTTCACAGTTCATTCCTTATCAGTGAATTTTAAGTATAAGAGCAGGATTTAGGGTGCAGGGAGGGAAACATGGGTCAGTTATCTAGGTTATGCAGAGATTTCTGAAAAGGGAAGTCCGTGAGGGGTGGCAGACTGGTTCCTTCCCTAGTTACTTGCTGGTAGCTATGTCATACAACTGGCAAGATATTTATTCAAGATGGATGTCTATGAAATAGATGAGTTGACAATCAGAACCTTAATGTCAGGCACTTACACTACTCAAAGGAAGACAGAAACTTCCAGTTTGAAAGAGATTAAAGACATAAGAAAAGTAAATGCGTACATGCTTCTGTACTGGATATTTGAGCAGAAAAAGTATGCTATAAAGGAAAACATTGAGAAAATAGGTGAAATAGTGGTGCACTAATTTTGAATTTTCTGAACTTAATAGTTCTGAACTTAGTAGTAAGAATATGTCCTTTTTCTTAGGAAACGTACATTGAAATATTTTTGGGTAAAAGGTCATGATGTCTGACACTCAAATATCTCAGCCGATGATGTGTGTGTGTGTGTGTGTGTGTGTGTGTGTGTGTGTGTTGAGAAGAAGGTTTGGCAAAATATCAATGTCCACTCTAGGTGGGGTGTATATGGCAGTTCATTGTACTATTCATCCAGGTTTAAATATTTTTTAAATAAAAGTGTTTTTTTGTTCTTTGTTTTTTTAAAGAGTATGAGAAAACTCTGAAGAGAGCTATAAGAACAGAAGCAAACCAGAAATAGATTTAATCATGCCATTTAAGTGAGACTATGCTCATTTTGGTAACCCAGACAATATAGATTGAAGAGTAATGATCTAGCAGATTTTCACTACAAGGCATCTTAAAAGATCTTCAGGCAACAGGGATATGATAGTCAACAAAATTTGGGCAAACGTAAAGAAATAACGAGTGCTGGGAATGAGATAAAGGAGGGTAAAAATAAAATTGTCTTACTATTAATTGCTCTAAAACTTAATCGACTCTCTAAAATAGGGGTTGATAAACGTTTTACAGGAAGGATCAGATAAATACTTTCAGCTTTGTGGGCCAAATGGACTTTGTTGTAATTACTTGACTCTGCCTTCCTAGTGCTAAAGCAGCCACAAACAACACATAATAGGTATTGCTATGTTCTGATAAAACGTTACTGTTTCATCAATACAGTCTATATTGTTGTCATATATATATATATATATATATATATATATATATATATATCTATATCTATATCTATATCTATATATCTTTGTGGCTGCCCTAAGGTGCCATACTCCATCATCCTCCACGTGTTGGCCTTTTTTTCTGGCAGACATTGTCTTGCTCTTTATTAACATTGTCCACCTTGACTTGAGTCTTCTGGCTCAATTCGGTTATCACCTCTTTAAGCAATCTTTTCCAAAACTTATAGTCCTAACAGGGAGAATAGGTTTTCCTGTCTGTATGATTCCTTAGGAACTTATGCCTCCTGGCTTTACCTTGGGCTTGGTTTGTGACTTTTGGAAGGTATGTAATATCCCTAAGTCTCAGTTTTCTCATCTGTAATGTAAGAATAGTACCTACATTACAGAACTGTTGTGAGAAAGCCTGTGATGTACTTGACATAGGGATGAGCCCATAGAAAGCATTTAAACCATATAAAATGCTATATAATAACGTTGTGATGGTGAGTAATATTTCTCTGTTATACTATTTAGTAATGCATAATATTGGACAAAAGTAATTTTATCTTGTTTTGCAATACTTTTATAAAATATGCTTGGTTAGAGATTGTGTAAAAGAAAATTATAATACTGTGATTA
Organism: Rhinolophus sinicus; assembly: GCF_057876585.1. Classification (NCBI taxonomy): domain Eukaryota; kingdom Metazoa; phylum Chordata; class Mammalia; order Chiroptera; family Rhinolophidae; genus Rhinolophus; species Rhinolophus sinicus. The sequence goes on along the minus strand of NC_142502.1, from coordinate 32,979,136 downwards.
GGCATATTTGGATTTTTTTGTTATTTTAATAGCAATAAAATGTACTAAATCAGAAGAACATGTCTTAGTCAGTAAGATATATGAAGATGCAGGTAAGATAAGGAACGATAAATATTATGGTCCCTGTAATTTCTCAACCACCAAAGTGAAGTGAGCCAAGAACATAGCTGGAAAGGAACCAAGTGAAGCAGGGTCCAAATGAACCCTTCAGCTGTTAAGTCCTGATTACAGTGAACATAGAACCCTGTTTACACTGAAACTAGTGATGGAACAGCATATGGCTCGACTAATTCTACCATAAGAGAGCAATGAGATTAAAGTTTAGAAAGAATATTGAGTAGAGATGGTAGAGTTGGGTGGTGAATAAAAATAAACCACAAAATGCATACTTGGGAATATCTTGGATGTTGTATGTGTCTGTACATTTCACTGGTCTTTTTAAGAACAGCATAAATAAAATGAATACAGTGATACATGTTCCCTCATCTCTTACTAGCTCAGCTTTAAAAAATGTCCCTCTTCCAAAAGACGGCAGAGAAACTTACATGAGTTGGCTTGGCTAAAATCAAAGGCCGCTGCCCTCTGGGCCTTGCTATCTCCAAAGAGGGTTAAGCCTGCCCCAAGGGCACAGAATACAGAATTAATATGTTGTATATTTTATTGAAAATATGTAACTTTTATATCTTAATTTTAATCAAATTAATATACATAATTGGTACTGAAGAATTCTTTTGAAATCAGTGTCCTTTGCGTTGCCCTTCCCAAGATGACTGTAAGGAGCAATAATTATTTTAGTTATATAGTCTAGTATTAGCCTTCATCGCGCCATTTTCCAAAACCTAAATAGCATACTATATTTCTTTCCCTTGATTAATCAATTCTAACATCTCTAATAAATTTCTCATTACTTTGACAAAGGATATAAATCTCTTTCATGCCAACTGTCACCCCCCCAATGTAGTATATCATAATTATTAGTTAATATGTAGTTTCATTAGTATGAATATGTAAATATTGTTTATTAGATAGGAAAGAAGTGTACTAGGATTACATTTTGTCTCTATAGCAACCTCTTCTTCTCCCTAAAATTAATGAAGTTCTCACTTTTTTCACTTATATAATTTTCTTCTATTGATTAATGTTTCCAAACATTTCCTCAGATTCCACATTATCCTCTAGTATAAAATGTTGCTATGGAAAAAAAATATTATTCTGCTATTTCCTTTATATAAACACATTTTTCTCTCTAGAAATTATTAGATCTTCTATTTATCACTGTTGTGATATTGTATAATAATGTGCACTAGTATATTATTCTTTTTTTAATTTACTGAGCCAAACCATTACAAATTAGATAATCCCCTTATATACAGTATTTTTTGTACTATGTATTTGATCATTTATTTCCTTATATTTTCTTTCTATAATATATGCTAATCTCATGGTGGATCATAGATTGATTTTTCAAAATATGATTATTATCTTAGTCTATTTCATATCTCTGCTTGTTATGTTTTCTGAAAAATGTATTTGATTTTATTTTCTAGCTGTGCTACTAAAATTTAAAAATGTAATGATTATCATATTTTAAATTTAATTATTATTCTGTTTGTTTAGATGTTTTGTGGATACATTATATTTCTTTATTATTTGAAAGATATTGATTTACACTTTTTGGAAAATTTATACTTATACTTTTTTTGAAAAATATTTTCCCTTGCATTAATTCTACTTACTCCTAGGTGTTTTTTCATTCGTTTGTTTTGTCTTTTTGTTTTTGTTTTGCTTTCTCCTGTCTCTCTTTCATATTGCAGATTTTGCTTAGATGTCTACTAATCCTTACTTTGCTACACATATTTCAGAATGGGATGCTTAAGAGACTTCTACCTCTGGACTTAATGGAAAAACAGGGACCAGATTTACCCTCCCACCTTTACAAGACAATGATATGATACAATGCTTTTCATATATTTGACAACAGGCAAACAAATAAGATGAGTCCTATGAATGTCTCAGCTCACCATGTAGACTATTTCCAGGGCATCATGCAGAGAGTGAGAACTGAAAGAAAGCCCAGTAGTCTCAATGAATTGAGGATACAGAGCTTAGAGAATGGTCAGAGCAAGGTGGCTAGCAATTATAAAGTAAAATACCAGAGAAAGAGGAGCTACAGAGAGAGAGAGAGAGAGAGAGAGAGAGAGAGAGAGAGAGAGAGAGAGAGAGAGAGAGAGAGAGAGCTCCAGGGAATTACAAAAGGGTCCCCTTGAGTCTCTGGCTGCGTGCCATTTTGCTACAGTGAAGAAATTATCAGCTCATGCAAAGAATGACCAGAAAGAAGTAGAACCATCCTCAACTACATACAGGCTAGGAATAGTTGGTATTCCCACCCATCAGAGTAAAAAGACTTCCTGATATATAAGATAATCAGTGAAGTCCTCAGGAAAGTTTTACCTCCTAAGTGGGGTTAAATTAGCTGTATATTAAAGCTGCTCTTTCCTGAGTTAACAAAGCTGAAAAGCAAGTACCAAAGGAAGCAGCCTTACTCCAAATAACTGCCTTTGAGAACAAAGCCGAAACAAAATTGTCAGAAATGCAAAGTTAGATGATATTTCAATGCTCTGCTCTCAGTAATTAATATAATAATAATACAGAAATCCGGGAAGGATATAAAATATTTGAATAACTCTATCAATCAACTTGACCTAAGTAACATAAATAGAACATACCCCCAACAAGAGTAAAATATACATTGTTTTCAAGTGTGTATGAAATGTTTTTCAATATAGATAATATGCTAAGCAATAAAAAATAAAAATAAAAACTATGTGGTTCACAAAAGAGGGAACATAAATGGTCAATAAATATATGCAAATGTGTTCAGCCTTACTAGAACTCAGGCAAATGAATATTATATCCACAATGAATTATTAGTTCAAATACATGAGAGTTGCAAGTCTGAAGGTACCAAGTGATGGTTGAGAATGTGGTGAAATGAAAACTATTGTCTCTACTGATGAAAGGGCAAATTTATATAAATATTTTGGAAAGCAATTTAGTGATATTTGTGTACATATTCTCTAAAACTCCCAAATTCTAAATTTAGGTACATGCCTCAGGCAACCTTTAACATAGATTGCAAGAAAATTTGTTCAAGAATGTTAAATGCAGCATTATTTGTAATAATAGTGTTGTACAATGGAATACTGTAATAACTAAAGTAACAAAACTGAATGTGGCTGAATCTATCAAACTAAATATTAAAATTAGACCATAAAGGAAGAAATAGACTTCTTTAAAATAATCCAGCCATTCTCTAAACAAATAAGCAATAAAAATAACTAGCAACAAAGTGTGGAGTGATGGTATCCACAGTTGCTACAATGTATTATCTAAAGTGTCCAATTTACAACAGAAAATGAGAGAAATAAATAAATATATACACACACTCACACACACACACATACTGCAGGTGCAAAAAAATGTATACAAGTGGACATTTTGGTCAACGTTGCTCAAACAGTAGTTCGCTGTAATCAGAGGTGTCTGGACACCGATGGTAACCACTTTGAGCACCTCTCGTAATTGCAGAAGTCAAACGTGACTTATATTCATCTTTTGTTATCGGTATGTATTGAGTATTACCATTTTAATACAGTTCTCCTTTTTCAAAATGTGTACACATTTGTTTGGCACCCTCTGTATATAAAAAGAAAATTTGACAAAACAATAACAAAACTTCAAAGCAGACATAAATATATTCGAAGAACTAAAAGAAACCATGATAAAAGAAGTAAAGGAAGGTATGTTTATAGTGTTTCATCAAATAGAGAATATTAATAAAGAGATTGAAATTATAAATAAGAATCAAATGGAAATGTGGAAGTAGAAACATATTAGAACTGAACTTAATAAATTAACTAGAAGAGCTTAACAGTAGATTTGAACTAGCAGAATAAAAAAAATTGTGAATCTGAACATAGAGGGATAGAACAGAAGAGCAAAAAACACAGACAGAAGGAAAAAATGAAGAAAAATAAATAGCCTCAGAGAAATGTGGTATATCACTAAGCACAACAATATATGTATAATGAGAGTAACAGGAAGAGAGGAAAATGAAAAGGAGTAGAAAAATATCTGAAGAAATAATGGCTGAAATCTTCCCAGATTTATTGAAAAACACCAACTCACACATCCTGGAAGCATGATAAACTTGACGTAGGGTGAATTTAAAGAGATGCACAAACAAACATGTAAAAATGCTGAACGTCAAAGTCAAAGAGAAAATCTTGAAAGCAGCGAGTAAGAAAAATGGAACCCAACTTAAAACGGAACCATAATAATATTAACACCTAACTTCTCAGCAGAAACAATGGAGGATAGGAGGCATAACATTCAAAATGCTCAAGGAAAAGACCATCAACCAAGAATTCTATATCCAGCCAAGCTATCTTTCAAAACTGAAAGTTAAAGATGTCCTCAGTGAAACAAAACTGAGAGAATTTGTTGCCAGTAGACCTGCCTTACAAGAAACAGTAAAGGGATATTTTTTTTTTTTTTTAGACTGAATGCAAGTGACCTTGGATTGTAATTTCAGTCAACACACACACACACACACAAAAAAAAAACAACAACAACAAACAAAAAAAACAGAGTACCAGTAAAAACAATTGTGTAATTAGGTTAAAGGCATATTTTTTCCTGCCTTTTCTTAACTGATTTTAAAAAACAATTGTATAGAAAAATATGCTTATAATATATTGTTAGGTCTATAACATATAGAAATGTAATATATTTGCCAGTAACAACACAAAAGAGTTAAATAGGAACAAGCTTCATTGAACTTAAAAGTTTATTATTGGGTTTTTAATATTAATTGAGGTAATATATAACATTAATAAATGTAACAATAACACCACAAAAGGGGGAGAAAGAGAATAAAGTTATGTAGGAGTTACATATTTTTATATATCACTGGAATTAAGCCAGTATAAAGCTAAAGCTAATTCTGTATATTAAGATACATATAGTAAGTTCTGGAGTAACTATATGCATATATAATAAATTTAAACCATCTTTAGAAAATATTCACTTAATACAAGAGTAAGCAGTAAAGTAGCAATAAAGGAACAAGAAGACATGAGACACAAGAAAACCAGAACTAAAATGGCAGACTATAAATCCAACTGTATAGATAATAACATTAAATGTGAAAGGATTAAACAATCCAATCAAAATGCAGTGATTTAAAAAAAATGGGAAAAAATCTTTTTAAAATAAAAATGAAGATTAGATTTTAAAAAGATCCAATTATATACTATGTGTAGGAGACATACTATAGACATGAATGTTTACAGCAGCATTATTAATAATAGTTAAATGGTGGAAACAACCCACATATCCATCAACTGACAAATGAATAAATAAAGTGGCCTATGTTCATACAATGGAATATTATTCAGCATAAAAAGGAATGAAGTACTGATTTATGCTACAACATGGATGGATCTTAAAACCATTATGCTAAGTGAAAGAAACCAGTCACAAAAGACCACATGTATAGGTCTATTTATATGAAATATCCAGAATAGGGAAATCTATACAGACAGAAATTAGATTAGTGGTTTCTTAGGAATGGGAGTAGGGTGGAGAGATAAGGGATGATATCTAAAGAGCACAGGGTTTCCTTTTGTTGTGATGAAAATGTTCTCAAGTTGACTGCATTGATAATCACACATATCTGTCAATACACTAAACAAATTGTACACTTTAAGTGGATGAATTATACAGTGTGTGAATTAAAGCTTAACAAAGCTTTTAAAAATAATAATAGAGGGAGATACAGAGAAATGAATGAGCTAAATTGGGACATTCAAGAAGAAGATACCATAATTCAGAGCATTATTTTGGCCAGAACTAAGAAATCGTTCATAGCTCTTGAAATTAGTATCAGAACCCCGGTGCATTTCAATTTAGGTTATTGAAGTTAGGGAGTTTTAAAGAAATAAATAAATTTAAAAGTGCAAAGACAAATGCACAATATTTCTAAGGTCTATTTATGTATGGAGGAAAAATAGAAGAAAGTTGGGGGGCCATAGTTATGTTGAGGAGGAATTTACTTTCCCAGGTTTCAAATCTAGGGATCTCCAAAGTAAGACTCTTGCTTTTGACTACCCACTCACTAATTTTTCCTGAAGGGAACAGGAGTTAGTTATCTGATTGGTGTTTTGAGGAGGAAGAGTTGTGCTTCCTCTGCTCAGCTTCTCTCTCCTTTCTGTTCAGGTCTGCTTGTTTCAAAAAGAATGACCATTTGCTATCTTTCACATAGTAAGCTGGGTGGAGCAGGCTCTGTTTTTGTCACAAGTTTCAATAAAGAAAGTGCTAAGAAGTCATGTGATCAGTACTAAAGCTGGTGGCTTTCTTTCTCTTCCACTTCTGACTTCTGTGTTTCTCTTTCACTTGGTTCTGAACTCAGCTAGGGGAAAGGATGTAGTTTACTGAGCCCCTTCAAAACCCAGCAATTGGAAAAAAAAAAAAATTACCTGCTATTCAGTAGGATAAGACTGCCAGTTTATTTTCAGAGGGGCGGAGTTTTCTCCAAATTTCTGTCATTAACTCCAGAAGGACAGGAGACTTACCCTTCCTTATTAAAATGAACAAAGAAACAATCAAAACCATCATTTACCTCTGTTCAAAGTAAATGAGGAGAGATAACCTGATCAGGGCAAGGGGGTACCAGGGTCTTCAACTCTATTCATGACATTTAATTCATTAAGCTTAGTATTGCATATATTATTTCTTATTATGCTATTCCTGATATGTTTTTGCTTGTCTGAAATACGTTCTAATTTTTTTTTTTTTTTTAAAGGAAGAAAGGTTCTAACTGGACTTAGGATATGGAGTGCTGTTAGAGAAAGGGAAAATTGGATAAGGGCTTTAAGAACTTAAAAGCTCAATATTTCTGCTTGTAAGTTTTTCTGAAAGAAACATTTCATAAACCTATAGTATAGCAAGCCACTATTTCCAAATGCTTGAAAAGTGGTATATTTCTATGTAAACATTTATAGAAACAATTGAGCAGAAAAAAGTTTCAAGACCATGTGGTGGCAATGCCCTAACTTTATGTAATGAAACTAAACCAAAAACCTCTGTATTTATTCTACTTGAAGTTTTATATATTTTCACACATAACAAATTGAAAAGCTCTTTAAAATAATTTCCAGTTCGTATGTTTAAGATTATTTTTTAATTGTGAGAAAGCTTGCATACCCATTTGTGTATACTTGCTTTAAGACAAGTAGAATTATGCAACCACAAAAGAGATGGAAAAAAAAACAGTGAAAACCATATATTAATGCTTAACTCAGCATTTGTCTAACTCAGTGCTTCTCAAGGCTGTCTTAAATGAAACCTAGTTATAATTTCAGGATTTAAAAAATTTTCACGTTTAAACTTTTTGTTTTTACATTTTCAATTCATCACCTTTTTAAAATATGCATATTATTAAAATTGTTTTTTTTTAAATTGAATAGAAATGTATACGTACAACCTCAATCTGTCCTCATTAGAGTCAATAAGCACAAAATTATTCTATCAAACTGTGTAAACATTTCTAAATGCTTACACTCACACTCTGGGCTTATCTCATGGACTGGTAAAACTGTGGACCACTCTGAGTGCCACTGATCTAAACGACTCTTTAATTTACTTCTTTCCTACAGTCATCTCTTCACCTTGATGTTAATACAACACAAATCTGCCTACTCTTGAGTCTAACCTGCTTTGACTTTTGTGTTTCTTCCTTTAAAGTATTTCAGCTTTGTTTTTCTTTTTCCAGCTTTTATTATGCTCTGAATATTTTTTTTCTCTTGTGTTGTAAAGCATTGTCTTTCACATCACATTTCGAGAGAAAATGGCCCCTTTCCCCTTTCCTCTTCTTGATGGATGACTGAGCATCATGAGATCAAACTGACCTAACAAGGAACATTCGCAGGGTGGTCTGTTTCTGTGGATTTCTAACTCCTCCTCCCTTTCTCCTTTCCTTAACAAATAGTAGCTCAATGTCTACTTTGTACCAGGAACTATGGTACAGAGACTTACTGATAAGGTCCCTGTCCTCGTGGTGCTCACTGTCTACTAGCAAAGCACTCATTGAGCAAATAATTAGTTACTTAAAAGAGGGATAAATGCTACAAAGGAGAAATAAGGCTTACTTTGACATGGTTAACATGCATGGTGAGATCTACTAACCTACATAATTCAAGAGGACAAAGGTTACAATATTTTTTTTAAAGAAATGAATTGTTTACCATAGGTATCATCTTTAAAATGAAACTTTATCTTTTCAGAATGACACTCCTAATTTTAAAAGTTTGATATGAATGATTCTTATCAATTAGTTCAATTAGAGCTGAGAACAATAATCTAATTATCAAAAAAAAGATCTCTCAGATCAAACTGTCAGATTATAAACTGAATTTATGCTCCTACATTTTAAAATTTTTTAATAAATAAATGTCCGTAACTATTTTCGTATTAGTAACATGGCCTTCCCCACTCAATTAATCTATTCCTGTTAAATTAAAAATCTCTATCCTTGTTGTTAATTTCAGTGATTAAATATATTATCAATAGTTACTGTTTTTTAATTTCATGCTTCAATTTAGTTTGTTTGTCTTATATTTTTGGTAATTCTGTACTTCCTTTAAAATAATTATCTAATTGACAAAAATATCAACTCTATACTTTCACTCATGATGATGAGGAAAACAGGAATGATTTTATCCAGATATAAAGCAAACATCTTATTCCGACATATAATGTTTCATAAATGTAGCACATCTTAAATTTTTACCAAATTATCCCAGCTCTTACTCTCTTTCTAAATAAGTAGTAAAATGTCAAAAAAATTTTGGTAATTGATAGGAAGAGAATAAGAATATTATGCATATAACCACTGATGAGTCATCATAAATAACAGCTCAAATGGACAAAATAATTTCTCTCTTGCTATAAAAAATGACCTTCCTGTAAAACTTAATAGTTTTTTCTTAGTTATGTTACAAGATAGATAAACGAAAATAAGCAGCATAGAATGATGAAGGCAAGAATTCCAAGTTCTTTACTATCTCCAGCTAGGTGGAGCAATGATGAACCTATGCATCATTTTGAGGTATTATGTCCAGTAAAGTACAAATAAATATATTTAAAAAACTAACAACTGTGTTTTATATGAGATTGCTATCACCCAACAAAAAGCAAAGTTAAATTTTTATGACTGTGTATGATACATCTATATTTTTGCAAAAAACATATGGATACATTTGTAAGTCAGTCTTCTGAAATGTTTTACAATTCTAAGTTCAAATAAACCCTGAAGTTTTTTAAATTACTCATTAAAAAATTAAAACTTTCTGTTAATTCTTCTAAGTACAATGTTGGATTCCTGGAAAGTTATTGTTTGATGCTGGATTTAGAAGAATCAAACTTACTTTTGTTGCAGAAGACTAGAAAGTAGACTACCAAAAGCAGCCGACACAAGCTGACTTTTTCACTTCCATCTGTGCTGACATAAAACATTTAGGCCATCTCCCCCGAAATTAAGTTAATTTGCTCTATAGTAAGTGTTCTGGAACCACAGCCCTGAACACACACAATTGATAACCTTATTGATATTTATGTCTATGCTTTCTTTTAACAGATATATCTTATTCAAATAATGTCACTAGGTTTGGAAGAATGGCTACTTTTATTTATACACTGGTGGAATTCATAGCAGTGTCAGGAAAACCTGAAAGAGTGGAGTGTTTCCACATGAACAGAAGTGTACTTTCCATCACAAATTTGCTATAATATTGCTTATTACATAGGAAGGGTCCTCAAATGGTCTAGTGAAAAGAGCTTATTTTTCCTAGATTACAAGGTTAGTGTGTATTTATTTTAAGCTATTACATCATTAGCTATGATACAAATGACGTGTTCTAAAACATAGTGAAAATATATTTTAAAAACTCATATTGGCAATAAGGAATTAAATTTCCAAGTTAAATTTTTTTAAATACATTTTTCCATTATAGTACAAACATATCATCTTGTTTAATATCTCTATTCTCAATAGCATTCACTTTACATACTCGTGGAATTTAGTGTTTAATCTCTTTCTCAGGTGCATCACATGCTTATCGCCATTGTTTCCATTCATCTCACTGGTCTCCTTTTTCTCAACTATATAAACCTATCACAAATGCAGATTGTTTTCAATTTCTTGAACTAACCCACCCCACCTGTAGACCCAGTGAGATCCTTTTACTCACAACTTTGTTGATATAGTCAACAGGGTCTGCAAATACTGAAAAGGACACTCCAGGCCTTACTCCATGTGTCTCCAGCAGAGTGCAAGGCCAGCATGATTGTCTGATCCACAAGTGTGTAGCATTGGCTCCGTTAGGGACAGTACATCAGGGTCTACACAAACGCATAGCTTACAGGAGAAACAAACATGCGGAGTCTGGAAGAGCTTGGGACCAGAGCCATCCCAATGCCATGGTTAGCCAACTTCATAGGCACATCTGTTAAGCAATTGCAGTTCTTGAACACTGTGAAACTGTAAAAGTGCCCTGTGGAGCATAAGGACCCTTTATATCTGACATTATATTGACCAGGCTCTTGCTAGCCCTTCTAGAGAGGCCCTTCACCCTGCTCTGTAAACAGAGAAGGAAGCCAGAGGCTCACTCTTGCATGCAGGCGGTCCGCAGCTCACCCTGAACTCGCTTTAGCCAGAGCACACTCAGGCGTCATGGTCAGTGGATATCTTGGAGCTTCAAAGGTGAGTCCACTGCTCAAAGGAAGACATTTCGATGACCCAGGATTCCTGGCAGATTTTATTTCAGTTGCTGGAAGGATCTCAAAAAAGCTCAAAAGCCCTCCAGCTGCCTTGAGAGTCTGTGAAATGCCTGCAGTGGGTCTCCCAGACAAAGCTTTAGAAAGCTGCTAGTACCACAGATCCAACACAGCCTCTGCATCTTGATTTCACTAGAACAGATGTTATCTGCAAGCAATTAACATACTTGTCATCGCCAGTGAAACAGATACAGAATTCTTCAGGGCTTTTTATTTTTTAAAAAATGCACCCTAAAGACGAGTGTTTGTGCATAAAACAAGAAGTTCACATTAGTATTAAAATAATATTCAGTGAAGAAAGTTGCATGTGTCAGTTTTGCTGCAATAATTTTTAGAAAACTGTTAATGAACAAATGTCACCAGCAATATAAATATTTGTAATAACTTCCTATTCAATTAAAGAAGTATCTATTTGTGATTACTCTGTATCTTCAACTCTTGACTTATAGAATTTGCCACTTGAATATTTTCTTCTATTTATAAATTTTCAAAATTCCTTGAATTTATAGATTTCTATGGGAAATAATAGGATTTAATCTATAATAATAATAAAAATGTAAAATAGTAAAATATTGATCAAAATATGACCCTTAATATTGGTACAAGTGAAAAGTTCAGAATATTCAATGTGTAAATATCCTAGGTGTTAAAAAAATAAAATAAAATCAACCAGCAGAAAATTTAAGCTCTTGAGTTTTTCTAAAACAAAACAAAACCCAAAAAAACCCCAAAACAAACAAACCCAAATAGCATAGTATCTTTGTATTATATAATTATACTTTGACATCAATTTCATTCATTTAGTTATTTTTTTTATTTTTCAATTATAGTTGACCTACAATATTATATTAGTTTCAGGTGTACAACATTGTGATTAGACCTTTATATAACTTACTAAGTGATCATCATGCTAAATCTAGTACCTATTTGACACGATACAGGTTTATTACAATTTATTGACTGTATTCCCTATGCTATACTTTACATCCCCATGACTATTTTGTAGTTACAACTTGTACTTCTTAATCCCTTCCCCTTTTTCAACCATCCCACCAACCACCCTCCCATTTGGAAACCATCAAAGTGTTCTCTGTATCTATGAATTGGTTTCTATTTTGTTTGTTCATTTATTTTGATTTTTAGATTCCACATGTAGGTGAAGTCATATGGCATTTGTCTTTCTCTGTCTTACTTCACTCAGCCCTCTAGGTCCATCCATGTTGTCGCAGATGGCAAGATTTCATTCTTTTTTATGACTGAGTAATATTCCATTGTATATATGTACCTCCTCTTCTTTACCTATTCATCCATCCATATTTTGGTTATTGTAAGCAATGCTTCAATGAACATATGGATGCATTTGACCCTTCAAAGTAGTGTTTTTGATTTCTTTGGATAAATACCCAGAAGTGAGATTACTGTTTTCTTCTTTGACTCTTGTTATAACCTTTGTTTTAAGTCTATTTTGTCTAGTATAAGTATTGCTACCCCAGTTTTTTGTTTCTTTTTTCATTTCCGTTTTCATGACATATCTTTTTCTATCTCTTTATTTTAGTAGTCTGTGTGTATCTTTTGATCTGAAGTGAGTCTCTTTTAGGCAATATATGTAAGAGTCGTGTTTTCTTATCCAATTCAGCTACTCTGTGTCTTTTGATTGGAGCATTCACTTCATTTACACTGAAAATTATTTTTGACAGATATATAGTTATTACCATATGTAGTTATTTATTATTTGTATTTTTTATCTCTTTTTTTCTTGTTCTTAAAAGAAATCCCATGAACATTTCCTGTAATGCTGGTCTCGTAGTTATGAAATCCTTCAGCTTTTTCTTGTCTGGACAGTTCTTTATCTCTCCTTCAATTTTAAATGATAGATTTGTGGGGTAGAGTAATCTTGGTCGTAGGTCCTTGTTTTACATCACTTTGAATATTTCATGCCAATCCCTTCTGGTCTGTAAAATTTCTGTTGAAAAATCAGCTGATAGTCTTAAGGGAGCTCCCTTATAGGTAACTAACTGCTTTTCACTTGCTGCTTTTAAGATTCTCTCTTTTTCTTTAATCTTTGCCATTTTAATTATGATGTGTCTTGGTGTGGGCCTCTTTGGGTTCATCCTGTTTGGGACTCTCTGAGCTTCCTGGGCTTGTATGTCTATTTCCTTCACCAGGTTAGGGAAGTTTTCTGTCATTATTTCTTCAAATAGGTTTGTAATTCCTTGCTTTCTCTCTCTTCTCTTTCTGGTACCCTTGTAATTCAAATGTTAGTATGCTTGATGTTGTCCCAAAAGCCCCTTAAACTTTTATTATTATTATTATTATTATTATTATTATTATTGGATTCTTTTTGCTGTTCTGATTGGGTGTTTTTTGATACCTTATCTTCTAAATTGCTGCTTCAAACCTCTGCTTCATCTAATCTACTGTTGACTCCCTCTAATGTATTCTTTATTTCAGTTATTGAGCCCTTCATTTCTGACTGGTTCTTTTTTATGTTTCCTATCTCCATTTTCATGTTTCCTATATCATTGTTGAAGTACCCACTAAGATGATTGAGTGTCCCTATAACTAGTGTTTTGAACCCTGCATCTGGTAAAATGCTTATCTCCATTTTGTTTAGTTCTTTTTCTGGAGCTTTGTTTTGTTCTTTTATATGGGACATGTTTCTTTGTATCCCCATTCTGGCTGCCTCCCTGTGTTTGTTTCTATTTGTTAGGTAGAGCTTCTATGTCTACCGCTCTTAGTAGCATATCCTTATGTAGTAAATCTCCTGTGGGGCCCAGTGGTGCAGTCTCCCTGGCCACCTGAGCCCAGTGCTCCAGATATGTCCCTTGTGTGAGTTGTGTTTTCCTTCCTGTTGTAGTTGAGCCTTGGTTGCTGTTTTCACATTAATAGGAGGGATTGCTCCTCAGGCTGATTTTTTGTGAGGACTGGCTCTGACTACAGTGGAGGAGCTGTTATGCAGGCGCTGACGCTACAGAGCAGGATTCACTTTAGCAGGGCTCCGGTGCCTTCCCAGTCTGCTCTTTGGGTGTGTCTTCTGTGGAGGTGGACTGGTCATGCACTGGTGTGGTCCCAACTTGGCCACCAGGAATAGTGGCTCTGGGACTTCCTGAGAGGGGCCCTGCCATAGGCCAAGTTCAGCCTTCACCTATGCCCTGCCAAGGGCCACCTAACATGAGCCCTAAAGTGATCTGTAGATGTCTTCCAGCTGCGCTGAGTTTGGAGGTGACTGGGAGAGGCTGAGCTAGGAACTGAGGCCAAGGCTGGCTGCTGCTAGTGCTTGGCTTGGGGCTGCTCAGCAAGAAGTATGAGGCATGCCAAGGCAAGATGCTGCTTCTTTGTGGTATGTGAACCTTTGAGAGATTTTGGGAAAGTCTGCAACATGTGCCAAGACAGACTGTTTGGATGGAAAAGCCACCAAAAGAGGTTAGGTTAGGCCTGCAAGTTGGGTGGGGGTGCATCTCAGGGAATCACCAGGGAGGGGCAAAAGGTGTTAGCCACATTAATGGAGATTCCGATATGGCAGCCACCTGCATCTGCATCCTGGGAATATGGAGGTCAAAAAAGAAACTATGGCTTCTGCCAACACTTCTCTCTGGGAGAAAGCTGCTTCTCCTGCCATCAACCTGGAGCCAGACAATTCAGTTCCTCCCCATATGTCCCTGGTACTTTTCAAACTTCTGTTCCAGCACTGGAGCTCAGAATAAGTGTGTCCATCAATGAGTAATCCATGCACAGACCCTTTAAGAGGATCGCCTGGGATTCTAGCTGCCCTCAGTCTCACTCAGCCACAGTCTCCTCTGGTATTTACAGCCAAAAGTTGTGGGAACTTCTCTACCTGGCACTTGAAACTCGGGCTAGGGAAACTAGTGTGGGGCTGGGAGCCCTTGCTCCTTATGGGGTACCTCCACAGATGAAATATCCCTCCAGATTTTTAACTGCCACACATGTGTGAGGGACCAGCTCATTCTGAATCTCAGCCCCTCCTGCTAGTCTCTAGGTAGCTTCTTCTGTGTGTCCTTAGTTATAGGACTTATGTACAGTTAGACTTCAGGTGATTCTCAATGATTGTTTTTTCTGTAGTTTAGTTATAATTTTGATGCAGTCATGAGAGGATGTAAGCACAGCATTTACCTACTCTGCCATCTTGACTAGAAATCTCTCAAATCAGTTTCTCATATGCTAACTCCTAACATGACGATCCTGAATTATCTATCCTCATTAAATTCATAGTTTTAATTTAGCATTTATATCCTCACCTTTTTTTAAATTAGTAAAAACAGAAAGACCTGATTTCTAAAATTTCAACCTCTAATCACAAATATTTCTGCAGAGATTAAATATTTTTCTCCCTCGTATTTCATTTAAGTTAAGAAATTTTATAAAATTTGAAGGCAATGTTTCTGTTATAGTGACAGCTTACTTGGTTTGATAATATGAACTTGTATTATACAAGCAAATACTCTGACTGATATTCTGAATAGAAGTACTGGTAGTATTTGAAGTGAAATAAATATTTACTGCAACAAACTGGGAGGCAGATATGGGACAGTTATAAAGCACTGAACTAGCATCTGATATTCTACGTCACTCTCATAGGTCTGCAACTAACTGGTGACTAAAAAGTGACAATTTTTTTACCTAGATAATAATGATCTTATCTGATTTATCATGAGTTAATGGAAATAACTTATATGAAAACATTTCATAAATTATGGCACATTATACAAATGAAAATAACATTTTAATCAGAGAACTCACATAGTATATACCCAGTAAATACCTGCTAAAAACTGTCACCAACTTTATTAAATGATGCTCCCTTAAGTGCCATGTTGTTTTTTGGGTGCTTTCCCTCTAATAAGAAGTGTTTAATCAATGCAATTTTAATGCTAGATTGATTGTTAATTTGTCTACTGATAACCAATGCCTCCTGTATCATACAAAAATGTCCAGGTTGCTCACACTCTTTTTCTAATTTCTCTCTCTCTCTCTCTCTCTTTCTCTCTCTCTCTCTCTCTCTCTCTCTCTCTCTCCTCTCCCCTTTGTAAATGGCCTCAGGTTCTTCCAGGTTCTGTTCAAGTCTTACATCTCCTCAGCACTCAATGTTTGTACAAAAGTCAAACCCTGTGCTTTGTAATCTCCACAGCACTCATTAGGTACTTTACTGTCTAGGACAAGACTATCTTATATTTTAACATAATTTAGTGATTTTATAATAAATGTTTCTTCTTTTCAATTATATCAGAATCCCCCTGTGGTTTCTCATTTTTTTGTATAGCCTCGGTACCTATTAAACTGCCCAGTAGAAAATAATTACTTAAATGTCTACCAATAATGATTTGAAACCTCTAAAATCAGAATCTGGATATTATGGGTGAGATCTGTTCAAGTGAAGTCCTAATACTCCTGTGTGATTCATTTCTTGACCAATCCTTTAGCAAGAAGGGCAAAATTTTATCGTTGCTTTACCTATCATTTGTATGTGTTATTGGAATTCAACAATTTAAAACACATTTTCCTAGATTTCATTCTAATTAGAACTTCCAATTTATTTGTGAATGTATTAATTTATTTAGTATATACTTGCTAAAGAACTTCTATGTGCAAATTAAAGCTCTAAGCATATCGGATACATGAATGAACAAGTCAGGGCAAACGCTCCCTGCCTCCTGGAGCCTAATTCTACTCGGCAAAACATGGAGCAAATCAGGTAAACTTTCAAATGAATAACATAATTTCAAATTCCCAATGAAATAAACAGAGTACTGTGATGGAGACGAGCAGTTGCAAGAGACTACTTTAGTAAAGTCTGAAAGTGACAGTGTAATTGGAAATGGAAGGATGAGAAGAAGCCTGTTGAACTAAGAACCAGGCTGAGAATAGAAACTTCAAAGTCTGTAGGTAGACAAGAACTTGACCTATTTTCACAATTTTCAGAGGTCAATGTGGGTGAAGTACAGTGAGAGTTTATTGCCATATGCAAGGCACAGATTATTACACTTGATCTTCACAAAAATTCTATGAGGTAAATATTATTATCAACATTTTATACATGAAGAAACTGATGCTTAGAGAAGTTAAGTAGGTAGAGACTCATTCACAAAATGAATTATAAGATGTGATAAATAATTAAACCTTTTATTTAGTACAACAAGAAGCCATTGAAAAGTTTTTGTTAACAGAGTGATATAATTCATTTCTATTAATATAAAAATCTACCCTAAATAAGAGGTGAATGGATTGTTTAAACTCCCTCTCTTTTCTTCATCCTGGTTTGTTTTGTGTCTACTAGATTCTGAGTGCCTCTGGGAGAGCAGAGATTGTCTGTCTCTTTTATTACTTTGTATTTACTGTTTAGCGTGGTGTTTAGCATATTGTGAATGCTCGATTAATATTAATTAAATGAATAACTATGTTTGATACTCACTAATTTCTACTTATTTCCGTTCTGATTTGGGTTTCTGATATTAGACGTTATGTTGGCTTCTATTTTTTGAGTCCCATAACCATTCCAGTTTCCCTTTCCCTTTCCTAAGATTTTGATGAGTAGGCGGTTGCATATAGTAACAGGTGTACATTGTTCCTTTTTGGCTTTACTACAATGACTGTGCCAAATTCCACAGTGGCTGGGGAAGGGTGGACACAGGGGGCTTAGAGAAGAGACTGCAAGGTGAATGGGATAAGAGCGTTAGGGCAGTGTCCACAGCAGCACAGAAAACCTGTTTTTCAGTTTCCCTGAGCATTGCCAAGATCATTCCACCCAAAGACCCCACTCCTTACGGGGATATAATTCCCTACAGCATAGGGAATGTAGTCAATGATATTATATGGTGCTAAGTGGGTACTAGACTTACCGTGGGGATCACTTAGTAAATTATATAAATGTCTAACCACTATACTATATACCTGAAACTAAGATAATATTGAATGTAAACTGTAATTGAAAAATAAAATAAAATAAACTGAAAATAGGCAAAATTTTGCTATTAGCACAAATTAATACCAAATCTCAGTGCTTTATTATATGCTTACTCAGAGATATAGGACGGACAGGACTCTAGTCTGCATAGTTTCACCTAGTATCTCAGGTTTACAGACATTCCCCCATTTTGGAGCAACCCCTACCGAAACATGCAGCATTCTTGATTGCCGGGCAAGGGGAAGAGATGTAAGAACTACTGGCAAGCAGATGGAATTCAGTTGAGATATTCTGTGATTCTTCTCAAACATACCACTTTCAGAAGGGTAATAAACCTGAGATGTTTCATTGATAGTACAGGGATCATATTACTCTTGCAAGTTTGTACTTTCAGTTTCTTTTCTGCTTTTCTTTAGAGTCAGGGTACACTGATTATTATACAGTCTCTGGAAGCACCAGATGTATTTCCATAGTTCCCCTTCATGTACAATATTAAATAAACAGATGCCATTTCTAATTAGGAACTTCCCTTTCTTCCTACCTAATATAAAATGTATTAAACCATTTTGTTTCCTGTTTATGTTTTTCATGGTCTTATAGCAGAGTTGTCTAAGAGGAGTAGGCTCAGTTAAAGCTCTTGCTTGTCCCAAGTGTACTGTTCATATGCTGATTGATTTGAAACACAACTTCAAAAAATGTGAAAGCATCTTCCAATTTTTAAATAAGATGCAGTTGTGCTCTGTTTCTTAAATGATATACTGTGTTGGCATGGTATCTATATGGTGTCATCATTATTGTAATATTGAAGGTTCAGACAAATGTACAATTGTGTTTTCACTTATTTTGGAAAATTAAGTTACAACGATGAATTTACCAGGAAAAGGAATATGGTTCAAATATTTTACAAAATATCTTTTAAATAGGATTCTAGAATTCAAATTGAACATCATTGTAAAATGTTTTTGGAGATGTTGGAAAGTCATCTGTAGTACACTGTGGAAGGAATTATTGTATCAATTTGGAAGCTTAACTGGAGGATTTCTGGGTTTTCTTAGAAGGTTCTGTTCATTTGCATAGTTCTTTTGTTTCAGGCTTGACATGTTTATTGAGTTGTTTTTTCCACCCCCCCTATCTTTAATTCTTAGTCCTTTGGTCCAGGCATGGAACACGTTTTTTTTTTTTTCCTTTTTTTAAAAATGATTTGCAAACAGATGATCACTATTTTCTAGTAAATGTGATAAATAAGAATTGTGCTTTTGATTCCAGCAATGCAGTAGATGAGATACTTTGAAGTTCTTTCCAATTACTTTGTAATTAGTGGCTACATTAATTATAACAAACATAATTTTTAATCATGGATTTTCTCACTAAAAAATAGAAATTAGTATAGGTAAAAGTAACCGAGAGCAATAGAGAATCAAGATGTTAAAGAAAACTTAAATCAGTTCCTAATTATACCATATTCATAGGTAGGAAGACTTAATATGTTAAAAACATTATGATTGAAAAATAAAATAAATTCTCTCCAAATTGACACACGTGTTCAATGCAATTAAGACCAAAATCCTAGCTGGCTATATTTAAAGAACTTTACTTACAGATTTTAAAACTTGTGAAGTTCAAGGGCCTAAGAATAGTCAGGATGCATCTGAAAAACAGGAATCATGTTGGGGGAATTGTCTAGCCAGACATTAATATTTATTATCATGAATTGGAATGGGGTTAAAAAATGACCAATAAAACAATATAAGGAGCTCAGAAAGGGACACATTAATATATGGAAAAGAAAAAGACTATGTCAGAGTCAGCAATGCAAATAACAGGGGAAAGGAGGGACTGTGAAATAAATGCCTGTGCTGGACAGGCTTATTATCAATATGGAAAAAAATTAAATTGGAATACTACCTCAGACCATACACAAATATCAATTTTTGACTGACTAAAAAGATAATTTTTAAAACTTTTTAAGTAAATTATAGGAAAGTATCCTTGTAAATTAGGATAGGGTAGAATTTTCTAAGCAAATTATAAAATGTGCTAACTATTAAAGAAAAGATGGGTACATCAAACCATAGTACATTTATGACCTTTGGTTCATAACCATTAAAAAATAAAAAGGCACAGAATGCAAAAAGATAGTTATAACACACATTGGCCGCAAAGGAGTATTATCTAAAATATGTAAAATCTCCTAAAAATAATTTTTAAAACATCTGTTTTTTTAAAATGCCAAAAATATATACAAAGAATTCCACAAAGGAAGAAACACGAATGGTCAATAAGCATTGGAAAACTTGTTGAACTTATCAATAATAATTAGTGATCTGGGCAATAAAAATTAAACCCCAAATTGTGTTTTTTCAAGTGGCATAGAAATTTGAAATATAATATAATTAGATTTTTGTTTCTTTGTTTGTTTTACTGTATTAACTTTGCCTCATCTCTGTTACTTTTCCATTTGATGTTTTCCGTGACAAAAATAATCCCATTTTCTCCAATGTAGACTGGTCAATTGTTTTTTACTTAAATTTCCATTCAAATATGCTAAAAAATAAATACTTTATAAAACAATAGCAACCAACATTCTTTTCCCATTTTTCTGTTTTTTAATGGGTCTGTTGCTCACTGGGCTCTCAATCTCTTCTACCCACCAATACTCGCTTCTCCTGGGCATTGGAAACTGGTGGTGTCCCTGAGCAGCTTGTCTAAAGGGAGCATAAGCTTTGCTTCCTTCACAAGTCTTCTGTAGATTGATACATACCATCTCCCGACTCCAGCAGATCCGAGTTATACAGGGGCACAAGCTTGTTCTGGTCAACTCTGCAACTGTCCTTCACAGAAAGAGGAGCGTCTAGGTCAGGAAGAAAAGAAAATAGAGAAATACATTTTTCATTCTGAATTAAGCCAAAATACAAGTCACCAGACAAAAGACAAATAATAGAAATACAGATTTGCTAAATTTAGTTATAACGGCCTGCCTTTGTGTATTCCTCTTTTCTAATTGCATTGGATAGAACAATATTAATTGATGTTTGTAATAACAGATGATTTGTATTGTATTTCGACATTAGTCATGATGGTATCGTATTTAGATAAGGGACCATGAAAGAGGGGGAGGGATCCTTAAAGAGTGGAGAAAAGGGCAGAAAAAGTTGAGCCCAGATGCATGAATACATATTTTCACTTTGTCTCAATTTTTTAAGACTGACACTGCTTCTTAGTGTTTAGGAGGAAAAAGAAGCAAGTAGTTCAAGACGGAAAATCGAACTCCTTCCTTTCCACTGTCTCAGTAAAATTTCAGGACAGAATATATTTAAAGTGTTTTATCTATTTAATTTTGATGAGGTAAAATATAAACTAAATTTTTAACAATTCTAATAACACAGAGGAAATTACAGTGAAACATCAGTTTCCTTTTTACCCCAGTGAGGAAAAAGTGAAATGTCAGTTTCCTTTTTCCTCACTTTTTGTCCCAAAAAACAATCACTCTTATCAGGGTGTTGTATTTACAGAATACAAACTATTTTCATACAAATGATAACTTCTATATAGGTGGCTCTGCACTTTGATTTTTTTTTTACTTAATAATATATCTTAGAAATTATTTTGTATTGGTATATTGATCTGTCTCATTTTTTGTTTTAATGGCTGCCCTACTTTATGGATGAGCCATAATTTATTTGTCTATTATTGTTGGGTATTTAAGTTATTTCTATTCTTTAGTTACCAAAATCAATGATGTAAGGAATTGGTGGGATCTCAAAAGTGGAATTGATGGGTAGAAGTATGTGCATTTTAATATTTTAAACAGATAGTATATAAATGCTTACAAAAGAGGCTTGTTTTATAGTAATGCTTAAAATAGTCAAGCATTCCAATTCCCCTACATCTAAGTCTACAGAGTTTATAATCAATCTGTGTGCTCTTTATCAATATGATAGATGTAAAATGGTATGATATTATATGCACGATTTGCATTTCCTATTTTCAGAATGATTTTGAACAACTTTCATATATCTACAATTTTTGAATGTTTCTTTTTCTGTGAATTTATGTTCATGTTCTTTGCCTAATTTTCTGCTGGATTATTGGGTCTTTTCTTATTGATGGTAGAATACATTTATATATTAAATAAATTGCCCTCTATCTGCTGTGTATTACAAATGTTTCCCAGGTCATCATTTGGCTTTTGCTTTTAAATATCACATTTGTTTCATTAAGTTTTTTTTTTTTAATTTATGTAGACAAATTATCAATATTTTTAATCTATGCTTCTACGTACTGCCTATCAGCTAGAAATATCACTCTCATATTGAGACCTAGTAGTTTCCAGTCTCAATTTTTTTGTTTAATTCCTGGCTTAATCTGAAATGTATGTGGTATAGGTTTTGAGGTAGTGAATAATTGTGTTTTAAAATGGCTTCCATTTTCCCCAGCTGATTGATTCATGATCCATTTTGGACCACAGATTGTGAATACCGTGCATATCATTTTATAAATCCCAATACAAATTGGGATCTATATTGAGACACTCTATTATATTACATTGATATGTTTGTACTATATTGGTATTCCAGTAGGAATCCTACTTTAATTGATATAGCTTTATTATAATTTGTTATCTGATAAAGCTACTATGTCTTTATTTCCCTTTCAGATATTTCCTGCCTACTCTTGCACATTTATTTTGCCATAATAAATGTAGAATTACCTAGTCTAATTAAAATATATATATACATTTAAAAATTATTTACAATAATTAATTTGGTACTTTTATTGGGATGTATACAATTTTTATATAAACAAAGTCTATCAAAGAACAGAATGCGAATTTCCACTTATCTTTTTAAGTAATATTTTAGGTTTCCTTTTAATCCTTTTCACACATTCCTTGCTAAATTTATTCTTAGTGTGTTCCATCTTTTATGTTGTTATTTGTAATAGGTTATTTTCTCTTTTATTATTTTTTGCAACTGAGAGTTGTCTCTATATGAGAAGGCTATTGATTTTGGTATATCGATGTACTTAGCCAACTTTTTGAATTATTTTATTGTTGGTTATAATATCCTGAATGAATGTCTTAGAATTTTCAGCTATGACATTATATTGCAATGATGTTATACCTCAATATAATTTCACTTTTTCTTTAAAAATTGTATAGTATTTACTTTTCTAGTTGCATTTATTAGAACAGTCTTAGTTAATGCTTTTGTTAGTGAGTGCTTTTGTACTTTTTCTGATTTTAGAGCTTCACTGTCATAAAACTTCCTGCAATGATGCAAATGTTCTATGTCTGTGCTGCAAAATATGTGAGCCTCTAGTTACATAGGCTATTGAGCACTTGAAATGTGGCTAGTGAGACTGAGGAACTAAACATCTAATTTTATTCAATTTTAACTAATTTAAACACAAATTTAAATTATCACATGTGGCTAGTGTACTATATTGGGCAGTGCTGTCCTAGAGTTTTAACATTAGGCATGATAATATATGCTGTATTCTAATTCACTCATTGATATTTTTCAAACTACCCTATGTTTCTCCTTCAAATTTTCTAGGTCAATAGTTTTTGTTACTTTTCTATTTTATTAGACTAAATTCTTAATTTATTGATTATCATTCCTTTTCATGTATCATTGTAAGAAGTACTTAACTACTTTTTGTACTATATCTCATGTATTCTGAAATATCATATTTCTTTAATTGTAGGTTTTATATAACTCAGCCTTGATATCATCTTTGACAAGAAAAGGTAGGTCTTTTTGTTTTTTCAGTTGTTAATTTATTGAAATTTGTCTTGTGATTTTTGCATATATGATTTTGTTTTTCTGTTTTCTCCTGATATCTGGCAGACCTGGAAGGTATAATGTAATCCAATGCAAACTTAACTTGATTAGAAGGTTTGTTAATTTTAAGAATAGAGATAATAAGTTATTTAGAGGTGAGGGGAAAAAAATGAAAAAAAAACATTAGAGAAGATCTGGTATTTCTGAAGTTTAGTCTAGGTTAGGGAAAGAGAAGGGACATATTCCAACTGTGAGAAGAGGAAGTTGAAAGGGAAGGGGAAAGAAAAAAAAGTAGGAACTGGATACTGTAGTGGTTGGAATGTTCTCTTGAATCATTTCTAGGAAACACGCCTGGGAGTATAATGCAGACTTATTTTCTAGTTGACTTAATTTACTGGTTCTACATCAGTACAAAACAAGATCCCACTCCCCCCTCCAAAAAGCAAGAATCAAAGCTGCCATATTAGTCCTGGTCCTGTCTGTATCTTAAACTGAAAGAAGTGCATGCTCCTCGTTTTTCAGAAGAGTCGATCAAGGCTTTTGAAGGGTGCCTGACACATAGTGATTGCTTCTGAATATTAGTCTGATGAATGGGTGAATGAATAAATGTTCAGCTAGGGTCAGAGGGCTAGCAACAAGTGGAGAATTAGGTGTAAATGATCCTGGTCTCCTGCCTCCTAATGCCATCGTCTGTCTAACACTTCATATTCACCCATTTTTCACTATTTATGGAAATATGACAGACTTAAACTTTTACTTCATTGGTTATGTATTGTTTCAGTTTCTGCTTTTCCTAATTTTAAGAATGAGAAAAAAGAAACAGCCAAAGAAAGAGCAGATGGGTCTGTATATTGAAAGTGTTTAGGAAGCATATACTAAAGAGAAGAACTATACAGGCATATGGTGGGAAAATCCAGACGACAAGTAATTTCACATGGATTATTATCACTACGCACCAGCAACACACACACTTAAGAGTAGATCACTCGGAGTAACTGCATATAGTGTGAGGATAGAGTATAGGTTATGTTTGCAACTCTAGTAGTTTGGTAGGGCTTTCTGAAACACTCTTGAGAAAAATTTAGAGGTCATGCATGGGATCACTGATTAACAATGTCTATCATGGCCATTGGAGGGAAATGCAGAATTCAGAATATCACAGATTTTCAACTCTGGTTTATTATATTTTGAGTAATTACTTTTACATTGTTCAGTGAATTATCTTGGCTAGCAGATGTCTGAGCCGTAGTAGACATTTGTATGTATTTGTTGAATTAACTTTTGTTAAAATAAGCACTTTACTTATAACAGGGGCTGAATGGATATTTGATGAATAACATATGTAGTGATCAAAAATTTTGTAGGTATGCTAATAGGAAGATATATTTAAAAATATAAGAGAATATAGCCTCAGAATAAAAATTGCATAGCTCTATTGCCTGGAAGAAAGAGGAGGAGAGAGATTTCTTACTACCAAGAAAAGATGATTGACATCGCCTCCCATACCAGTGGTCAGATGAAAAATGCCATTTAATTGCAATATTTTAGACAAGTTCATTTAAGTCTACATTTTGTAATGTTTGGGGCTGAAGTCAATTAAAAAGTACAAGAGAGCTAGGTTAAACTTGTGGTTAACGTGGTTGTACCATTCAATGACATGTGGGACACATTCTTGGATGGAAGAAACCAGCTTCCAAGTTTAGAATTATTTGGAACCTGTGGCTTTTGAGATCTGAACCTAACCTGAACTTTTGGGTGCTGTGTATTTTCTTTTTGTTTTGTTTCCTGGCAAAAGAATATGTCTGTGTGTGTGTGTGTGTGTGTGTGTGTGTGTGTGTGTGTTTGTGTATTCAAAGGTTTATAAAAATTATTGTAAAAGCCAATTGGAAATATGTTTTTAAATATATTTTGATGTGTTAACTATAAATAAATTAATATTAATAGGATTAAATTTCCATTAAAATATATGAAAATTTATTGAAGGGCAAATACTTAGAAAAACATAGCTTAGGTTTTACCCAAACCAGAACATTTGTAAAAATAGCTAAAAAATATTACATGATCTCAAATTGTGGTCCAGCTCAAAACATCAAGTTACATTGTTTCCCAACATTCAGGTTCCCTAAGATCCCAAAGCAATAGAAGGTAAAAACTCTTACTCCATGGGGAAGAGAATTTCAGATCTCTGATTCTGGTCGCCTGCTCATCCATCAAACCACACTGGAACCTGTCCTTGGTTGGATAATATATAGGGCCACCATGCAAGTTCAAAGAGCCACCTGGGAGAAATGATTAAAATCATGTGGCTAAGCTCTTCAAAACATATAGAAAAATTGATATGCCTTTCCCTGTGGGAAGAAAGAAAATCCACAAGAATAATGACCTTAATGGAGCCTTGGGTGTTGCTTGACTCCAGTGTGTATTCTGTAGTGCAGCCAAATCTTCTAATCTGAAAGATTGTGGTATTGGCCAGCAGGAGAATAAAATAAATGTATGGGATACGGGACATTGTTTGAATGTGGTTCTGTGAGACTATCAATTTTTTACATAGTAAGTCTTTCAGTGTTTAGCTCAGTCTATTGTACTACTTTAGATTGTTTTAAAAGGTACCATTTTAATTCAACATGGTAGAGTGGAAAGACCATGGGTGTTGGAGTCAGTCATTCACTAGCTGAGTGAATCGGGCAAGAACTGTACCTGACATATGATGTAAATAAATACTTGTAAAGGAGGCAATGGGTAAATAAAAGTAATGAACTACTCTTAGCCTCAGTGAAATTTATCCATGCCTATCAGTTTTGGTTTAATTTTCATGTAATGGGACAAGATCACTAGGTATTTAGTACAAAAGACATGAGAATGGAACCTCTTCTCCTTAATAAAGGATCTTGACAAAACTGTGACCAGTTAGAGAACAAATTTGGCTTTATCATAAAAGAAAAAATAAGAGACCGCCTTTAGAACGGTTCCTTGCCAATGTTTGGGTTATATAAGTATTCAACATTGCTGTCTAGGCTGTTGGAACAAGAGGCTACTATGATTCTCTGAAATAAGTAGTGAATTCTTGCTTTTGAAGTATAACTTTTGGACCTCTATAGCCATTAGATGAGAAACAATGTTCTGGAATCTACTACAGTTAATTAAGCTTAGCAAAGATAAACTGTTTTCTGCTCTTTGCAGGTCTCACTTAAGCCAGTTTCGAGATATTGCTGATTGTCCTGGGAGATCTATATCATCAATATCTCTATCTCTATCACTATCTCTATCTCTATCTTTATTCTATATCATCTCTATCTTTATTCTACATCATCTATATCTATATCTATATCATCTATATCTATAGCTCCAGTTCAGAAACCTATGGTAATGCAGGCTTAAACGATGCCTGTTAGTGTAGACCATCCAGGATACCACTATATCCACATAGGTTATTAGTTACCTACCGAGGGTGCCAAAAAATGTATACACATTACTTGTATTCATCTTTTATTATTGGTATATATTGATTATTACAATTTTAACACAGTTTTTTCCTTTCTTAAAATGTGTACACATTTTTTGGGCACCATCTGTGTATACTTGGGTGTTTGAGAGGGTACATATCTCCTGGTGTGTCCTTCATGCCTGAACCTCAGATCCTACTTAAGAAACACCAGTGACTCCAGATCTTTAATGTAAATCTAAAAAATAAATATCTTTGGCATATAATTGCTTTCTGCCTTTATAGCTACTGTGTTCCCTTGTGTTTCCTTTTTTCTCCTTTTATTACTGCTTCTGCCTCCATATTTAAGACTTGCATCACTTTGTGGTTTGACTTGCAAAAGCCTTCTACCTGGCTTCCCTGTCTCTTCTCAGCCACCTTGTTAATTCCTGCCTGCCACAATCGTAATTGTAATACTTTCTGTAAATACCTACAATAATTCTCTGCTGTCTACTATGATAAAACTTTGGGATCTAATTAGGAGATCTCCAAGAGCATGGAACTGAATTTTTAAAAATCTGTCTAAATTAAACTTTAAAATTAACAGAATTTGGGAGAATATATAGCTCAACTAAGAGTTTCTGGGAACCTGTTTGAATATGCTAATATGTCTAAGAAAAGAGTGACCATTTCAGAAAGAGGGATGTATCCCTCCTAGACAAATGAGCGTCTTGGGGAAAAGTGAATGTTAGATGTCTATGTTGGTAATATCTATCCAACGATAGTCCAAGGAAATAGAAATTGGCCATTCAACCTGAAATAGTCCCATTCCTAATAGCAGAGATGTTGCTAGGATACAGATGAATGTAGGTAGTTGTAACTAATGAATTTAGACCCATTGTTAATATCATTCTTACTATGAGATGGATATATCTACCTGGCTTAATCTGAAGCCATTAAACAATAAATTTGTTTAATTCTGCCTGCTCATAGCTATGCCCACCAAGCAAGTGTCTGCCTAATAGAAATGTGCAGGGAGATCATATTGACATTAAACATTTCTTGTTCTTGTAACAAATTTTGCTCCTGAGAATTCAGTAAAATGATATCTGATTATTATTTAGCTTTTTGTTTTAGTCACATTTGCTTGACTGCCTTCCTAATAGTCCCCCAAATTTATTCAGGCATCTATCCTCTTGCTTGTGGTCATGGGCTTCCTCAGAAGCTAGAAGCAGCCTCCAAGCAGGGGTGAATCCCAATTTGTCAACATTCATCACTTATTACCGTTCCCCTTAGCAGTGATTTGTTTAGACCAGAAGCAATCCTGGCCTGTGAGATGTAAAGAAGGTCTGCTGGTAGGCTTCAAGAAAGATTCCTCACCCCTGCATTCAGAAGGGAAGCATGCCTTCTTTCTCTAAAGGACTCCATCTTCTGTGTGATACCTCAGAATTCTGTAATGGCTCTGTGAGGGGAGTTAATAGCTGAGGATGCTGCAGAAAGAGAGAGAGAGAGAGAGAGAGAGAGAGAGAGAGAGAGAGAGAGAGAGAGAGGAACCTACAACCTCGATGACACTAGTGATCCCCTGAATTAATCAGCTCTGGATCTGTTCTACCTCTGCACTGAAACACATTCCACGAATTTAAGACTTAGGTTTTATATTTCTTAAACTATTTCATAGCTCAAGGAAGTACAGTATTGAGGATGGAAGCATGGACTCTAGCATCAACTATCTGATTATGAATTTTGCCAATTCCTCCATGCGTGAATGTGGGGTACTTACTTTAATATTGTTATGCCTTATTTTCCTCATTTGTTTGTTATGTAGACTAAAAGAGTTAATACAAAGTAAAGAAAGTAAATAACTAAGAATTTTGCCAAATCATAAATGTTCAGTAAATATCAGGAGAAAAAAATCTTGCAGTAGAAAGCAATGTGGTTGATATGCTTCCAGAGAGAAAAATACAACACTTGTGCCAGCATGCATATTCCAATGCTTGTGTGTATTTTTCATTTTAAAGAAATAAATTAACATTTTGATATCTACCCCACTCTAATGTGTATTAAAGTTAACATGATTCATTCTCTCAAAGTCTGATAATCCTTTGGCACTGGCAATAATGAATTTTTGAACCTTCAAAGTGTTGGGTCAAATGATCCAGAACTGCCATTACGTTAGGTGTTCCCAAACACTTTTCAGTGGATCTGTACAAACCTGTGATGAAGTGTTCACCAGTCTGCAATAAATTGAGAACATAATATGTTTTTCACAAACCAATTTTTAAATCTAAATAAATGTCCTTTATTTTGATGTTATATATGTACTATAGTTTCTGTTTCTAGATTCATTTTATTAAATTTGCTTTATGTTATTAAAATGTGAAATCCCAAATTCTTTGCATAGCCTTCCTAGCTAATTGCTATGCAGTGCATTTCCTGATTCCATCCAAACAAGATATCTCACTTTCCCCTGACCTGCTTGAGCAGAACCTTCACGTTATATCAAAGTCTCACCTGTCAAATATTTCTTGGAGGCTCCAGTGTGTTCCCAACAATGCCATCCCCATCACATATTTGGTGCTGCCACACCAAACCTAAAATGCACTGTTCAAGCTCCACTTCACTATGTCGGGTGGGCTGTTCCGACCCGCTCTTGCAAAGGCTACAATTTTTCTGCAGGTCCCTCTTTGGAGTTCACCTAACGGTGGGTGCCAAATTAGGAAAATTCCCTTTCTCCTTTGTGTTTCTCTCTGATGTGCCCCAAAGCAGCATTATTTTGGACACTGGTGTCTTTTATTTGGGTTCAAATACCAGCCCCCATGGTGGATTCATATATCTACTCTTTTCCTGTGACTAAGATGAATCACTGGGTCAAGTTCATCATGCTTGGCTTACTCTCTCTCAGGGGGAATCCTTTCCAGGGAACTTATTCAGGACCTTGTGTTAAAATGCTTTGAGAGAGGCACCTCATCAGTTCTGCCCACCAGTTTGCCTGAAGTGCAGCAATAGATGAAGGGGGAATTCTTTACCCACAGGGTACAAACATTTTTCCATCAGGCCTGTTTTATCAGCTTGACAAATATACCTGAAGCCCAGCAGTTGGTAGTACTAGAAGCCCATGTGTAACTAACAAGCTGAATCGTTACTGTCATCATTTAGGAAGTTTTGGATATGAAAATAGTACCCAAACATCTAACCTCTAGTCCATTTCAATTATCCTTAGGCAAATTATTTCATATCTCTAGAACTCAGTTTCTTTATATATAAAATGAGAATAATAATAGTATTTACCACATAAGTAAATTAAATGAGTTAGTACATTATAAGAATATATAATAGTGCTATATACAGTAGATACTATATGCATTTCAGACATGATCATAATTATGAACTCTGTCACACTGCCTCCTAAGATAGAAGCATGTGGATATGTTTGATTGTCTTAATATTATGTTGAGCTAGTGCATTCTGATACTACTTCTTTTAAAGACACACATAATGCTGTAAAAGATAAACTGCTATAATTAACTATATTATATTACTAATTTACTTTAAACTTTATTCTGTGGAGTTTCTAAGCTATAACAAACAGAAGAAATCATGAAATACAGTGCATACATGACTCAATCAATTCATTAAACTAATGCCCTACCTTACCAAATGCATAAAATTGGTAAAAGCATTACATCAGATGATAGAACATGCAAGCTAATAGAATGGAAAATTTTCTTCATACTACAGATTTTCCTTCTTCTTCTTGCCTTTCTACCCAGCAAGTGGCAGGGAAGTTCAAATGACTGCTCACATTGTAGCTTTAGTTCAAGTCACGGCTCAACCTTACAAAGGCACAACTGACAATTCCAGATGTTCATTAGTCACGGCACCATGGAGACAGACCCCACTGATCAGTTTGTAAGCTGTGGGCAGATCATGAAATTGTCTTGCCACCATGCAGATAAAGAAAGCATATGTGCTATTACTTCAGAGCTGAAGATAGAATAAGAATATTAATTTCAAGATCAAACAAGGAACAGGAACAATAAAAATGTTTTAAAAAAGAAAATACAAACTCTGAGGACATAAACAAAGGTAGGTGGTGATGTAGAAGAGAGCCTGATTTTTGTGGTAATATTGCCGTCTTTGATTATTGCATGGGGCAGACCCATGCTAGCTGAAATTATGTCTAGCATTTTACAGCAGCGGATTGGACTAGCCAGAGGCTTGGAACCTTGTGGATTTGTGGCTCTTCAGAAGTGCTTCTGTATTGGAATGTGTTTGTGTTTGCCTTTATTTGTTTTTAATAAAAAAAACTTGAAGAAAAAGTTTCTGCCTTGGTCGATTTTCTTTGGAATCCCAGAAAGGGCTCTTGAGGGCTCTGTGGCTCTTTTGTGATGATAAACCAAAGCTTTGAGCTTGTCCCAGTTGGAATTCCAGACACTAAAGAAGCCAACTTTAATTATTATTATTGTTGTCTACAGAACTGAGCCCCTTTCAGATTATTCAGGTTTATACTAATAGTCTTCTAAACATATTAGTTTCTTTCTTTCTTTTCTTTTCTTTTCTTTTTTTTCCAGTTAAGCTGGGACTACAAAACAAAGCAGGGGATACTTCACAACTGGGTTTCAGAGGTGCCAAGTTTCTGAGTCTTCATGGCAGGTACCTGTGGTGTGGTGGGTTTTATTGGGAAGGAAATATTTACAAAAATAGGGCCTGCAGTGAAGAACAAGTTTCACAAACTTGTAGAAAAGAGTATTATCTGGGAGAAGATGGCAGCTGAGATAAGCATTGTTTGTGGAAGAAGGCATTTATTACAATATCTGACTCTCTAAACTGAGACATTAATAGATCTAGAGCTGATCATAGAATTTTAGAGTTATAAGGAAACTTAAAGATTTTTCAAACCCAACCCTAATCTTCTGCAAGAACTACCTGTACTATGTCCCAAGTAGATTACTCAGTTTCTATTTCAGCATGTATCCTAGCAGAGAATTCATCATTATCGTACAAGATAACCTCTTCCAATTGAGAAAACTGATGGAAAGTTCAGACTCATACTGGAACAAAAGTTATTCCATTTTAACTTTGACCCATTAATCATGGTTCTGTCCTCTAAAGTTACTCTTTCTTTCATGTAATATCTGTCATTTATTGAAGATAGTTATTATTCTGTCCTATACTCTGAAGTCTTTTCTTGTCAAGAGTCCTTAACTCCTGCAACTATTCCTCTCCTTTAAGTTAACTTAAGTCAAATTTATATTTACTGAATACTGACCATGAGCCATACTCTGTAGTAGGATTTTAAAATACAAAGATCAGTGGTCTGTATTCTTAAAATCACAATTGAGACAGGAGTACATGAGCAACATATAATCTCTCCATTGCAATACAGTCTCACAAATGTTAAATAGAAATATGTGCAAAATGGATGGTGGCCCGTGAGTGATTAGATCTGCTGAGGGAAGCTGGGAAATTCTTGTCTAAACAATAGCATTTTCCAAATGAAAAATTAAGGAAAGGCATCCCAGGTGAATCAAAATACTGTCTAAGGCATAGGTGTGTAAAAAGCAAATTGAGTTAAGAGAAAGGGTCACATATATTATGAAGTATGTTAAATAAATGAGGAGGGAAAAGGGGCCACAGGTTAAACCTGACAAGATCAGGAGACTGAAAACAACCACTTTAGATGGCGTGAACATCAAAAAATTCCTAACTAAGGTGGGCCATGATGGGAAATCACATCTTTAGCCTGAAGCTTCCTTCATAAAGTCAATCTTCACCTTAAGTGAGCCTGTCTATCGTCTTTTTGCATCTAAGATAACATCCTTGGAATGTCAATCATACTTTTCTGGACCAGAGTGGGAAAGTACAGAATTCCTCATTATTATTCTTGTCCCTTGATTATGTGAACTATTAATTATCCTGTATCCTATGTGAAAAAAGTACCTGTCTCTCCAATTTACTTTTCTCCAATCCCAGAGATTTCCCCTGCTTTGCTTTCTCGCTCCCCCTTAATCTACCACCAGTGGATTTCATGTAACCCTCCTCCTTTGATTCTACGTATAAATAAGCTGCAAGCCACCGTTTTGCAGAGCTTGTTCTCAATCCATTGAGATTTTGCTTCCCGGCAATTGTCAGTTTGGTTCAAGTAAACTCTTAAAAGCTTTCTCTTAGGCTGGATGTTTTCGTTGCTGTAAAGAAAGCTTGAATAAACCCAGAAATTTTATTAACATGAAATCAGCTAGGGACTGTTTTCCAGTCTTCTAACTTATTTTGAATTTCCATCTCCTCTTAAAAATATTTATTTTGCCTTTTTCATTTTAAGAATAATTCTACTGTATAGGAAATGCAGAGTGAAATAGGAATCGAGAATTTTTACTTTCTCACAATTTTCTTATACACCACAGGCTCCTATCCCAGTCAATAGACCTCTCGTCTATTTTTCTCTTCTCCTAATTCTCCTACCCCAATAGCTTTAAAGTGTTTTCACTCTTCTGATCCTTAGCTCATCACAGGCTTTTTCCTAGTAAACACCCTTTTCCTCCTACTCTTACGCTTATCTGTGTGTTTTTTTGTCTTCCTGTGTTTCTTATGTTTAGCCATGTAAAAATTTCCTTGAGAGAGTAATCAGTGCTTTTTAAATTAATTAAAGTAGTTAATTTAACTGTAATTGATTATTGTTCCAAGAGCTTTAAACCCATTATTTTATTCAATCTTTACAATACCCTTATAAAATGATTATTCCTATTATTTATAAGTTACAGATGAAGAAATCCAAGAGGAGGGTCAATTTAGCTACAAAATTTGACTTCAGTTCTGGCTTTTGTATCCAATACATTATATTAATAATACTGTAACTTTTAGATTTTTTCCATTTTTACCACCTTGGACCCATTGGGAATTGGAAGCGAAAAAACTCTACTTTTGCTTCACTTTGTCTATTTTTTTTCCTATTCTGGGCTCTATAACCACGTAAACAAACCTCATTTGTGGTTTTTGGCCAAGTGCTCATTAAATGCCCCCTGAATGACCCCAACTGCAGATGGTCTACTGAGGTTCATAGATGTGCCCAATAAATAATGAATTTTCTTAGAAATGGAATTTGTTTTGCATGATTACTGTAATTAAATAACATATTTCTTGGAATTTGTGGTTCTTATTTATAAATAATTGCTTATCTTAAAAAGTTTTATATTCAACTCAAGAATGATAAAGTCAGTAGCAAAATCTAAACTCAAAATTGTAAAATTAGAAGATTATAAAAATATACATGAAACATCTTTGGTAAGTGTAAAAATCCAGTTTTTTATGTTCATTTTGCTGATCTCCCAACTTTCCAGACTCCCAGGCCGTCATCCAACCCAGGAATGCCCATTGAATAGCCACAGATTCTACCATCTCTTTAGCCTTTAATATCATGGTCATTACTTTAGACCTAAAAATAACTAGTGCTTGGGATCATCGTAAAAACTTGTTGGCAGATCCTAAAAACACATAATGGGAAATTCTGTTGCATTAACTTTTATAAGATGTGAGAAATGTGTTTTATCAAAGTAAAGGATACACTTAGGAAACTTCTGTGGATAACAAGGATGGTAACTTATTGGAAGGCATCAGGGGAAATTGAGCTGGAAGAAGAACAAACAGAAGCAAAGTTGGAGGCTTTGTTAAAGGAAAGTACACTTGTTATTAGACTGCATGATATAAATCTTTTTGAAGAGAAGTAAGCTCACAACACAGGGGAGTGTCTGTCTCTTGTGCCTGAAAACATGAGAAAGAAAAGGAGAACGTAAACATTCTATTGAATGCCCAGTACATGAAGCAAGTTATATCCTCCTAAAAGACAAAATGGACACCACAGAGGTGGTGATAATTCTGAAGGAAAATGTAAGATGTATTAGAACAGATACATAATTTAAAATAATTTTAAAATAACTGTTTTCCTTACGGTAAAAAAAACATCACTGGCAAGTGTTTCTGATCTTGTTCATAATTCTATGATTTCTTTTAATGTGAAAATGCCTGCCAGACATTTCTTATAGAAACTGAAATAATGTCCTTGCCAATCCCAGAAGAGGAGAAAGGAATAACTCCTATGGAGAAAGAGGAGGGGGAGAAGAAGGTGTGAAGAGTGTTGAAGTAAAGGAATGCTGTTTTGGCATCTAATCCATGTCAGTGACAGCAGGTGCCACAGAAGAAAAGACAACCAAATAAAGGGCAAGGAAACCAGGAGAGCAGACACAAAGAGAGAAACAAATCCATCTGCCCTGTGCCTCATTAATCTTGTCACAAATACTTGCTGCTGAGAAATGCTAATCTTCTCACTACCCAAAGTAGCCTCCCTCACAAGAATGTTTTCAAAGTCTGGTATATCTAATGACTGAACCATTTAATAAATTACTTACTTACGTTACTATAAAAGCCAGGCCAGCAGCTGTAACCTACATGTAAAGCACTAAATCCTTGTACCTGACTTTCTAAAGGTTCCTCTAAATCATAGTTAGTGACAGGGTGAGGTATACAGGAATCAGGATTTAGTGGCAGGGCATACTTCATGCTGTTTCGGGTAGGTCAGGAGGTCTGACTTGGATTTCTTCCCAGTAACCTGATCTAGGTGAATCAGCAGGTTATAAATGAAAGTCAGTTTCTAAGATCTGATTTTCTTTCACTATCAGAAACTTTATAGGAGCATGGTGAGAAACAGGAAAAGACCAAGAGATAATAAGTACCATCGCCCGATAACATGCAATTTCTCTTTCATAAGACAATGTGAGATGAGGTGCCATTTTGTATAAGCTAAATATTTGAAGAGTTCCCTGAGATCTTATTTCTATTGTTAGCCAGAATAAAATACCCACATGAAAATCATTTAAGAGCGCACATAGCTTTATTTTAGGCCACAAAGTATAGCATTAGATTATGAGTTCCTCAAGGGCAGGTTCTAAGACTTTCATATATTTTTATCGCTCATAGTATGAAAATACCTCTGTTAACTCATAGGAAAGAGAAAGAAGGAGAAGAAAAAGAAAACAAAATGTATTAAACGTCATATTCAGAGCATTGACATTCATTGCCTCATTTCATCCTCACAAAAATTCTTGGATGAATTGAGATATTTCAGCTCAAGTCACAATTACTATGATAAAATTAGTGTTTGATTCTAGCTTTGTCTGATTTGAAAGCTTGAGCTGTTTTCTCTGGAAGGAAGATGTTTGAGTGTAAGCAAAACTGCCAGAGCACCTGAAACAATGCCTCACTCATAACTCTCTTCTTGTCCTACACATAGCATGGCTCTGTACCAATTTATGGACTATTTCCAAAGAATATTTGATCCTTCTCTATTATTTCCAATTAAAAGATTTCTGAATTGGCATAGCACGGTAGATCTAAAAACTCAACATTTACAAATCTCAGAGAAGCATAAGGGTCTCACAAGCATCACTAATAACATGTTCCCTTCACTGTAAAAGGACAAAAGCACTTGCTTGCTTTATTGAATCCCATGAACACATTGGGAATATTCAGCCACTTTGTGGGCAAGTGTGGAAAAGTCATATGAAATATGAAGAAACTGTCTCAATTTTTGCATCATATAAAAAAATGGGAATAATAATAATAATGACTCATAGGTATGCAATAAAGATTAACAACCTACTATAGGTAAAGCATACAAAGCAGCGTACAGTGTTAAATCAATGTTAACTTTTACTAATGTTGTTGCCGTAATTATTATTTAGGTTATTGGGTTTCTATTCTCTGAGATCATGGTGATCACTTCTTTAGGTTTATAAATGTTGAATAACTCTTGTGTATGCTTGAAACTAATATAATACTGTATGTTAGCTATACTTTTAATAAAAATCTTTTTTAAAAAAAGTTCACTAGCTTCAGAACCCTAAAGTAAAACTTCCTTCGGTCTACTTTCCTTCCAACGACAATTTCATTGCTTCTGTTTTATATTTCAGGAGAGTTACTGAGCCATTAATAAAGGAAATATAAGAATAAGTTATAGATGATAAGAAACTGCTTATATTTGCAAATTTATTCCTCAGTAACTTGTATATTTATAAATAGCTTAAGATTTATGCCCCCCATATATACCAAAACAATAATTGAAATTCAATTTCCACACACTTACCTTTCAATCCTCCCTCACCCTCCAATATAATTAAACGTCGGAGACCGTGACTATAGCTAATTAATAAAGCTCTGCCTTTATTACTTATTTTTTTCTAAAGGTCTTAATGCATTCCAGGAATGTCCACCCTTGATCTTGCTTAGTCCACTACTCTGAAATATCTGATTGTTTTTTATATTTGTTGTGTACTGTGGTGAGGGAAGCAGGTAAAGGTTAGGCTGTGTGGTGTCCACAGGTTGGAAATTGAAACCCCCTGT
This sequence comes from Rhinolophus sinicus, assembly GCF_057876585.1. Classification (NCBI taxonomy): domain Eukaryota; kingdom Metazoa; phylum Chordata; class Mammalia; order Chiroptera; family Rhinolophidae; genus Rhinolophus; species Rhinolophus sinicus. The sequence goes on along the minus strand of NC_142502.1, from coordinate 32,941,725 downwards.
GTCTCACAGCCCAGGTGTGGTGCAGACAGCCCTGGCCTCCACATTTCCTCACTGTGCCCTAAAAATGACCTTAACCCTGACATAGAAAGAGAAGCAACATAACTATGAAAGGCTGTTGTTGGCTGGCTATGTGAGACAGAACAGTTTTCTGAGCACTGGGCCTGTATCGCGTTGCTCTCCCCTGTGTAGTAACACTTGCAGTCTCTCCAAGTTGACCTGGATTCCCTGAAGCCATAGTGGGGTCAAAGGTAATCCTCTGTGTCCATCAAACTCATTTTATGACTTTGCTCCATATAGCAATGGGTAAATGACACAAATCAATTTTCTCCTTGCTATACCTTGACATCTATTGGAAAGAACTGTTTTCTTCTAAGATATTTCATCCAGATACACTCTGCCTTTTTCACTTCTTGCTCTATTCTCATAAATAAATAATTAAATATATATGTAAATATAGATAGATAGATAGATAGATAAGTAGATACACAGATAATCTCACAGCACTCTATTTCCCAACAAAATGCATTTTTCTTGCATTGCTTAATAATTTTTCATATTTCCATATCTTTATCAATTATAAATCTGACAATAAACACAAAAATATATTTTTGGCTTCTTTATAGAGTACATGTTCTTATTTTTTTCCCTTAAGACAGATGTTCATGCTTACATGATATTTAGGTTTTATAAGGACCAGGTAGAAGAATGCTTTTGTTTTTTTTGTTGTTTTTTTTTCCTTCTGTATTTCTCGGGATAGAATGATAGAAAGTGATCACACCAAGGAATGGAAGAATTTAAGCAAATGGAATTTTCTTTACCAAAATTTATTAAAACAACATGGACAGGTTTTATTCTTTTAAAAAGAATGACTGGTAAAGTTAGCTTTATAAAGTATTTCTTGTAACCATTTAATTAAATTCAAGTCTTATGCAGTATAATTCAAGTCTTATGTAGTGTAGCCTCTTCTTTACAACAAAGTACTGTTTTAGGGAAAGAGTCGTTTCTCAAATGTTCACCTGCTTTCTTCAGTGAGGTTCCACTGAGCATGGGACTCCCTGCAATGCTCTCTTCATCTTTCGGGGTCTCTGAATACTGAAAACAGGAAATAAGAAACAAGACCTTGGTAGATTGATAGATTTCCTGAGCTTATTGGAGGATCAGCCTTAGATCATGGAAATGTGATGTCTTAGCAGAGGCAAAGGGGACCCTCACTGTCCTTTGCTCTAGGTACTTCTTCAGAAAGACGACTGAAAAGAAAACCAGTTTCTATTGCAGTCCTGTTGTATAGGTTATTGCTCTGTTGAGCATTTGAATACTGAAGGGAACTATTTATGAATTGGTTCTTGAGTGTTACAAATTACAAAAACTCATGTGGATTGATGACTAATGACAGGTTTCAAGGAGGCATGACACTTTCAAGTTGTACTCAGAAGGTGACATTGCAGCTCAAACTCTGGGCCTAGGCTCAATGAATGGCAGACCTTTGGCCTTAGACATCCTTGTGGGGTTCATTTTGGACTTCTTGGTGCAGCAGAGAAAGCCTAGCACCAACAGTGCTATTTTAGGGGTTGACCCTGAAGGAGACTATAGCTGAATTACCATGAGCACCAAAAGGACACACAGTTTTTCATTCTTTTCACTTCCTTTCTTATATGCCTTCCCTGGAAATGTATTTTCATTGGTAACTAGGTTTTGAAATTTTCACCAAGATGCCAGCAAAAACCATTTCTCTCTAAATAAATGCCTCCAATACCTGATGTATAGGTATAAGCCAGTGTGAGCCAACCATGCTATTAGGAAACTAATAAATATGTCTCCTTTGTTTTCTATTAAATAAGAAAAAGCAAGACAATATTGCTCGTGCCAGAACAAGTTTCGACTGGTATGTGCTTATCCTTTATATAACAAGTGTATTTTATAAGAAAAAACACAGGGGAAATATTTTTATTTATTTTATTAGTTGTGCAAAAGCCATGTTGGCAACTGAAGAACTAATAAACTAAAATTGTTTCATGTGTTTCTTATTATGGAATCAAATAGTAATGTAAAAGGCAAGCACACACCAATCATAACTCCATCTGGCTGAAAGAACAGGAAAACGTGGCTCCACTTTCATTAGTAAAGAGAGGCATATATTTCATGATGTTCAAACCTTGCTCCATAGGCACTCCCTGTACAGTCCAGCATTTTGTACCACTAAAGGGGTGTCATATCTACCGATACAGGTTAATGTAATTGACATGGCTTGGAGGGAGAGGGCTGCTTTCAGTCTTGCCACAGCATTAGCAGAGCACTAATGGAGACTAGAGCAACATTTCTTGGCATTGTGGGAAGGAAAGCATGCTGAACCAGGACATGATATATACAGTCCTTGCAATAGACTCTTGGCTTATTTGCAGCAAGTAAATTGACATGCATGTAACCACCAAAATTTTATTTCAGAATGTTTAGTCTTTTCAATAGTCAGACAAAACCATTCAAGCTCTGGAATCAAAAAGACTACATGCATAAATATTTTCTAAGTTCCTTCCGTGCTGTTTTCAGTTTATCTCCAAGGAAATATAAGGATAGCTATAATCAATGGAAGGTAGATATTCATTGGTAAGGTGTTGGGTCAGCAAGATATGGCACTAATAAACCCTCTTTGGGCCAAAGAGTGGTCATTTGGGTCTCTAGGAAGCATTGACATGTAGGAGCATTAGTTCTTTATTAGGAACAGAAAATAGTGGTCCCTGAGACTCAAACTCGGGTCTTTCTGGCTTCTCTTTGTGACTTGCTTTTAGGTGTATGTATAGATTTTCTTTTCTTTTTTTTTTAACCTATTTGTAAATAGATGGCTAAGTGATCATATCACCCAGAAATGAGTGAGTCTCCTGATTTTTGACCAGCATATACCACAACTGGAATGGAATTATTTCCCTATCCTGAACTTGTTCTGGAGTACAAAAGAAATGATAAATTAGTTCTTGACATATTTTGTTAAATTAGACTCAGACTTATGTATGACATTGATTTATTTGGCAGGAAAATAAGTGGTGTAAGAGAAAACTCAAATCACACATAAGTTCTAGATTTATAATCTTATTCAAAATCTATACTTCTTCTAAACAATCTTTAAAATACAAAGACAACAGACAAAAATGAAATATAACTAAAATAATTGTTTATAAAAATTAGCACTAACAAGTGTTTTCATCCGCAGCACCCCTAATGACTGAATATATGGACAATCTATATACTGCTGCACCTATTTACTTGGTGACTAAATGTTTGATTAAAGATATTATTAGAATTGAAACGATCACTCCATTTGATAATTGCCAACCATTGAAGATGATATTGAACTAATGTTCCTAAGGATTTAAGACTAGATTCAAAGTTAGATAAAAACATAGTTTGCCTTCTTAGGATCTACTATATCCGGAACAATTGGGGGTCATATGTAAAAAGCCTGGCTGGCTTCTGATACCGTTTTTATTCTCCTTTAGTGAAAAGCTGATAAAAACAAAAACTGGTGAATCCCTGGCTCTGGCATCAGGAGGATCTAGACTTAAATATTAGATCTGGTACCTAATAACTGCAGTATTATTATTTCTTTCCTTTGAAAATCGAAGTAGAGAATGGGTTTACTTCTTATTTTATCCCCCAAAGACTTGCCAGTGTATGGCATAGAGTATTCAAAACTTTTTGTTTTTTCAGGAAAAAGGATTAATGAATGAACTAACATCTCTAAATTTAATTTTCCATATTTATAGGGTAGAGATACTAATATTTATCTTACAGTGTTATTTTAAGGACTAAATATGATATTATATGTAAAACCTGGAGTAATTCTTGACATACATAGGTGGATATTAGAAATGTTTGATAATGTTTATTTATTTAATAGATTATGCACTTACATATGAAATACTTCAATTTTTTCTCTATTTGATACTTTCTTTGACTATGCTTAACAATTAATGTGCCCCTTGAAGGTGAACATGAGGTAAACTTTGAAGAAAAAAGGGAAAAGAATGTGGGTTCAAAATTAATATCATATGAATTTGGAAGATACATACAAACTCAAACATTTTTGTTTCCCCAAAACCCAAGGCCTCATCAATAAAAATCTTAGAAGGCTTTTATACCCAATTCAAAAATTAGTAGATTATATTGTAAAAAGTATTTCAATTCAATTGATATGAATTCAACAGACATTTTTTTTTTCCTTGAACCATGTTAGCCACATAATGTAGATCAACATGAATAAGAAAAGAGGCCAGACTAGAAGAAAAAGTATTGGTCATTTGACTGCAGTATTACATAAATTGTGACTCAGAGCAACAGAACAAGAGAAGAGCAGCAGAGTTGGTGAGCTCAATAGTACTTCAGACGTGGGAGACAGAAACAAACCAACCCTAACCTTACAGGGCACGCTTGCCAGGAACAGCTTTTCTTTACCGAAATGCAGCACAGCAAGATGGAGGATGCAAGTTTTCTGTACCAGCTTTTGGGACTGTGGATGCGTTTGTCTCCAGGCCTCTTTTGTATGGACCACTGATTAATCCTTTGAACAGCATTGCTTCTGTTTCTGAAGGCGAGGCTGGATCTCAGTACAGCCACCGTGCCAAGCCACTAGAAAGGAAAACCAGAGCCAGCCCAGATCTTTCAGCACTGTGTTCCCATCTACAATGTTTATTCCTCTAAATCTTTTAACAATTAAAATAGTCTCAATTAGTATACAAGCATCTTTATGATTTGCTATATTCTTTCAACTCTCAGTGCAACATTATTTATTTTAACTTCAATTTACTTTTGATGTGGTGCATGTATACAATTTACCACAGAACCTGTTTTAACATTTAACAGCACGCTTCCTTTTTCCTTTCTCAAACTTTTTTAAATCACATGTCTTACATTTTCATTGGATTCAGATATATTTTCAGCAGATAGACAGTAAAACAAACAGAAATAAACTGATTTTGGTAAACAGCAAGATGTAACACGAGGCAAAAGTTCAATTTACATTTTTCAAGTTTCTCTTATTCTTTTTTATTTTATGCCAAAGGATAAAATTTTCATTTTCACAGATAAGATAATCTAAGATAATCTAAACTAGAGGAGATAATCAGACCATTAAAGTCTAGCATTTTCTTTCAGTTGATGGTCTCTTCTTTATCTGAATTATAACACTGCACTAGTGCTTCTCTAACAGTTGGTACATGGGAGGGAGAGTTGTAATACAAAATGTCATATTTATTTAAAATTCAAAGAATAACTACCACTACTAACATCAACAACAAAAATTCCTTGTTAAAAACAAGTGAACTAAAAACTTCTGAAACTGTTTTATTCTTAAAAATCTAGTGTTAGTGAATACCATCATGGCACTGTATTCAGGTCAAATCAAGTCAGAAAACATTTTTAACTATCCACCAAACATGGGCCCCTTTTCCCAGGAACTCAATCTTATGACTACATATTTCAAGGGTTCTTTGGGAAGACTTTCTCCCAGTCATTCCAGAGTGTTTAAGCAAGTGGAATCCTGGGAAATAAAAATAGAGGACGGCATCACAGCAAAGATGTTCCGTGTATGCCTTGGGAATCTGGGTCTCCCTAAGATTCTATGTTGTGTTAAATGATGTATGGTTAGAACTTCTACATAATGCCTGCAAGTAAATTAATATTTGACTGTTTGTTATGTGTTACCTCGTTTGTTCCCTCCAAATACACATTGAAGGAGATGCTTTCTCTAGTTACACTTGGAGAAATTGAGACCCAGAAATGTTAAGTAACTGACTTGCAGTCACATGGAAGAGCCATCCTTTGACCCTGGGTCTGACTGAACCCATGGTATCCTGCTCACAGGTCTTACTAATAAAAGAGGAATGAGGGTTAGGGAGGAGAGTCAGTTCAATGCGAGTTCTGCTTTATCCCATATCATCTTTTTTGTTTATCTTGAGCTCTTTTTCAAACCCGTACTCAGTTAAAAGCCCCATTCTCTGGGTAACTAATAGTTTCTATTGCTTCGTAGCAAATTACCATAAACTTAACAGCTTAAAAAAGCATCGTTTTTTTTTTTCTTTCATCATTCTGTAGATCAGAAAGTCTGCAAGGCATGGCTGGGTTCTCTACTTAGAGTATCACAAGCCTGAAATCAAGTTGTTGGCCAGACTGAGCTCGTCTGGAGGTTCTGGGGAAAGATATCGTTTTCTGTGTTCATTCTTGTTGTTGGCAGAATTCAGTCCCTTACGGTTGTAGTTGATGTCACCATTTCGTTGCTGGCAGCTCTCAGATTCTAGAGGTTCTTCTAAGGTCCTTGCTAGATGGCTTGCATAGACATTTCAAAACATGGATGTTTGCTTTCTTTCAGACCAGCCAGAGTTTGTCTTTTTCCTTTTCTCCTACCAGCCAGCAAACGTTCTTGTTTTTAAAGCTCCTATGATTTCGTTAGGCTCACTTAGGTAATCTCCCTTCTTCCATGCAACTGTACCACGTGATATAACTTAACCACTACAGTAAAATCTATTTTCTTCACTGTCCCAGGAATTAGAGCAAGAATCTTGGGCACCACCAAGATTTTAGCTTGTTGCCATAGTGAGATAATATCTAAAGATATTCCAATATGTTTTAAATTCCATTTGATTAGGAAAGAATATATCCAGTGGGTATATATTCAATTTTTTAAGTACATTATTAAGTTTCATGATTATGCAATTGATAGAATCTATGATAAAGACACTTTTGGGGTAGCATAATGTAGCATTTTAGGCTAACATAATAAATATGTGAAACTATAATTGAAGAATATAGAAATTATTTAATTTCCAGCTTATATAATCAAAATGCTAATATTTAAGTTAAAAGTGTTCATATAATGTTTGTATATTATCAAAATCAGTACTGTTATGATGCTTGTCTAGATGAAACTACTGGGAAGATATGAAGTAAGAATGAGTAAATGGATGTGTGACTGTTGTGTGCCCCTGGTTTCCCTCTATTTGAATGACAGTGTGTAAAAATGCCATCCTATGCTTATCCCCTTGTTAAGTATTGGGTATTTGGGAAGTAGGTAACTTGATGCTTTAGTCATCATGTCTTCAGATCAAGATGAGCATTACTGAAGAAACTATAATTGAGGAACCGCACCCAAGGAAACTCGTTTGCACTGGCCCTGATCGAGATGCGGAAATACTAGACCTTAAACAGATGCCAAAACAGAATGAGACTTGGGAGTCTCAGGAAGAGAATGAGTGCATCTTGCATATGAGAGCATAGGAGCGATGTGAATTTTTGTAGCCAGAGTTTGGACTGTGACATACTGTGTTTTCCAAAGATGGCCTGCATGCTTTCCTAATGATGGTAGTCAAGTAAAAGTCATATCACATTTCTAACTGCTCTCAAAACCTGATATGCCTCCCATTAAGTGGCAAAGTCCATGATCCCTCTTCCTGTACCTGGCAAATCACTGGACTGTCTCAACTAATAGAGTATGTGGAAAATGACACTGACTGACTTTGAGATTAAATCACAAAAATGCAATACATCTCCCCTTTGCTGTCTTGGGACACAGCCACCATTCTGTGAGAAAACCCACATTAGCCCACAGAGAGAGACTACATGAAGAGGCCACATTCAGGTGTTCTGGTTGACAGTCAAGCTGAGGTTCCAACCAACAGCCAGCACTAACTACCAAGCATGTGAGTGAAGATGACATGGGAAGGAAGATGCCTTCAGATGATTTTAAATCTGATGCTGTTGAATCATCTTCACCCTTAAAGTTTTCCCAGTTAGGACCCCAAACATTGTGGAGCAAAGACCATCCATCCATGCTATTCCCAGTCTGAATTTCTAACTCACTGGATATGTGAATATAAAATAATGATTGTTTCTATCAAATTTTGGGTGGTTTGTTATGCAGCAATAGTAACTGGAACACTGGAAAATTAGAATAAATTATATAGTCAAACAACTATATTTTAACCCTTCGCTTTATTCAGATAATTCTTTGGTAGTACCCTCTCAGCATAATGTATTATATTCATTATGGGATTGATTGCTGAAACCAATGAAATAATATAAAATTAAACTGATGTATATTTGATGATATGCATTGTCCTTATTGCTAAGTAAGGAGGCATAAGGCAAAATCATTTAAATAAGTGATTGTAATTTGTACAACATATTCAAGTTTTTATCTTGCCAGTTAGGTCTCAGTATTTTTATTTGTACTGTTGACAGTTTGTGGTAGATTTCTATGATGCACCGATATTATACTAATCTGGATACCTCTGACAAGATTAAATTTCACTCAACTATAGAGTAAGGCTAAGTAGCCCATCCTATCAAGAAAGAAAATACGTGCCTCTTCCACTTTTCAAGCTAACCTGTTTTATTTTTTTTTTCTTAAACATTAAACTTGACACATTGCACTAAAGCACGTTGATTAAACTACCTATTATGTCATCTCTTAGGAATATTGTCAGCAAAACTGTACCTATAATGAATTGATTTTCCTCATCCCTGCCAGCACTTAGATACTGCCCTCCTGACATTTTGATGTTTCATCTTCAGAAACAAGAGATTCAATGTAGATATTTCCCCTAAGTTTATGTACGCATGCTGGTGGGAAGAAGCCACCTGGTATAGAGCACCTTGCTTTAGAACCCCAACACTATGGTGGGGTTGAGTATTAACGACAATTTCAAGATGTTCAGCACTTTTTCTTATTGCAGTATCATGGAGTATTAAAGTAAACTTATGCCGTCACATTATCACAATTTCACTGCCTGCTCTCTGCTCCGAGTATGCGACCCCCATCTACTCTAATCTTGCCAATAAACTCCTCTGTCCTTCCCTACTCCCTACACAATCCTGTTTCAGCTTTTCAGCTTCTAAAATAAGACTGCTGTTTGTTGCCCTCACAGGCTCATTCTGGGCTGGGTGCCTTAAGTTCTGGAGATTTTCAGCAGTAGAAACTTTGGGGGAGAGGCAGGAGCCATGCATCTTATAGACAGGAGTACCTGTAGCAGAAAGGTGAGAACAGGGGAGAGGAGAGAGCATCAGGAGAAAGCATCCAACTGTGAGCATAGATAAAGTGTTTGGCCAGAATATTCAGAGATATTAAGACTAAAGGATAGAAGTGTGAAGAGGGGAAGAAGGAAATGATATTCCTTCCTTTCTCCTCCCCACCCCAGGCATGTCTGAAGTCCCTTCAGAATTAAGCTTTCACACTTCAAAATGTTGAAGCAGATCCATCTGTGGCTTCACTTTAAAATAGCTAATGCTTTTAAATGGAGATTAAATGTCAAATAAGTAAGGGAGCTAACACATTAGTGTTATAATGTAAACTCCTGAAAGAGATAACAAAGCAGTGTGAATCAATCTCAATCCAAATGTAAATAATAATATCTGATCAGTTCCTGCTTTTCAGAGGAAAGGTGTGAAGATGTAACTGAGAAGCAACAGAGATGGAAAAGGAAAGACTGGTGTTTATCTTTATCTCTAGCTCTATCTCTATATCTGTCTCTATCATCTGTCTTTTAATGTCCTTTATTTACATATATTTTTCCCAGTCCAAAGCCTAGAAAATGAGTAATCAGATATTAAGTTGAATATACTAAGTGATGACACTGCTGTATAGTTTGTCACAGATTAATAGCTTCACATAGCTTTTCTCATATCTCCTTATGCTCTTACATTATTATCCCCAATTTCAGGATGGTGAAACAAAGGCCCAGGCAGTTTAAGCAACTTGCCTAGGAATTGGTAGAGCCAGCACATAGAGACTCAAGAAATTTAACTTTAGTTCCCATGTCCCTTACATTCCACAAGAATAAATAGCTTCCTATTTATCCGACTTGGGTATAGACACATAGATGAGCAATGCATAGTGGCTTTTGATGTCTTTCACTCTTCGTACTATCAAATAAACCCTGTGCACCATCTTCCATAAAATAAAAATAGTTGCCTGGAAAACTGCTAAAACATTCTAATCTTGTGTGTTGCCTTTTCTTTTTGAGAAAATAATACCACATGGAGCACTCATGATCTAGGACTGATACATATACTATACATATACATATACTATACGATACGATACGATACGATACGATACAATACAATACTATGCTATACTATACTACACGGAATCATAAAGAAAAGCTAGGATTTCTATATTTTTCAAAAATTTTGCTATTTACCCCTTAGTTTAAGACAATATGATTTAGATACCATCATTCATCTATTTTGAAGCTAGCAGATATATGATGGAATCAATTATGGAGCAATATAAGTAACTACAGTGGATAATTCCATTCTGCAACTTCATAATAATGGTTTATTTTCATCCAGTGCTTGATGCCACTGTTCAAAATGACACCAAATTGATCAATTATTATAATTCTCATAACAGCTGCTATATGATCTAGGTGTTATATTAATCTGCATTTTATCAAGGAGGAAACTGGGACCTCAAAATGTTAAGTAACATGTTTAAGAGTTGAGAGTTATCAAACTGCAGAGCTAGGATTTGAAACCAGGTGACCTGGCTCCAGAATCCACACTCTGATCCAGGATGCCAGACATAGCCTGCATTACCACTTTGAAAAGTGAGGTCCTTCCTAACGTGCCTCAATTTAGAACCACTTCTCTCTGTCATTAACTGTGTGGTTATTGTGCCCTGACTATTTGTACTGTATTGCTTTCCAAACCCATGGGCTTCCCTAGTTACTAATTATTGTATTTCATTTTTATATCTCTATTTTTCCCATTGTTTTTCATGTCTGACAGTCAGGAGCAGGGTCTTTGTTTCACTTCTCAATGTAACACAAGCTTGAGTTATAGTCTCTGCAAGACCTAGCTAATTTATTTTTTAATGAATGAATGAGTGTGTGAGCTATCATGTGAGATAGCAAATGTTTATAAACCTGGTTGGACATAATTTTCTGGGAGAAGGTTCTGTTTAAAACTTTTCCTGAAATGAACTCTATAGGGAGGTCATGTAGGAAAAGTACAGCAATGCAGCAAGAAAGCTGGAATGTGTGTATAAACTAGCCGCGTTTAGTAAGTAAATTAACTTCCCTGGGCTTTATTTCCCTACCTATGAAATAAAGCTTTGGCCTATGATTTCTTTGATTGCTCTCAGTTCAGAATTATGTGACATTATGATTCCATAAATTATAAAAGAATTTCAATGACCATGTTTTAAAAGCCTTAATTGAGCATTTTATTTCTGTCAGTTGACTTTTGCTGGGCTCAGGAGTACCAGGATTTTCTTTCTTCTTTCTCTCTCTGTCTCTCTTTTTCTTTTTCTCTTTCAAAGATAAAAATGATTCCCCAAGTGGTACAGTTATTTTCCAGGCTCTCTCACAGCTGAAATTATTTATCACATAAAAACCCCAAATCAAAGCAGTGACATATCCCTTGTAAAGTATTCACAAGCTATTCAAGCAACATTTAAAGTGGAAAATATGTCTTTGCTCATAAGGGGACATTGGCAAAGATTAAATAGACTTCTATGAAGTTCAGGGGTTAAAGCCATATTACATCATTATCAAAGCTAGACATTTCCTTCAAATAATGGGTAACAAGAGAGCCATCTTCTGTCCTTGCTGTGCATGTGGAAATCTCTGTGACAACAGTAGAAATTTCACATGAAGAACTGATCCCAGACTGCTTCTTTGGCTTATTTATTTGATTTATTAAATCTGCCAGAACCTCTGGAGTCACGAACGTAACAGTGAAAAACACTAGTGCGCATAAATTTCAGTCTCTTTCTCAACCTCACAGTTGGGATTCTCCGTATCAATCAGACAAAAGCCTGGATTCAGCCCAGAGTATTAATGAAAGTTGTATTCTCATTTTGCAGTTCTAAACAGAATTACATTTGTTAACACATTTCCTCTCTGATCATCATCCAGAATGCCTCAGGTTTTTCTAACTTTTTTCTTTTTCTAATTCATTTTCTGCTTCCAAGGGTCGATTTTACTCCAAAATAAGGAAGGGTTGATAGAAGCTTTTTTTCATCCTAATTCAAGTCTTCAATGTGTTTCTTTGGGAAGTATAACCCAAAGCACTAAACAGAACTAGAAGAGAGAAACTGGCTGACAGTTTTCCTTTGCAATATATATAATTGTTCTTATTGGGGCTAATATATTACTAGATCTACTGAAGCAAGACATATTCATCACCAACGGGTGTTGTTTACCGATCTATCCCTGTTCTTGAAGCAAGTTTTGAAATGTTCAAGGGTTACTTAAGAGAAAGATCTACTTGTGACCCGTGCGGGACTCTGTGCTTGGCTTAATGCTCTGTTACTGCAGTCTTGAGTCTTAGTTTTTTGAACAGGGGGCCCCACATTTTCATTTTGCACTGGGCCCTGTAAATTATGTAGCCAATCCTGCTTAAGAGTATGATCTAATTAGGTAATTTAAGTGATCTCATAGATGCCAATTTTATTTCTGTACCAGGGCTAATTAAACCAGAAGAGCAGTAGCAGCTGCCATTCACTGATCTACATGTACCCAAAGCTGTATAAAGAATCATGTGCTTGATACACAGTATTACCTTGAAACCTGAAGACATCGTTCTTCTCATTTTTAAGGATAAGAAATCTCAGCCACAGAGATTTTAAATAGCTTTTCCAAAGCTACACAAGCAGTAAATTTTAGTGACAGAACTTCGATTCATGCCTTCAGCTTCGAAGGTGCATACTCTGTCCTGTACGCCACACCACTTTCTTTGAGCATTTGCTCTAAACTTGTATTGGAGCATGGATTCATGGTGGACACTTGGGTGCAGGTACTGTCTGCAGGGGTTTCAGGAAAGCTTGGATGGGGTTTGGTAACCAAAACCTAAATGTCGTAAGAGAATCCACTTGACCTATGTGTGGTTTCCTGAACGTGACAAGATTTTTAAAACCGTAATAAGACAAGTTACCTCAGAAGTTGAAAACTTTAGTTTATTCATAAGTAAAGATACTACTTTATGAATATTCTCTTTGACAATATAGACTCTGTCTCAAATTCTCAGAGCATTTTGCACATAGATTAGAAAAACATTGGTAAAAATGGAGCTATTTCGCCTTTACTGAGAATTAGGTATTAATACTATTTTATTTTTCTCATACTAGTCTTAAGATAGGTAACAAAGTTGTTACCTTCTAATCACTCCTCTGCAGTGTTTCCTGTCAGCTTCTTTCTCCAGTCTCTCCAATGTCATCAGCCTTTTCAGTTTTCAATGTAGGGCATTGTAGACATCCAGACATCTGACCAACTCTTCTTTTCCTTTTGTCTTTTCCCTTGCCATTGAGCATAAGATTTTAACTGTTGCCTACCCTTGTCACATTGTAAACTTTCTTTGACATCCTTACATTTCTTTCTCTTTTAAAAATTAATTGAAATGAATTAGTAGACTAAATTTTTGCTGCAGTTCAGTTACCTTTTTAAAAACTGATTCTGTTTTCTGCTGATATTTAACTTGCTTTGATATCCCTTTTTTAATGACTTGCTACAAAACATGTCACCAATGACAGTCCATCTCCTTTACTAATGAGGAACATAGCATGTTTATTTAATAAAGAAGTGCATATACGAAGAGAAGTAGATGCAGAAGCTCTTCTACACTGCACAGAAGGTAAAAAAGTTCTATTTAAAAGAGTTTTGTAATAGGCTGGTAACATTTTGTAGTCATTTTGGAAAGAAGGCATGTTCTAGTGAATGGAGAAATTATAGTTATCAATTTTTTACATAATGAGGGATATAGTTTTATATATGATCTTGTTAAAAATCTCATGTTAGCAAACACTTATTAAGGAAATGAATAAGCTTTATTTTTATAAATTATTTATCTTCAGCAAATATGTTTTAGACATTCAGCAAATAATCCAACTAGTAGATATATTTAAATTTTTCCCCTTCTCTATTTGTCCTCAGAATATGACTTAGGAATTTATCTGCCTCCCACACACCCATAAGAAACAAAGAAACTAACATTTATCTAGAAAAAAATTGAGGTTACTTATACATGATTTTTATTAGACTAAACCCACATTCTTTTAGATTTTGAATATACAGGAATATTATTTTCCCACTGAGGGAACAATATAGTAATTTTCAATTGTACAATCTGAGCCATTCTCCAAGGAGATACATGTTAATCCTCTAAAAAAATGGATATTCCTCTTTTAAATGGACTCCAACAGAGAATGAAAAGAAACATAATGCTGACAGGCTGACTCAGAGTCTACCTGCCTCTTTCATTGTTTCATACCCTCTTGGTTCTTCCTCTGTCTTTTATGGGATCCAAAACTGCAGAAAGGGGCTTACATTCTGGATTATTAAGAAAATGGAAAATCCTAGCAAGGTTCAGGAGCTGAAGGAAACATCACTTGTCGAGCATCAGAAAGCATACAATAATAGAATGTAGGAGAGGGAAGGATCCCTGGATATCATCAGAGGCCCAGCTCTGGAACGGAGTCTTATGTTTGTCCTCCTAACACCGGGCTGGGGCCTGAGGATCTTTGGATTAACTCAAGGGTTCTGGGAAACTATATGCCCCCTACACCATGCAGATCAAGGTGGAGTTTTCAAATGTATACAGATAACAAAACACAAGTTCATTTGTAAAGCATTATTTAATTACGGAAGCTGTTTATAATTATGAAGTTTGTCATCCAACAAACACATGGATGTTATAGTAATGTCAAAGCCCATTTACTTTTCTCTCATATTAAGAACAGATTCTTTTTAAGTAATAGAATATGAGGCAGGTGTGAGTAGAGGTGATAATTAAGTGTATGGGAACTGGTGTCAGTATGCCCGGGAATGAAATCTATATTCACAACTTCCTAGCTATGTGAGTGTGAGAAGTTACTGTCCTGTCTTGTCTTCAGTTTGCCTCTGTTGAATGAGGATAACATCTACTCCATAGGGTCATTGTGAGGATTATATCAATAATAATTAAAACATTTAGATGAGTTTCCGGTACACAAAAATAAACAGTAAAAACTTAATAAATGTTAGTACAAGTTCTGTTCTACAACTTAAAGTAGTACTACGACTCACCTCCTAGTTGAATGGGTTTGAAAGATTGGTTCTTTCTTTAGGATATTAAATCTAGCCAAGTTTGTGAAGAAGCCCTCTTACCTGTACCATCATTAACAGCACACTCTATACGTGTTTAAGCATTGAAGCGTGAAAGGGTAGTAATAGTCTGACTATGATTTGAGATTTGAGTGGCAATTTCATCACAAGGATTATCAGGCGTCGTTTTGTTGCTTTTAACTATACTTGATAATTCTGCGCTGTACGCTTTCCCTCCTCAACTTCACAGCCACGATTCCAGCCAGGCCTTTCTTCTTTCCCTCAAATCCCCAAACACACACTGTCTGAGAGCACTTCATGAAAGGTTTTGGACTGTGCCTTCTAAAAGCCCCCAAAATGGGTCCACAGAATCCAGGGGTCACGGTAATACAGAGAATGCTCATTTGCTCATGGAAACCATTCAAAGCGTTCCAGAGCCTATCCCAAAGGCTGTCACATTGTTCTACCACATTAAACACAGGCCTGTGCAATATTGATGTGTTTCGTAACTTCAGAAATAACAAAAACCTCAACTGCTTCCAGGCTTTTAATTTCCTTTTGTAACCATTGTTAACAGACTCTTCAATGCAAAATCAAAAGCTAACCTTCAATCTGCTAACTCCTCCCTCTAATTTCTTCTCCAACACCCACTTAAAACATGACCCAGTCTCCCCTTAGCCTCATCTCTGAGTGGAGAACTCATTGTTCTCCTGGGCAGATTCTCCCAGTGTGGTATGTTCTGTCGCTGCGGTCAGCCTGCATGCTAGTGCTGCCCAAAAGCTTGACTGTGTCTGGAGCTGGTGGGGAAACTCACGCAGGAGAATGCTTTGAATTCTCAGAGTTGTTCGATGTATCACTGTCTCTAGAGGAATCTTGGGAAGTCATGGACTTTCCTAAAAGAGTCTACACTCATTATTCCAGGGAAAAAAAATAAAAAAGAAAGCGATATGTACCCCCAAAAGTGCTAAATGCGGGTTCACAAGAACTAATTGTACTATAAACAGAATATAAATATTGTAAATCAAAGACAAGATGATAGAAATTATCGGCAAGCCAAGATACAAAACAATTTCTTAAAATTTGCCTTGATTTTTCTCCCCTTCTGCAATCTTCTACCTACTTAGCCAGTGTCTCTCCACTTTTCCCACAGTACTCTCACACTGCCCCCTGTGTGTCCAGGGTATTCAACTGAGTTTCCAAGGCACTTAATAGTGGCCTTCGTTCTCCTGACCCTGGGCTTTCTGGACTCACTCTATATCAAAATTTACTTAGTTGAGATCTCTTAGGGTCTTGCCGAGGTGACAGGCTACTCAGAAAATCTAAACTGTGCTAACATGTTAAGAACTATCAACTTAATAAGTTCACTCTCTAGGGTATTTGCATTTTCCTCAGGAATCATAGAGATTAGAAAATTATATTCTAAATTATAGAAGAATTCAAGGAAATTGAATGAAATAGACTTTTGGGTAAAAGATTAAATACATCACCAAAAAACCAGACTCTTGCAAGATAATGTGGCAGACACAGTGACTCGAGACAGAAAATAGATGCTGGGTGTTGGGAATGGTAGGGGGTGGGGAGAGGAAAAGCTATGGATATTAGTTGAATTATAAAGTAGAATTTTATATTTGGAAAGTGAAAACAAAGTATTACTGTTTGGAATATCACAGAAAATACAGTTCTATTCACCTTGGGAAATTCCTACATTCCCATCTAGGTGAGGAGGGTAAGTATCTCAGAATATTGAAGGATTAACTAATGTTCCTGCATTAAAGATTATGATGAAACAAAAGATAGAGGGAAATGTATGAGCTTTGGAGGCAGGTAGATTTAGAATTCTTACTTAGTTCTTACTATGTTGTGTGATCTTACTACACAGACTACTTCATTTTTCTGAATCTGTTTTTTATCTGTAAAACAGGGATGATTTTCATACCTATCTTGCAAGATTGCTGAGAATTGTAGTGTAATGTTGTACCTATAGCAAACACTCAAACAGTAGCTCTTGTTATCATTAGTAAATACCTAAGAATAAATCCTGAATTATTATTTAATAGCACTTGGAGGTTGCCAGGAAGGCCCAGATCTAATAAAAAATTTTGATTTGGCTTTTGAATCACGAAAGTATGATTTTATGACAATTTACACAGTTATTTCACGTCATTTTAAAATACATCTTTGTAGCTCCCACTGAACCTAGTACATGCTTTGTGCTTAATAAATATTCAATAAGTTCTATTTGCCAAGCTGATAAATTTGACAATTGGAAATATCCACATGGGGTTCAGGGTAACTCTGTTGGTTTAGTCAGAATATCTGCCAGCCTCAAGCCAATGTTGTATTCTTGAGTGTCAGCAGTAAAAGTTATGGGAGGACATCAGGTTTCTATTTTCAGTGGAGAAATACATTTGCATGCGTGTGTATGTGTAAAACTAGAATGTTCTGGCATAAAGCAAATGTCCAAGGGGTAAACTATGAGGAGGTTATTTATTTATTACAAGTTATGGATGAGTTCTCAGGACTCCCTCATAGCTCAGCCATGTGTGAGAGCCATGAAACAAAAGGATCTTAATGAACATGTGGAAATAACAGCACTTGTCCTGGTCAGCCCACAAGATAGACATCCAGTCTTCTTAAATAGCCCTGTTGGGGGCCAGGAGGTGATTTCTGAGAAGCCTACATCTTCTGTTACTGCAGAGCTCTGTGGGGCTGACCCTCATATTTGAATATTAAATTAGTGAAGGCAGAATCTACACAATACCAATGATATTAGTCATGTCTGCTGGGGCATCGAATACCAGATGTCACTTTTCTGATCTTTCAGGCTGGGCCTTTACTGTTTTTGGCACATCAGAGTTCGCATCTGAGTACAATTTAAGTTGTAACAATGCAATCAACATGCCTTTTTTTTTGCCTTCCTCTACCACTATTTTGGGAGCTAAAGTTATGTAGTCCCTCTGCCTATTAATCTGAGAAGTTAGATATGATTTTCCTTGCTCCTTTCCCGCATCCCTTTTGAGGGAATATAGAACCTGCTCTCAGCTGCCTTACAAACATTCATTTGTAAGATTTATGGCAACCTTGCAAATAACAATTCTCCAATGGAAAGTAATAATTTATGTTGGGTGAGTAGAAAAGAGTTCTGATCCCTCTCGTTTTCCCACCTGTGTACCTCCTGGGATGGAGGCACCAATCAAAAAATGAATGTGTGCTGGTGAACTATTTGTACTTATTTTCAAGGTTGACTTAATATATGATAGTTGAGAATTCACCCATCTGCTATACCTCTTAAACTGAGTCTAATTTGCAGGTAGAAATGGGGTATAAATCCAGGTCTACCTCATAGTTTCAAATTGTTGGACGATAAGACTGAAAGGAATGTTATCAAGCCCAAGAGTCGTCAAAGTTTGGTCTGTGGATTGTGCTCCAAAAGACCCTTGGACAATTCTCATGTGTAATCAGTTCAAATGCAAATGTCACTTGTGTGTGTGTGTAGTACATTGAATGTGACATTTGCTTGAATGACTTCTCTTCTTTTAGATTTTGAATTTCCTGAGAGCAGACATCATGGCTTTGTGCCATCATTTAGTGCTGTGCTAGGCACAAACTATGAGCAAACTGAAACCTCCATTGAACTATACTGACATTACCTTGTATGCGTTTTTGTCATTTCTACAACCCTGGTTTTCAAAAGTCATATGTACTGCTAAGTTCCAGGATTCACTTTGAAAAGTCTGTTTTCCCTCACATGCGTCTTAGCAGTTCCATCTGTAAGACGCTGTTTGAAAACTCCCTGTGTCAGAATCTCAGTAAGACACAAGTGGCACTTTCAAATTGTGTAATGTGAGGACTACTTAAAAAGGTGGGGGCAGCATCTAGGAAACCACAAGAGAGAGTTTAGTACCCTGGGGTTAGTAACAGTAGAATGCTGTTACCATCCCCTGGGGTGAAGAAGGGAGCTGCTCCATTCAGATGGGGGCAGAGAGGGTAATGTTGAAATGCCTGTATGACAGGAACTCTGACATTTAACAAACTCATCTAGCCTATGGCAACTCAGCATGGAGGCAGGGGAATAAATATCTTAACTTCTCCCTATTGGCTAAAACTAATAGAGTCCAAAGGGCAGGGGTGGGAAAAGTAGACAATGTTGCAAATTGAAGTTATTGATGCACTTCCTCAATATCTCTCACCTCCTCCAATAGCTTCATTGGAGTTCTGCTTCCAGTTAAGATGTAGAAGGATGTGAAAGATCTTCATTGTCACCAAAATAACAATAAATCCAGGCATAAGCCAAAAATCCCTACTAATGAAGCATTCTGGACATAAAGGAATAAAACTACTAAAGTTTAGTCAAAACTGAAGAGATGGGTGAGCAAAGAACAGAAGTTTGCTGAAGTTGGAAGCAGTTAGAGAAACAAGCTTGCCAGAGAATGATGATCTTCCTTCAAATGAGAAGTCTGACAAACTTTTCCTAATCCTAGAGTCTGACCTATTGGATTTGAATCTGGAGAAGCTCCAACTATAGAGATCTTTCTGCCAAGTAGGAATCTCTCAGACTTGCAGTCTTGGTGATTTTGCAGTCTTGCAATCCTACGGTTTTTTAGGACTTGTGATCTAGAAAGCTTGTGGTTTCACAAGGCCAGCAGTTTAATACTCTGCAAACTCACATTCTCAAGGTCTTGCAATCTCATGATGAGTCATATTTGACATCGAATAGTCTTGAAATCTCTATGTCCAGGCCTAGTAGTCTAGGCTTCTTGAAGTTTGGAGGTCAAGCAGACTCAAGGACTTGCAGATTTGAAACCTGAGTGTTTAATCCCTGTGTGCAATCCTGGATAGAGGAGGCCTGGACTCACTTTCAAAACATCTGATGCTAGAGGAAAACTGAGTCTAACCAAATCTTCAACCAAAAACCCACCTGATTCAATGTCTGATAAGATTAACAACTGTCATCCCAGTAGCTGTGCAGGAAGCTGGAGGTAGAATGAAAAGCAAAGAGACAGTGTGTCAGACTTGTGGTACTTGAATTCTAAGGTCTTATTAGAGGGATTAAAGCCACAACCCTACCCCAAAGTGGCTAAATCCATTATTAAATAAAACTGACCAGCCTTTCCACCTACCTATCTAACATAGGAAATAGTGGTTCCTATTGAGCAACTATATATGATATATAACATATGATGTGATATGATATATTATAAAATAATATTACATTATATGTCTGCATCGGTGTATATATAATATCTTTTTAAAATCTGCTATAACACCTGCTGTTCTTTTAGACACAATATCCAATGTACAATATTATAAAACATGCAAAGAAGTTTGAAAATATGACTATGGTCAAGAAAAAAAATTAAGAGAAATGTACTCTAAATAAACTAAATGTTAAAATAATTTTAAAAGGAATTTAAAATAATTATGACAAATGTTTTAAAGAATCTGTAGGAAAGCGGCTAGAAAAGAAGTCATATTATACAAAAGAAAACAATGATAAGAATAATGTCAGTCCTTTCATAAGAAGAAATGGAAGCTAGACAAAAAATGGAATAGCATATTTAAAGAGACAAAGAAAGAAAACTGTCAGTTGTATATTTAGTAAAAAAAAATTTCAAAAATGAAAGTAGATTAAAGACATTTTCAGATGAACAAAGTTTCAGAGACTTTGTTACCAGTAATCCCACACTAAAAAATGTGCGAGGGGAAGTTCTCAGGTAAAAGGAAATAATCCCAGAAGGAAGTTAGGATCTATAGGAAGCAATAAAGAACACTGGAAATACTAATATGAGTAAATATCATTGTTTTTCATAATGTTTAAAAATTCAACTGACCATTTAAAGTAAAAAACAATACATTGCTGAGTTTATAATTTATGTGGGGATAATTATATGATAAACATAGAACAAAGGGCAAGAAAGCATATAAACAGAATAATGAGATTTTTATATTAAATAGAAGTAACTTCAATTTGAGGCAAACTATGATAAGGTAAGAATGCATATTATAGTTTCTAGAGCAATCACTGAAAATAAGCTAATGAAGTATTGTACAAAGGCAATAGAAGAGATAGGACATAATAATATTATGAAATAATCGATCTAAAATAACACAGAAAAGGAAGAAGGACACAAAAATAGAGAGCACAAATAGAAAACAAATGGCATTGTACTACACATTAAATGTAAATGAACTAAACATTCCAATTAAAAGACAGAAGTTGTTGAACTGGTTAAAGAAGGAAAACCAAGACTAACACTGGTTGTAAGTAAAAGGTTGGGAAATGTGTATACCATAAAACACTAAGAATAAGGAAGCTATTGACAATATTATAATCAAGAAAAACAGTCTCAAAAGAAGTGTATAACAGAGACAAAAGGGTCATTTCTAATGATAAAATATATTACAAAGATAATATTATTGTAGATTGTACATGAAAAATATCACAAAAATTTTACAATCTTGATGCTTAATAAAACATGAAACAAAAAATACAGAACTAAAGGGGAAAATGGACAGATTTTAGCATAGTCTTTCAATTATTAGTAGTTCATGTCAACAACAGTAAAATCAGTATGAGTATGCTGTGTTTCCCCAAAAATAAGACCTAGCCAGATAATCAGCTCTAATGCGTCTTTTGGAGCAAAAATTAATATGAAATCTGGTATTATATTATATTACATTATATTATGTTATATTATTATATTGTTATTATATTAAAGACTCGGTCTTATATTATAGTAAAATAAGACTGGGTCTTACATTACTTTTTGCTCCAAAAGACGAATTACAGCTCATTTTCTGACTAGATCTTATTTTTGAGGAAACACAGTAGATTTAAAAAACACTATCAAGCAAGTTGATCTAATGGAAATTTATAGAACACTATACCTAACAAATGCAGAATACACAAATTTTTTCAAGTGTATAGGGAATATTTAACAAAATAGATCATCTACTGGATCATAAAATTAATATTAATACATTCAAATAAATGAAATCACATACAACATATCAAAATTTGTGGAATGGAGCTATAGCAGTCCTTAGAAAAATCATTTGTAACATTAAGAGCTTATATTAGAAAGAAGTAAGGATTAAATCAATGAGTTAAGCTTCCACTTTAAGAAGTTAGAATAATAATAGTTAAAAAGAAATAATAAAAAGCAGAAATACTAGCTAACTGATGTGAAAAACAGAGAGAGGACGTAAATTGCCAATATCAGGAATGAAAGTGCATACATAACAAGTCTTAATGACATTACAAGCATAACAGGATATTTTTATCAACTTTATGCCAATAAATACATATTTTTAATGGACAATTATTTGAAAAATATAACCCACCAAAGCTGACATATTAAGAAATAGAAAATTTAAATGGACCTAAATCTATTAAAGATATTGAATTCATAATTAAAATTCTTCCCACCAAGATATCTCCCAACTTAGATAGATTTCCCTGGTGAAATCTATCAGATACGTATTATCATATGAGATCATCATGCTTAGCATGATAATCTCAACTTCCTCATATCCTCACTAAAACTTGTAATTTTCTTCCTTCCTTCCTTCCTTCCTTCCTTCCTTCCTTCCTTCCTTCCTTCCTTCCTTCCTTCCTTTCTTTCTTTTTTATTAATAGTCATCCTAATGAGTGTGAAGTGGTATCTCATTGTGTTTTAACTTGCATTTCCCTAATGTACTACATATGTGTGTGTGTGTGTGTGTAGTATAACATAAATATATATGTTATATGTTATATACATATAATATGTAACACAAATTTACCATTCCAACCATTTTTAAGTGTACACTTCAGTGGCTTTAAATACATTCACATTTTTGTGCAACCATCACTACCATTCATTTCCAGAACTTTATCTCCCAAACTGAAACTCCATACTCATTAAAGAACTCCTTACCGCCTCCTTCTCCCAGTCCCTGACAACTATCATTCTGTTTTCTGTCTCTATAAATTTAACTACTTTAGTTATGTCATATAAGTGACATAACTTTTCCATTTTTTGACTGGTTTATTTCACTTAGCATAATGTCTTGAAGATTCATCTATTAATAGTTATAGTATATGTCAGAATTTCCTTCCTTTTTAAAATCAAATGGTAGACCAATATTACTTTGAACATGGGTGTATAAACATCTGTTTGAGTATCTGCTTTCAACTTTTTCAAGTATAGACCTATAGTGAAATTGCTGGCTCATTTGGTAATTCAGTTTTTAATTTTTTGGAGAATCACCACATTGTTCTCCAGAGGGGCTGCACCATTTTACATTCTCACTAGCAGTGCACAAGGATTTCAGTCAATTTCCCCATATCCTCACTAACACTTGTAATTTTCTTTCTTTCTTTTTTTTTAATAATAGTCATCCTAATGGGTATGAAGTGGTATCTCATTGTGTTTTAACTTGCATTTCCCTAATGATTAGTGATATTGAGCATCTTTTCATATGCTTATTGGTCATTTGTATATCTTCTTTGGGAAATTGTCTATTCAAGTCCTTTATCTGTTTGTTAATTGGGTTGATTTTTATTGTTGAGTTATAAGGAGTCTTTATGAATTTCACGTATTAACCCCTTGTCAGATATATGATTTGCAAATATTTTTTTCCCATTCTATGGGTTGCCTTTTCACTCTCTTTATTAAAATAATTTTTATTAAATTATTATGGTGACATTAATTAGTAAAATTATATAGATTTCAAATGTACGATTCTATAATACATCATCTATATATTGCATTGTGTGCTCACCACCCAGAGTCAGTTCTCTTTCCATCACCATATATTTGACCCCCCTTACCCTGTGGTAACCACCAAACTGTTGTTTATGTCTACGAATTTTTTGTTTGTTTGTTGCTTTCAGTTTTATATGTCACATGTAAGTGAAGTCATATGATCTTGACTTTTTCTTTCTGACTTATTTTGCTTAGCATGATAATTTCAAGATCCATCCATGTTGTCACAAATGGCAGTATCTCATCTTTTTATGGCCGAGTAATATTCTATTGTATATATGTACCACATCTTCTTTATCCAATCATTTATCAAAGGACACTTTGGGTATTTTCATGCCTTGGCCACCATGAATAATACTGCAATGAACATAGGGGTGCATATATCTTTATGGATAAATGTTTTCAGATTTTTTGGGTAGACACCCAGAAGAGGGATTTCTCGGCCATATGATAACACTCTCTTGATAGTGTCCTATGATGTACAAAAGTTTTAATTTTTGTGTAGTTCAATTTATCTATTTTTTCTTTGGATTCCTATGCTTTTGATGTCATATCCAAGAGATCATTGCCAAATCCAATGTTATGAAGATTTTCCCCTATATTTCCTTCTAAGAGTTTTATAGTTTTAGTTCTTATGTGCAGATCTTTGGTCCACTTTGAGTTAATTTTTGTACATGTAAGGGAAGGGTCCAACTTCGTTCTTTTACACATGAATATCCAGTTTCACCAACACAATTTGTTGAAACGACTGTCTTTTCTCCATTGAATGGTCTTGAACCCTTGTCAGAAATCATTTAACCATATATGTGAAGGTTTACTTCTGGGTTCTCCAGTCTATTTCAATGGTCTGTATGAGTATATCTCTTTATGCTTGTACTACACTATTTTGATCACTTTAGCTTCGTAGTAAATTTTGAAATCAGGAAGTTTGAGACCTCCAACTATATCCTTCCTTTTCAGATTATTTTGGCTATTAGAGGTCCCTTAAGATTCCATATGAATTTTAAGATGGACTGTCAGGCATTTAATACAGAGCTGTCAATGACCTATAGGAGTCTTGTAGAAGAAGCTTTGTGATTATGAATTAACGTGTGTTTTTTTTCCACGTAGATATAGGGTTATTTACATTTAAAAAATATTTTGTGTCAGTTTTGAAAGTTTTTCTAAAAATTTGTCCATTTTATTAAAGTTGTCAAATGTATTGACATACATTTTTCTATATTCTGCTTACTTCCAAAACTAGAAAACAAGGCTAAGAGAAATTAAAGATTTAACTAATTGGAGAGATACACTAAATTATGAAATGAAAAAGACTCAATATTTTTAAGAGATCAATTCTCGATTCAATGTATTTCCCACCAAAACCCTAGCAGACTTTATGATTGAAATCAATACATTGATATCAAAATTCTTACGGAAATTAAATGGACTTAGATTAGACAATACAGCTTTGTAAAAAATAGAACAAATTTGGAAAGTTTATACCATCTGATTTCAAGACTTACTATAGACCTAATTAGGATAATGTGGTATTGGCATAGAAATAGACATATAGATCAATAAAGCAGGATTTTAAAAAGTCTAAAAATAAAGTTGCACACATAGTTAATTGATTTTTGAAGAAACATCCACGTTATTCAATGTTGAAATAATCTTGTCAACAAATGGTGCTAGAATAATTAAATATTTATCTAAATAGAGAAACTTGACCTCTAGCTTTCATTTTCCACAAAAGCTAACTAGGAACACATTATAGACCTAAAACTATGAAACTTCTGGAAAATATAGATGAGTATTCTTCATGACAATTATCTGTTTAACCTTGGAGCAGACAAAGTTTTCTTAGGACACCAAAAAAAAATTTTTTTAAGAAATAAGAAAAAAAAAACTACAAATTGGATTTCATATAAGTTAGAAATTACTGTTCTTTATAAGGCATTATTAGTGAAATGAAAAAGTAAGCTACAGACTAGGAGAAAATAATCACAATGTATATGTATCTGAAAAAATACTTGCATGTAGAACATTAAAAATACTCCTACAACTTGCTAATAAAAAGATAAACACAAGATTTTTAAATGAGAAAGTCAAAAGATATTTCACACATATAGATACAGAAACATACACAGACATACAGACATACAATGATACATGAAAAATTGCTCAATATCATTAATCATCAGAGAAATACAAATTAAAATTGACATGAACTGGAACTCGCATATAATGTATAGAGGAGCATAATACTATGCAGTCATTTTGGAAAATAGTTTGGGAGTTTCTTATAAATTTAAACAAAAACTTAACTTATAACTCAGCAATTTTACTTCTAGATATTTATTTTCAATAACCAAATCCAGAATCACCCCAAATGTCATTAGCAGGTGAATAAATAAAAAATCATGGCCCATTTGCATAAGGAATACTACTCAGTAATACAAATCAATGAAATACTAATGTATTCAACACATGGATGAACCTCAGAAACATTATGTTGAGAGAAAGAAGCCACATGCAATCTTGCATACCATATAATACATATGAAATTCTAGAACAGGAAAGACTGCACAATGTGATAGACATCAAAATAATGGATGGAAGGGCATTGACTGCAAATGAATATGGGGGAACTTTCTGAGGTAGTAGAACTGTTCTGAATCCTTAATGGTGGGGTAGCCACACAAGCATATACCTTGAACTGCACCTTTAAATCTACACATTTTTAAAATATAATTTATAATTCAATAAAGGTGATTTTTTTAAAAAGTTGGTCTGTCTTTCACTGAAGGAAAATAGTTAGTCCAGTGATTGGAGCAAGATTAGGACTAGTATTTGCCATTTCTGTCTTCCCATATAGAAGATGTATCAGTCTCTCTTTCCTCTCTCTCTCTCTCTCTCTCTCTCTCTCTCTCTCTCTCTCTCTCTCTCTCTCTCTCTCTCTCTCTCTCTCTCTCTCCTGTGAATTCAGGGTGCCAATGTCCTTGGCAAGAGTCATCCTGGCACTGGTAATCAGCAGAACTGAGATGTGATAAGTAGCCAGTTAACATATAGGCGTGTCCAAAAACAGAAAAGAGAGAAAGGTAATTTTGTTCATCAGGATAGGCTCGTTTATACTATAGTACCTAACAATCCAAAAAAATCTCAGTGGATTAAAACAATAAAGGTTTTTTTCTCACTCATGCTGCATTTCTATTGAAGATTGATGGGAATTAGGATGTGTTGACTCTGCTCCAAATTCATCCTCACTCAGGAATCCAGACAAATGGAGTTTCCGAAATCTGGACTCATAACTGTCACTTCCAATCACATTGCAGTAGACAAGACACAAGTGCTGAAAGGAAGTAAATTCCAAACATCCCAGGGTAGAGGAGTAATGGATATTGGTGAATAGTAGGATTGTTGACCATATCTTTGGCCACATTGACCCCTAAAAATACAAGAAGGTCAAAGGTCCTCAAAGGACTGTATGTATGTGCATGTAGCAAAGCTTCAAAACTTCATGGAGCAACTGGGATGGAGGACAGATTCAGGGCTCCAATCCTAAAGTTGGTTAAAACAAGAGGAACTAGAGGACTGAACAGAAACTTGGAAATGGATAAAATTATATTTCTAGCCTTGCAAATGGTGGCAATGGGACAAGTGTTACTTGAGCTTTTACCAGTAGTAATTAAATCATTAATATCAGAGTATCAATGAGAAGAACTTGTATCTAAGTGCTTGGGAGCCCAAAGGCCATTCTTAAGGTGCTGTATCTTGAAGCAACTGACAAGGAGAATGCTTAGATTGTCCCTGGTGGGTTCCTCTGGATGGAAATTGAAGCCTCCCGAGTTCTTTGTGCTTCAAGTCTGAGTTAACAGGAAAAAGGGAATAGTAAACCATTAAATGTGGGGAGTCTACATGTGAGGAAACTACAGAAAGAAGGGGCAGAGATAGTGAACTGGATATGGTAGTCGCTGATGTCTAGTGTCTTGCAATTTACTTGTCTGAGGTGAAAAACAGAGGAAGTGCATACATGAAAATAAACTGTCTATAAATGCTCTAGGATGGAAGGATAGAAGGGTCACTTCCAGAGAAAACATCATCAATGAGGTTGTTCTGGTACAAATTTCTCAGCTAGGAACACTCACGGCTAATGTGTTCAACCTAGTCCACCACAAAGACATTTTCTAGCTGCCCAACAACATGGGCGATTTTACTATAAGCGTGTGGCTCCAGAAACAATAGGTACGCTAGACGGTACCTTTTGTATAATACTAGGGAAATGACCTTTAGGACATTTGCTTCAGTTCAATCCCAAACCTGGAAAACCCTTTCTTAGGTAGATCAGGATTAATATCTGAGATATCAGTAGAAAAGAAAGGCCTCTGACTCAATCAGGGAAGGGTGTTTTGAGTCCGTTTTAGTATGTAGGAAGCAGAGAAGGAACTCTGGACAGTGGATGTACTTCTAGGACTTCAAATTTTCTCTCTCCTTGAAACTTCCAAATCCAAATCTTCTCCTAGATTCCTCTTTCAGAGCTTAAACTGCATACTGAGCGTCTCTACATCCACGTTCCACAGACACTTCAAATCAACAGTTCCCAAATTTAAAATTTAAAATTTAAAAAAGAATTTAGCATATTTCCCCTCAAAACCTGTTCCTCCTCCTGCTTGCCTGAGGAGAGTAACTCATTTACTCAAATGAGAAACTCTGATCACTCTTTGCCTCCTGCTGCTTCTAAACATCGAAATCCAGTCAGTCACCACGTCCTAATAATTCTAACTCCATAATAACTTTAAATGGGTCCCTTTTCTCCATTCATGCGGCTTCAGACCCTCAACATTTCTTGCCAAGACTATATTATTGCACTTGGTCTCCTACCTCCATTCCCTCCCCAGACCCCTCTACTCTTCATACTGCAACTAGAGGCTTCTTCCTAGCATGTAACACTATCATGTTAATCCTCTTTTAAAAAGCTTTTGCCCTTAGGATAAACTCTTAACTGCTTAGCTGGACCTTCCTGATCTGGTCTCTGCTAATCTCTCTAACCCTGGTTCTCCGCTTGTAGTCCCAGAGCTCTGCTTTCCAGTGGCACTGCACAGCTTTCTTTTTTCATAACTGTACACTTTTTTTTTCTTTCTTTCTTTTTCTTTTTCTTTCTTTCCTTCTTTCTTTCTTTCTTTCTTTCTTTCTTTCTTTCTTTCTTTCTTTCTTTCTTTCTTTCTTTCTTTCTTTCTTTCTTTCTTTCTTTCCTTCCTTCCTTCCTTCCTTCCTTCCTTCCTTCCTTCCTTCCTTCCTTCTTTCTTTCTTTCTTTCTTTCTTTCTTTCCTTTTTTCCCTCCCTCCCTCCCTTCCTTCCTTCCTTCCTTCCTTCCTTCCTTCCTTCCTTCCTCTCTCTTTTATTTATTTTCTAGTGACTCATGCATCTTTTCTGGATCCCTCTTTTTCCTCCAGCAAAGCACCTGACTTGTGCTATTTTTAGTTTAAGAAGGTAAGCTGAGGTATTCCCCATGTTATGGTGAAACCAACCAACCACTTTCATGTTTATGGAATACCATTTTCATCTATCACTTTGGTCTACATATATCTGAATACTTCAGTTATTCAATGTTAGACACAATAGGCTATAGGTCATTTTTTCACAACCCTGTTGATTTTCTATAGCCTGTAAATTAGAGACAGAAGTATAGGTGCAAAACAGTTTTTAAATATCTAATCACCAGTTTATGTCTAGAGACTTTATTCCTAAAATCTTTATTCCACAATGATAAATAATTTTAAAATATAAATTAGGTAAGTTCCGTTTTTATTAAAAAATATGGAGATTTAAATACACCCAAATTTCATTACCTAGAATATGCTATGTATTTTTTTAATATCTAATTCAAGCTGATCAATTTTGCTCTTTAGCTAAAGTCGAAACATCAAACTCAGCCAGCTTTTCTGCAAATACCAATTAAAAGAGAAGTTAGGTAAAAGAATGTACTCATAGATAGATCTATATACATCCATAGGTCTGTCATCATTACTGGAAATTCAACCCAACCAGTAAAAGGACATATATAAAAGACAATAGGCTATTTTTATTAAATTAAACACAATCTCAAAGTCTGACAATACTCATTATCAAAAATAAAAAATATAAAAAGATACTTATACGCTCAGCTTAATACTTTAACATAGAAAACAAAATATTTAGCTTTAGGTAAAGTGCATTTAATTATTATTGAATATATTAGTTACTGAAAACAGCCCAGACTTGGAAGATATCACTTCTAGATTTTGCTATATTGTATACAAATTAATAAATATCAATTGCAACAGGAAGCCCCTAGAGAGACAAGATTAGTACATTAAGAACATGCAGTTTTCTATCTCATCTGCTGCACGATCTACATAAGACTGAATATTTTATTTGCTGCTGTAAAGGATTATGATCAGCTGCGTAATCAACATTTAACACTAGAATTAAGCTTAGTTATTGGAGAGGTAACTAAGATTTTTACCAGTAGAAAGTTGTGGTTCGAAAAATGAGGAATATAGAAATGAAGTGTAAGCAGTAAACTGACTTAAAAATGGAAAACATTGAGGCATAGCAAGGTTTGTTGTTCATTTCACTGACTGCCTCCTCTACCCACTCACTTTTTTAGTTCAAAGTTAAGTTGATAATGGAAAGGGGAGGCAAAGGTAGGAGCGGGAGAGGGGAGAGGAGTGACTGTGGCCAAGGAATCAACTCTGAACCCCGCAGCAAAGCTGAGCGATGAATCCTAGAATGCAGGCTGCTTCTTACAGGCTTCAGGTTTAGAAGACCTTAAATAAAACCCACCAACTATGAGGCAGCTTTGGTCGGCTCCAAACTGTTACAGGGAATTCTGAAAGTTCTAGGTGATAGGTGACAAGAAGCCAGACATCTGTGTAAGATTCAAATGATCCTTCAGATTCCAGATACAATATTAGACGAGGTAACATACAGTAAAATAGCTGGCCCATAATCAGTGCCAAGTACGAGTAATCCCAATCCAGGGTGAACCATCCCCCTAGGTCTTTGTGAATCAGATCAGTGACCCCAGGTCTTCAATCCGAGCGCAGGTTCAGGATTCATAGCCTGATATTATCAGTGACTTAAAACAAGAGCATAAGGGAAAAACTTTTTTTTTCCGTTGAGAAAGATAACAGTTTATTGCGAGGCAGCTCAAAATTCAATCCTGGAGGAGCTTTCTAACCAGCCAGCATGAGTCCCTAAATGACAGAAAAAGCAAAATCTGATAATCCTCAAATTTTACATGTCCTGAAATGCTTTTTAAAAATTCACTTAAGTGTTTGGTCTTCATCTGTTCCTGTTAAACATAGAGCAAGATCCACACATAATAATTAGCAGTTATTCAGCATAGTCTCTAGGGATTTGAGTGGTGGAAGGTGCCATGCTGTATAGAAGAGAAATGTAATAAATTGCTCATGACAGCTTATATCATAAAATAAGACTCACTGGTTGCATTTCACTTGCAAATATTTTGATTGCAATTATTTGAATTCAATAAAATGTAATGAGGTGCTCTTAGCCTCTGGACAAAACTGACACAAAATTTAATTTGAACTAGTCAGCTGAAGACACAAAATGTTCCTGGGGAAAATTCTGCTGTGCCATACAAACGTACAACTCTTACTGACAGGTCCTTGGAAATCCTGTGCATGCAAGTAAGAGGGAGGGTGTGCTGATAACCACAAACACTGCTGGAATTGAAGTAGTAGAGTTTTCACTTATTTGACAGAATAAGCTAAATTGTCCCTAAAAGTCAGTATTTTCATTTTGCAACTTCTAGCTAAATATATTGGCAAATAAAGCTAAATGGTGGGAGGAGGGGGGCTACCTTTTTAAGGAAATTTGGTGAAAACAAAAGACCACTTGAAATTAATTCTAAATTATTATTATTTTTTTGGGTGGTTCCTACATGGCCTCCCACAGCCATGAGAACTAAAGGTGAAGGTGACTTTCTCTCAATAACTGGGGCATGGGATTTTTTTTTTTTTTTTCTGAAAAGTCAGGATTATGTGACCTTATAAATTGGTCTCATTACAGAGCTACTGACAGACAGACATATTGGTTGCTGCCAGTAGGCATATGGGCTGAAATTTGGAGGAGGAAGGGAGAACAGATGGAGTAGGGAAACAGAGTGATGGACGGGCCCCTCACACTGGGCCCAGCTGGTGGGGAGCAGGTCATGTCTGTTACTGCTAAGCTGAGAAAGATAAGAGTGTCAACGGTGGGGAAGGTGACTCAATCAATCAGCCTTTCATTAAGGCAAGAATGAGCCTTGTGGTCTGAGGGTGGAAGAAGGGGGCTGGTCAACCCATACCCCACAGGTGGCAACTCTGAAGGGGTTTATTTTGTACTTTGCCAAAAGGGAGAAGAATATGCCCCTCACAAATTACCTTTAGTTGTCATGGGTCCTTCAGGGAAAACTCTGTTGATGATTTAATATCATAAAGTTTATTTTCAAGTGTTATTATTTTGAGTTAAATATTACATGGATGTTACACTTGGTAATGTAAGAAACTCCCAGTACAAAGAATTTCCAGGTGACCCCCAGGTTCCCTTCTGCCTCTGTGGCAACGTCCTGGGGAGGAAGCAGGGGGGCTACCTAAGTGTTTCTGGAATGTAAGCTCCTTGAGAATAGTGACTTGTTGGGTTTTATTTACCTCTAATACCAGATACCTAAAACAGAGGTATGCTGTACTTACTTGTTGAACGAGTTAAGTCAAAAGTATGGGAAGTGCCTCAAAATCACTTTTAACTTCCAAGCAAATATATATCCTGGTTCTTTCTTTAATATCTGTTTTTACTTTACCAATAATTGTTTTCTGTTGTTTGAACCTAGGTTCAACAGGTTCAACTTAGGTAAAGAGCAACAGCAAAGGGAATATTTGAGGCTAGTAGTTAATAGATACAGTCAATACATTCAACTGGTTGAGAGTTGCGCTCAAGTTTCACATGTTAGTAAAGACATGATAAATTGGGGAAAAGGAATGCTTCTTTAATTCCAGGGAACATATCCTTATATCACACATACTAATGAGATAAAGGTTGTGCTTGTTTCAGTTTCCTTAAAGGCAGAATACAATGTCTTAAAAATAATGATGCTTAATAAATGTTAAACCAATAAGTTTAAATGACTATTTTCCATTCACAGAGTTTTCTAGTAAAGTATAGGTCCCATAAACTAATTTGGCTTTCTTGAATATTGAAGGGAGAAAAAAATGACCATATTCAGGGAGTAGGAATGTAATCCAAAGATCATTTTATTTGAAAATATTCTGATCTGTAATATATTTTTTTCAAGGGATACATTTGTTCTTTTAAATAATAACATGTTTACTAAAAATTTGGTTCCATAGAAATTAACAGTTTGGGAAGTTAGAACAGCAAATAGTTGAATCTAAAAAACCTGATCTTAGTAATTAATTATTACTAAAATGAATCTAACTATGAAGATGTTATATATTGATTTGCAGATACATTTAAAGGTTATTGACCTGATCAAGGAGGCTAAATATCTGAGATTCTATTTACATTTTCTTTTATCTTCCAATTGGAGATTAATAATATATATCACTCATGAGAAAATAATAAACTTTTTTGAGGTTTCTGAGCAAGTTTATTTTTTTAAATGTATATGACTTAAAATCTTTTAAGTTCTCTGTAAAGAGGTTCTGTTACATGGGTACTTAATGTAAGTCTACTTGATTGGTTTCCATTTTCTAAAGGATAACTGTCTATTTATGAAACTAGAAAAGATTTTGAATATAAAACGTGGGGGACTGTTGATCCCTGTATTATAAGATTCACTTCAGGGATCCTATTGGACTCTCAGGAAGGAAATATTACTGAAATCAGTAACTGGTTTAGATGACGGTTTCCTAATTGATAATGAAGGGTTTGAACTAACAAATGAGTCTTAGAGTGAGGCAGGCTCCCATTAGGGGAGGAGACAAAAGTGATTAGGTGCCTGAGCTCTAGAATGAGAAGGGCCTGACTCTGAACAGGGTCCTATAGCCTTAGGTGAGTCAATTAACCTATAATCCTCATTTTCTTGTGAGTTCATGTTGACATGGAAACAGATAATGCCTGTGAAGCACCTACTCCAGTGTCTAGAACAGAATTAGCACTCATAGATAGTAATGGTTTTGTTTTATGTTGCCGCCATTCATCTTTGCTATCCTTATAGTTTAGCTTCTAAATACCCCAAAGATACTTAGTGCTTTTGCATTCCTACTCTCCAAAAATTACCTTTGAAGGAAATCTAGGAATTTAGTCTTTCTTCCTTTCTTTTCTTCCTTCCTTCTTCGCCTTCTTTATCCTTCCTTTCTTCCCTCCCTTCCTTCTTTCTTCCCTTCCTTCCTTCCTTCCTTCCTTTTTCATGTTTACATAGTCAACAGATTTTTAAAATGTTTACTATATGGGAATCGTAAAGCCTCATGCAAATAAGACACTTAAGAATATAATGACATTGTATTTTTCATTGTCTGCAAATAGATATTTTATGCTATCTGGATTACTTTATAAGGGGAAAGTACTTTATAATTATAAGAGAAAATGTTCAATATTAGGATAGTATATCTTCTATAAATACAGGTGAGACTTTGTATTCCTGAGGGCATTTTCATTCAGTAACGTTGATCAGATTATTGATCATACAAAAAAAGAAATACACACACACACACACACACACACACACACACACGATGGATTAAAGGTATGCCCTCTTCCAGGTTTCCTAGCAGTCTAAAGGACCTTCAGTTTCTTGACTATCTTAAAATACATCATAGTATTTTCCTTGAATGCAATTGCTTCTCCCAGTGTGTGAGATGTTCTTTCATACGCTGGTATTCTTTAGAATAAGCTTACTGCCATTTATATTGGGAATGTGTGCCTCTAATGAGGAATCTCTCCCCACCTCCCTGATTCAATTTATTCACAATGATTTTGACTTCTAGTGATCATAAATAACATGGAATTAAAAATTGTAAAAACAGATGTACTCAAGTAGTTATATATCTATATATTGAATTTGTGATTTGAAAGTTCAGATATCGACATACGGAAATTGAGAATTGACTATGGAGGAGAGAATCCAACCACAATCTGGATTATTTTTCAAATGCTTTGGGTTTGGCAAAAAGTAAAATGCTTGTTGCCAAGCCCCTTTCCTCTTAATTTTTAAAAATCATGTGTGTTTCAAGGGAAATTTAATCCACATGTTTTTGATTCATTTGCACTTAAGTTGTCAAACTGTTTTGTAATCACAAGTCTCTATCTTGCCCTCTCCACAGAAAGTTGAGTTTTTCCAAGTATGCATAAACAATTACCTCTCAGAAGAATGAACTGAATTTCAAATTCAAAAATCAAGGATGGGCAAAAATGTGTATATCTTACCTGCTCTTGGGAGAGGAAAAGATTTTTGGACTTTTAACCCTGACTCAAACCTTTTGATGTAGACATTCACTTGCCCTTGAAAATATGTGGTTCTTCTCTAAAAGAAAAAATATTTTTAGAGTTCTAAATATACAGTGGAAGGTGTTAAATGGAAAATGAAATAGTAATATTCTAATTTTTAAAATTATAAGTAAATAAGAGTGTGAATAATATTAGAATTTTTGTAACAAAAAAACTTACCTTAAACTTTATAATCTCCACAACTGGTTTTATTTACAGCTATCAACTCTTCATTTCTAAATGTGAGCTTAAACAAAGTAAGTCAAATTTTCCGCAAAACGCTTTATCTAAAATTTGTTTATGTTACAAATAGGAGAATTTAGAGGAGAAAAATAA
Organism: Rhinolophus sinicus; assembly: GCF_057876585.1. Lineage (NCBI taxonomy): Eukaryota > Metazoa > Chordata > Mammalia > Chiroptera > Rhinolophidae > Rhinolophus > Rhinolophus sinicus. Next base: position 32,906,105 of record NC_142502.1, on the reverse strand, counting down.
ACACAATGTTTTTAAAAGCTTGTTCCATCTCTGAAAATAGCCCAGAATTTGCTGTATTTACATATTTTTCTTATAAAACATTCTGTAGTGAGAGTTCAAATACTGAAGCTTACTATAATAAAATATCCCATTTGGGAACGTTAAGAACTTTTGTTTTATGGGAACTTGACAGTAGTTACTTTCATTTGGATATCTAAGGAAGTGCTAATTCCGAAGACTTCCTCCTTTATCAGGAGATCAACCATTTGGATCACTTATCATGTACCCAGTAAAACTCAATCTGTTGTGTTAATTAGTTATGTAAACACATTTTATAATTGTGGAGACAAAGCAGAACTAGGCATCTGGGTAGGTGAGAAAAGATCAAAGATCTTCCTTAATAAATTGTTACGCTAATTAGTGTTTGTCTTGTAGTGCTTCTCCAGGGGGTCTTTTAAATCAGAGCTTGGGAAAACCTGCTTAGAGAACAAGGAAGCTTTGGCTGAAACAAACCTTGCCAAGCTCCAAAACTGACTTAAAATCTTAAAATCAATGAAGTGAGAGAAACAAAAAAGAGTTAAAATAAAAAATAAAATAAGAAAAAGAAAAGTAAAAAAGAGAGAGAGGTAAAAATTCCTCTTCACGACACTACTCTTAAGACTAAACTATGGAAAAGAACTATCAGATAACATGTAGCCTATTTTTAGATTAGAAAACAGCTTTACCTAGCCCAAACTCCCTCCAAAAAGATTGTGTATATCTTCCTTTGCAAATAATCAAGATACTGTAGTGTCTATACCGCTCAAATGTTATTAAAAGGTACCTCAATTTTCCGAAGGTGAAGCCCTCCAGGAGGTGCCCCACTTCCCACTCCCCATCAACATTACTTAGGATTCAGCTTCAGCTTCAGGTGTACAGCACGGTGGTCAGGCATCTACACTGTCCATGAAGTAGTCTCTCTAATAAGACATACGCACATCTGACACCCTACAAAATCTTTACACGAAGGAAATGAAAAAAAAAATTACTTAGGATTCTTCCATGCCTATTCCCCTTCATAGCATTCACCACTATCCACCATATTATATAAGTTACTCATCTATATTCTTTTGCTCTCTCTTCCAATTAGAAAGACCATGATGGCAGGGAGTTTTGTCTATTTGTTTTCACCGGTATGTTCGATGACTGACTGAAAGAAAAAAAATGAATATATAGTAATTTTCTAAACATTTTAGAAGCAACATGATGTAATATGGAGTTATTCCACCATTTGCTTGATGTGAAATGGCCTTGAGCAATTCACTTAATCTTTCTGAGCTCTATTTTCTCACAGGTACATGTGGTTATTATTATCTATCTTTTAGGATTGTGTCAAGCCAGGAGATGATTTATGTAAACTTCCCAGCAGTGTCCATCATGTAGCAAATGCTCAGTAAATTGTGGCTATTGTTTTGCTGTTTTCACCATTTCTTTTTTTCCTTTGCCTTTATAGAAACCAACTAACATTAAGGCCCTTGGATTTAGTATTATTTCTCTTTGCTTTTTACCTTGATCCTGTTTTTTGTTTGTTTGTTTGTTCAGTTTTATCCATATTTTCTTAATTCTATAGTATGTTTTTGATGATAAGTCACTTCAAATGTTAAAGAGGCAGCAATAAAATAAACCAATTTTGATAAAAATTTACTAGGACTATTCCTAACTGTCTCCGAAAATTTCCACGCGTTTGGAAATTACTACTGACCTTCCCAATTTCCAAGTATAGTATAGATAGGGATAGGTATTTTTCATTTCCAAGTATTGATATTTTTAAACTCAAGGACTGTGGGTTATTACATACTTTGCCCAAGATTTTCAAATAAGATTTTATATGCTTCCTTGAAGACTTGGTGGAGATTGACTAGTCCCAGGTCGGTAGCTAGGATTTGTCTTAACCTCAGCCATATAGTTTAACTTCAGGACTTTTCTCTAAATAACAGTACTGTCCTGAAACTCCCCCCATAAAGTCTGAGAATGCAGAAGAAAAGAGGAAGATTAAAGAGCTCCAAAAGTACCCTTCCAGAATGTTCTTTGTTTAATCTTACTTTCTGTCACCCTGATTGTTTCACAAGTTCCCAGTTGTTATGTAATAATGACTTGAAAATAGTTTTTACCTATTATTAAAGTAATATGTAAACAAACACTAATATGTGGTTGTTGCAAATTTAGAAATTTAAAACAAAGGTAAAAATAATCCGCAATTTCACTAGACAGAACCTTTTTTCTAGCATACAAATAGATAGTTCTTATCACAAAAATGTATTATAGTATACATAGTATCTTGAAATCTGTTTTTAATTTATAATTTAGCATAAATATATTTCCCAATGATAAACACAAAAGCGCATTTCAGTGATAAGAGTGTGACTATATCACTTTCTATTAAAACAATCCTTTGTCTATAGATGTGATGGAAAACTATATATTTGAGCAAAAATTGAAAATATGGATTTTTTTAGGTAAATAAGAGGAAAAGAATTGATAGTTTTTTCCTGCCAAATAACTCACTTTACTCTTATGTTATTTTTTTCCTCTTCTCACAAATAAACCTTGTAAATAAACACATACACACATATAAATTATAGATTTGTGTTAGTAACTTGGAATTACAACAAAAATCCTTATCTTCTTCAGAATTTTCTCCCTAGATACCCAGTACATTACTGCTCAAACAATAGTTCTCAGTACATGTTAGTTGGATAGCTGAACAAACAAAGATAAATCAATACAAATACTATCATGTGAGATCTATAATTGCAGTTTTACGGGCTTGTTTTGCCACTAATGGAAAAATATGACTTAATATTGATATTGCTCTCTTTTAGTCCCTCTCTGTCTCTTTTAAGTGTCATTATTACCTAGGCTCAAGATGCCAGGTCAGTGTTCACCAAAACTTGAATTCTCTATCAGAATTACATGGAGCTTAGTTATTAATACCGACTCCTGGGCCCCACTTTGAGCTGCTGATGCAGAATGTCTGAATTTGGAGCCCAGGCAAGTCTGAGAACTACTTTGGGATGGGGTCAGCAACCAACTTAATTTTGTATATCAATCAATAGAATAAGTAAAGAACATATTGCACTGTCCCACATGTGTGGAATTAATGTATCATGGGGAAAGATAGAACTGGGGGGAAAATCTGTGTTTTCATAAGGATGATGGTATTACATTTATGTTTAGAGAATGGGAAGGATCTAGTGAGGGTAAAGAAGTCAAGTTTCAAGTCAATTTTGTGCAGAGATAATTTAGTTTGGCTTTTCTAATCAAGAGAAGAAAAACACCTAGGTTTATAAAAGTTTTTTGTTTGTTTTCTGTATCTTTTGAGACTCTAGTGAAAATTATTAAGACAAACTCCCATTCACTGTTTATAATATACTATGGATGTTCTTCTATGATTTTGGTATGCAATAAGGCTTTTAGAGATAGTTGAGTTTGCTTAGGTATTGTTCAGTCTACGATTGTATTAATCATGTCACTGTCTAATCAACCTGGTGGAATCAAAACCAAACTTTAATTTCTTTCTTACAGGAAGATGTGAAAATTAATATGGCATGTAGGTGCTGTTGGATCCAATTAAAATCAATATCTGTCCTGATTTGTGCCTCTTGTCTCTATGACAGCAAGGGGGCTGGCTAAGGGGATACATCTGCTCCTCTCTCCCAAAGGGGCTCAAAACAAGTGAATGACCTGCAGTGTTTATTATTAAGTTTTCAAAGGGAAAGTTGTTTTGGTCTAATTGAAACAATAATATGAGAGAGGTTATTTCTGGTCAGTTCCCTGCTGTTTTCACTCTAGAGAATATATTCCAGGTGTTTGCAGTACAACACTGCCTTCCCTTGAGTTTAGGCATGTCGGTGCCAGTGGAGCAATAAACTAGCATTAGGAGTTGAAGCCCATTTGGGCATTTCAGAGACACTTTTTTAGTTAACTTCATAGTAAACCAGATGGTTAATGACCACATTCATTTTCCAATCAATAAAGCAATGAGACATTATACATCTATGCTATGTTATAGAACAAGTTATTTTATTTCCCTTTACTCTAAAGAGTAGCTGTAATGTCGTGTCATTATGCTTTACCTTTAAAATAAGTGTATTTTTTTCTTCCACCAAGATTAATTAGTGGTTCACTTCAAGTAAATAAGGGAAAAAAATGAAAATCTCTCTAGTTGGTCAAAATATCAGCCATTAATAATTCGTAACTGCTTATTGTATTTCTTTGTTTTTGAAAAAAGATTTTCTAACTCCATGATTTTCAAATATCTATGAAAATACCTTTTTCAAGGAGGTATTTCAAATATCCCGAAGATGTCACAAACAATATGAAGGCTGATTGGTTAAGGGTACAGAGTCTGAATCTGGATTTTGAATATAAATGTAAACATCCAGTACATAATATTTAGCTGAGGTAGAGATGACTGGCCCTTTTTAATACAGGGTCAATGTTGTCACAAACAAGAGTTTGGGAATTTAGATATGACACTCCACTTATTAGCTAGGAAATAGGTGGTTTTATTTATATAAAAATTTAAATTTTTATATTAATTTAAGATGTTTTTCCCCAAATTACAAAATTAAAAGTAACAGTCAGTGGCAGTTATTTTTAATTTTAAGAATTGTTTGCCATATTCATTTGAGATACTTTAATTTCAATTAAATTCCCCGGTAGCCCATATTGATAATCACAAAAACAAGACTATCCTACAGTTTAAATTGAACTTCTTCCTGGTTCTAAGTGGAATTTTGGATCTTGATTTTGCTTATTTTCATCTGTGAACCTAATATGAACCCACAGACCAAAATAGTCACATTAAGAATATGAGCTGGATTACAGGCTAATCAGGGGAAATGCCTGGGGAGGGTGGTGGTAGTGATGTCTGCTGCTCACCCACTTAATCACGCAGACTTTTGAGTCCAGGATACTTCCAGAGCCTGAGAGGTAGCGTTCTGTTAGTTCACATTCCCAGATGTGCGAGTCAAAGGGTCTAGCACCTAATGTTCTCGAAGGCGGGACTCTAGGATGGGGATTGCTTTGCCTCTCCTGAAAGAAAATAATGAGTGGCACTCAGTGTCAAGGGTATCATATTTATAAAGCACTTTGGGTTCTTTGGATGATATTCAAATTGCTGTGCAAGATTATTACTTATGTATTTTCACTGACTTCAAGGAGAGGGCAGAAACCCAGCTCCAGTGGCTGTGTAGCAGGCAAAGGAAGCTGATATGCACATTCCTCTCATTATTCTTTCCCTGCCCCTCCAAATACCACACACATAGCAACAGTCAATTACAGGGGAGCAGGTGAGGTGTGCAAATTAACACAAGAGGAAAGTGGTGAAAGTCGGGAGGGTGGGTTGGGAAGAGAGAAGAGGGAAGGGAGGGCTGCCTGGTTGGGAAGGCCGCCACAATGCCACTCAATAATCATGACAGCTAATAAAAGAAGATTTAAATTCTTGAACAGGAAACAAACAAAAACAACCCATATGATTTCATTCTGAATGTTTCCAAAAAGGTTTGTGATGTTATTGTCCTCCATATGAGGAGATTTGTCCCAGAACATAGTTTCTTTTTTTAAATATGTAATTACAAAAGAAAAAAAATAACTGTTATAACTCAAATCACTTATAACAACAAAAAATAGAATACCTTTATTTTATTTCAAGGGTCATTGTTGTTAAAGAATGCACTTACATTATTTGGCCTATTAAAAGCTGTAATCATGTTGCAGAACTAATTATTTGCTATTATTTAATTGTCATAAAAGGACTTTCAGAGATGAGGATGAGATAAGAAGGGAAGTATCTTTTACTTCCCCTGCCCTTTGCAAAACCTCACGGCAGGTAATAGCAGAAACCGTAATAATCACTGCCAATATCAATAGACATTAATATCTGGGCTTTAATATATAATGTAGAATTCACTGTACTTCCAAAATGAGCCTCTTCACTGATCATTTCAATTAGATAAACAGGCGCATCCTAAAGATTAGCTCTTGAGTGTTGTTCTATGGTTCAAAATGGTCTTAAGAAAACTGTTTCTAAGAAAAACTAGAGGTACATTTCAAAGGTCCTTTGTTTTGCATAAGAGACACATTTTTAACAATCTAAGAAGGATAGCATGCATATAATGCCAACCCTGCTGATTGTAAGTTAGTTTTCTTTTTATTATTAGAGTGTTCTTCAGGCTCACGCAATAACCTAGAGCAGTAATGAGACTCAATTATCACTTTATTGGAGACATTTCAAAGAGATTTATAGTTGATAAAATGTGAGATAAAAGGTCATTTACACTATTGTTCTTCAAAACACAAAGGTAACTGTAAAGTATTTGTCTCCTTACAACCTTTCTATAAGGCATGACAAATTATATTATTTTCTTTCAAGTAAGAAAATTGAGTTACATACTGATTTATTCACTATTAAATGAAAAGCTTTGATCTGTATTTAAACTGTTGTTTAATTATGAAGTTTTAAGAAACTCGGCTGTTGTCTATCACTGACTTTTTTATTTATAGTGTTTTTTAATTAAAATTTATTGGGGTGACAATGGTTAATAAATTACATAGGTTTCAAGTGTACAATTCTGTAAAACATCATCTGTGCACATTGTGTGTTCACCACCCAGAGTCAGTTCTCCTTCTATCACCATACTCGTATATTTGCCTCTTTTACCCTCATCTACCACCCTGTCTATCACTGACTTAATAATTTGCTAAATAAAAATCTAGTGACCTGAAAAAAAGTAATATATTTCCAACAGTGCTGGGCTGTACACATAAGGACTAGTCTAGTAATCATAAGCTGGATTTCTGGCTTCACCATCTTAATATTCATTGTAGCTATTTTTCTTAAGCTGCTGGGGGTACGGGTGACTGGCACCGCTTGATTGTTGTAGATAAGTCTGGAGCAGAGATTGTGGGGCAAGGTCAGTTTCACGTTGTAGGAACTGTCCTTGAATAGATATAAAGGATATCAGTATCATTTTTATAGCAGCTGTTGGTATTAGTACCTCATAGTCACATGTTTACTTTACAGTTTTCAAAGATTCTGTAGCATATCTTCTTACAATTTGAAGATCCTGGAGATCAAGTTAGCCTATCACTTGATTTTATAGACAAAGGAGCTGAAACCCGTAAAGTCAATTGTCTTCTCTAAGGCCACACACAAGTACATGAGGACCAAGGGATTAAATCCAGGGATCTTGATTATTTTCCTCTATGACCTCATACTGTCTTAATTGATGTACCTTATTTAACCCTCATAGCAACCATGTGATATAGGAATTGCTGTCTATGCTTGTTTTATAAACAGGAAACATGGTTCCAAGGAGTTGCATGACACTCCACTCAGAATCTCACAGCTTATCAAGGACAAAATTTGATTTGGTACCCCATCCTTGTTCAAAATTTTGAAAGTCATCTGAAAAGGCTCCCAATTACGTTTCTACTGAGAAACTTTTGGGCTATTTTAATTTACCTGTGAGTTATCTACTAAGGGTTTATTGTTATGAGCATAAATTAAAGCTCCCAAAGAGCTATAAAATTAAAGTTGTTTCTGTTAAATTATAACTTCTAGTGGACTGAAAATTTTCAGTATCTTGCTAATTTTGCACAACAGTTATTAATAGATGAACAAAATTATTTTGCTTAGGAGCTTATCTGAGATCCTACATGTGAAGCTATCATTCTAAAATGAAGCCGTGTAAAATATCCCCTCTTTGTTTTCAACTGTTCTTTTGACACATTATTCCTTTTGTGTCCCAAATATTCTAAATTGTTTACATTTTCTGGCCATGTGAGGATCTTTGCCCCTGCCAATAAAGACTTGCAGATATTCTGATCTCCTGTTTATCTCACTGTTCACCCTTCATTTATTCATTCTATAAATATTTACTGAGCATGTTGTTCATGGTAAGCACTGTTCCAAGAGCTGGGAAAGAGTAATGAAAAATAGAAAAAGTCCCTGCCTCCAGTTAACTTATGATTGGGAGATATGTTCAGTGTACAAATAAGTGTATAGCATGTCAGATGTGAAGCTGTAACTGGTAAAAACGAAGCTGTGTAAGAAGCTAGGGAGCGCTGAAGTAAGGGAGGATTGCTGTTTTATACACAGTCGTTAAGGAAAGCTTAATGATGAGGGGACATTTCAGCAGAAAACCTGAAGGAGCCAATTATGTAGAGATCTGAGGGACAAGCAAATTGACGGAACTAAGATAGACCTGTGCTTGGTTGGTGTGGTCCAGGTGTATCAAAACATGGGGAGAATGGAGAAGAGGTAAGAGGGAGTCAGGACTTAGAAAGCCTTCTGGGCCATTTTTTTTTTTTTTTTTTTTTTTTTTTTTTTGATGATTGACATGAGGCGTCATTATCGAATGGGTTAGAGCAGAGGGGTAAATAAGAAATAATTTTTTACATTTCAAAATATCTATTTTGACTACTTTGTGAGAATTAATTGGAAGGGGCAAGAGTAGAAGAAGCACGTGACCAGTTAGGAGGCTGTTGAACAAAACAAAAACAAATCCATGTCATAAATACTGGCTTAGGTCAAGACAGTTCATTGAATTTTGGTTATATTTTGATGGTAAAGATGAGAGGATTTATTCAAAGATTCAATGTGGAATATCAAAGAAAAAATAAATCAACGATGCTTGTAAGGTTTTGGGCCTGAAAAACTAGAAGGATAATATTGTCCTTTACTAGAGAAATCTGGTAGAGGAATATTTTGATGTGGGAAAATCAGAAATGTGTCTTTTGACAACTTCTGTTTGAGATGACTACACATAAACAGAGCGTTTGTGAAGGCAATTGGATTATGAGAATAAAGATTAGGGGGAGGAGTTCGTAATGGAAGTGATTATTTGGCACTGCTCAGACTCAGGAGCTTGTCAAGGGAGTGAGGATACATACAGAAGTTAGAGGATTAAGCCCATTTGTTAAAATATCAGGGAGTTACAAAGGAGTTAATGAGAGCATGGAGAAGGAATGGCCAGTGAGGAAGGGAGAGTGTGTTGTCTCAGAAGCCAAAGGAAGAACAAATTTTAAGGAACAAGTAATGAATTGGATTTGCCTTTTCATTTGCCTTTTAATCAAACAGGATGCTAAATGATTCAAAATGAACATTAAGATTATGTTAAGTATGATCACAAATTTTAAAAATTGCCACTAGAAAATATTAATGGGAGATTTATTTGTAGTTCTCTGTTCACAGAATTTCTGTTTGTATTTAATTACTTTTCACATACTGGTTAAGTCTGAGAAGAGTTGCTGTAATGCAATTTTGCATTCTCATAAAGAAGGCAATAAGGAATAAGTCAATAATTCTGAAGACTATTTTCCTAGAAAGACAGGATGGTATAGTTTCAGGAACACAGGCTTTGGAGAAAGGGCGACCTGTGTGTGAACCCAATTTTCACATAAATATAAAGCAATGACACAGTGGTCAAATTGCTTTACTTCTCTAAGACTTACTCCCTTTCTCCTTAAAATGGGGACATTAATATTTATCTCCTAGGATTAACATGAAGACTAAATTTAAACATGTAAATAAATTGCCTAACACATTGTAAATCCTTAATATTCATCTCTAAATCACTAAGAATCTTTTAAATAGATGACTTACCTTGAAAGAATTGCATTACATATTAGTGTCTTCCACGTAGATATTCAAGTTATCTTGACTACGAACTTTTGTTTAGTGACAAATATAGCTTATTATAGCTGATAGATTTAGTATTTAAAAATTTTAAGCAATTATTTACTTTGTCCCAATTTCAACTCTGGGATAAATAAATAAGCAGAGTACCTCGTCTTACCCTTCTCTCACTTAGCCTTTCTGGCAAAGTTTACCAACCTGAGAAGAATAACTTAGCCTTCCCAAAATTTTGTTCTACCCAGCTGGAAGATATGAGTAAGAAAAACCTCCCTGAAACAGCTGTTGCCTTCAAGTTATACAGAATTCTCTGGAGAGAATATATTTTAAAAACATAAATAAAATGATGTTGTGACCATTTTTAAAATGCTCTGCACATATCCTCTCTAAATCATTCTTTTGTGCAGCCTCCAGCGAATAAGGAACCTGAATTATCTATCTCATCTTAATCTCACAAAGCAATTACAATTTGAATTTGAATTCAGATGATGGATCTATAATCTATTATGAAATGAAAGAAAATTCATCTTCAGAAGAAACCTGAATGAAGAGAAGATTCTAATTAGATGCTAGTTGCTTTTAATGGTGCTTTCTTATCCCTGGGGTGAATAAATTCCATTGTCACCAAGACACTCTATCATTCAATTGGTGTCCCTGCCCTCTCCAGGCCCCGCAGGACAGTCCAGCCCGGACTAGACCTGGATCTCTTCAGAGCTCATTAATGTGGAGCCTCTGTTGACTAAAGATATAGCTTTGGTTATACTTAAAATGTTCTTTTCTATCTTCTTAGAGATTGGCCTTACAGCCTGTAGAGTGCTGAAATCAAATAGATCAAAGATAATGAAGCTGAAAATTCTAACGTGTACTTCAAGCTTGGAACAGAGAAATGTTCCCTTTTTAATCTAGTTTAGACTAGTAATAAAGCGGTTGGGGGAATGAAGCTTTCATGGAAAAAAGGCAAAGGATTACTCTAATCTTTGACTCCCAGTTGCTTAATTTGGAGTTTACACAGTTTATTGCTATCTATTAGAAAATTAGAATGGACTGCTACATTTGGAATAGGCAATATTCTTCATTGAGTAAATTCATTACTATTTAAACATATTTTCAGAATTATAACTAATGTGCTATAATGAAAACATGGATTGTGGATTAATCCATAGGAGGTATTTCATTAGGGAAAAATGTGGTAATTCATTAGAGAATAAGGTATTTCTTTTGAATTTCAAATAAGAAGTCTGTGCCTTTCCTTAAACGCTAAATAAAATTAGAATACAAATTTTACATTTATATTAGACAGATGCTTATTTAATTTAAAATGTCTATTGAGTCCTTGCCATGTGCAAAACTCTGTAGTAGACACTGGGGATTATAACAATGAACAAAAAATAATCTCTTCATAAAAGGAGTTCAGTTACTGGTTGGCTTGGTCAAAGCCGCAAAGAAACTAAGAAAATGAGAGAGACAAATTAATTGGATGACAGAATTAAGTGACTAAATCTAGGTACACTGAAGAAAAAGCAGTCATTGCTGATTGGTGATCACGGAAGGCTGTTGCTATGTGAGTTGTATAAAATATCCTTAAATAGGGAGAAAATGGGATATTTCTGGTAAATGAAACAGCTGAAGCAAAGCTGTAAAGTTGTGAAATTTGTTCAGAAAATAGAGAAAGGACTTGGGTAGCTGTAGCATAGAGTCCATGGAAGGATGAAATAAGAAAAGAGATCAGAATCGTAACCTAGAAATATCTGAATGCCAACTGAGGAGTCTGAACTTTATCCTATATAAATGTGGCAAGCTATTTTGGGTAGGGATCTGTATATTTATGGTTAAGAGGAGATAGCCAGGACTATATAGAAATTTATCAGTGGAAATATAATTCACTATGTTAATTCTAAATGATGAAGCATAGATATATTTTTTTTTTTGGTTCAGTCTACACTTAGTACTTCGTTCCTCGTAAAATTTCAAACTGAATTTACTATTCTTTCCTAACATTTAAACATCCAACAGGAATAGAAATATCATGCACATATTATTCTATGGAATGTTTAGATACACTTGGCATCTTGTCTCTTCAGCACTTGACTCATTCCACAGCTTCTGTCTTCTGCAGTTTGGCTCACTGATTTTTTCCGCCAACAGAATATCCTACCCTCCATTTTCAATACATTCTGAAATAGAACAAATCTCCCAATGCACATTTCCCCTATTCTGCTGAAGTTTGGTATTCAGGGGTCTTTGTATTGATCACTGGACTCTGTCTGCCAACCGTTTCCAGAATCCAGTGCTCTACGCTGGCATGGACCTAGCAAGGGTCTTGCCAGCCCCTCTTCCTTTAACACCCCCCTCCCCACCTTGGGATTATAAATCTACTCCTGAACCCCATACCAGTGACCATGACCTTGCTGCCTACAAACAAAGGGATTTTAGCTGCCTGTTGCTCTACCTCATATGTAATCCCTGCCCAAGTTCCAGGGCTAAGTGATAGCCAACTCCATCCATAGGCAATTTTTGTAGCTGGGAAAGTTCTCTGACCCTGTTTACATATTTGGTAACATCTTTTGTCAGATATCAGATTTCTCTTTCTTCTCGCATCTTTCCATTGTTGTCAGGAACCATTGTACCTCATATATTAGTGCCCACAACAGTCAGTGCAACTATAGAATCTCCTAAAATACAGAAAACTGGAATTTCTTTAACACAAGCTCAACAAAATATGAACTTTTGCATTGCATGAATGAACATGATGATCAAAGGCTGTTTAGTTTGCATTTAGATTTGAAGAAATCAGAATCTTAATGCTTTTCATTAACTCAAACAAGCAAAGAAGCATTTGCACTTTATAGTCTATAACAGGCTGTATGTTGAGGTGACTGTTTTCTTTCTCCTTACGCCTTGCTATCACTTTACGTCCCAGTCAGAGTTCAAATTGTACTTAATCACATGAACAATCCTGGAATGCAAACAGAAAAAGAAGGAAAATAGGTCAATTGATTGTTGATTGGTCTGCTGGCTAATCCCATAGCAAAAGAAGGTCTCTCTCTCACTTTATAAGCATATAATTTATGCCTTCAAAAGTAGCAAGAAGGTCAAAGACAGTATACTGGAAGAAAACAAAAATTTAAGAACAATTTTGTTTCTGTGTTCTTGCTAACCGCTGATTTTAGGATCTTAATTTCTACAGCATATGCTGGACTGAAAAAATGTTGCAGTTCCCAAACCTAGAGGATCACAATTCCAGCTAGACCTTTGGAATGAAGATCTCCCAGTGATAGTGCCCTAGAATCTGTTTTCTTAATAAGCTCTTCAGGTGACACGAATGATTGTTATTATAGGAAGCATTGATACCCAGTACAAAAATATTAAAGTGATATTTATTTATATTATGTATTTTAATTGATGGCTTCCTTTTAAGAGTTTCCTTTTAGAATCAGGATAGTCTAAACAGAAGTCAATTGTGTTGATTATTAATTTGTTTGTAAGTCATATTTTCTACTTCTCAAGACGAAACAACTTCAAAATCTGAGGTTAGGACGTTGAGAGAAGTTAGAAAGGAATGTGAGAAAAATCTGATGAAGGAGCAGTAAATGAGATTTGCATGCATTTGCAGAAACCATAAGATGGTTTTTATTTTTCTTTAAAATAATGGGTTTTAGCTAGGGGAGTTGGTAAACCAGGAATTTTACATTTAATAGTTATTAGAACAGTTATAATTTGCACATGTTGTAGACAGAATATTCAGGCTAATGTCTCAAAGAAAAAGTCAATATCATTATCTTGATTGTAGTCATTTTTTCACAGTTAATAAAGTTCTCATCTAATAATATAAAATGGGGAAGTCCTGATTAAACTTTCAGAGGATACTATTTGTTCATTATCTCACTAAACACAGACACCAGGAGAAATGAAGATAAGCAGGTAGCCGTTAAGGTGAAAGGAGAAAAATTTCAGTAAAAGTTTACCCCTTGAATTACAGAAATTACCCTGAATATCATTTGAAGAATTCTGCTTCAGAACTTAACCAGGTGAGTCATTTAAAGTCAGTAATACAAACTAAAAGAAGGAAGAGACTTAGTCCTCCAGAAAAAGCCATATACCTTGTAATACAAAAGAGAGAAAAACCATATTCCCGTGGACTAGGCCTGTAGTATATAAAACAAAATTAGAAGTCCTCTCACTAAAAAAGCCTAACTAGTTGCATAGATAATCCCTTGTCAAACATCAGCATTCCCAGACAAACGCAAACCAAGCAAGGTTAAGATCAGTTTCGGAGATCACCAAAAGGGCATTTAAGTCCTGCCTAATCATCTTATTCTAGTTTTTCACAGCCCTTGTTGCAAGATAAATCTCCTATTTAATTTAAATCATCTTCCTAGAACATTAGCTTATTTTTTCTTATACTCCCTCAGTAGAGACAGAGAACAGCTGGTCAACCTACCTCTCAATGGTATTTATGACAATACTGTATTTCTTTTTAAAATTCAAGAACTCTAAGCAAAATTTAAAAAAAATGTCTACCTCTTTTCAGGTTCCTTTCTTTTTCTTTCTTTGATATAAGTACTTGTCTGATGGAGCTGAATGAATATACTTATACAAGACTGGTTCTTATTGGTAACTTTTTTCTAACTAAACTTAACATATTAGAAAAACAATTCCTTTTGAATTGACATTTAATTATTAATATTAATGATTAAAGGCCTGTGGAGTCCAAACATTAGGAAGTCAGCCCATCTGCTGCACACTTGAATTTCTTATTGGGTACAAAGTGTTTCTAGACAAACTGTTTTCTCATTTTGAAATATAATGAACAGATCATCAGTCTTTAGCCTCATTCCCATCTCTTTCGCTCAGTTCTGGGGATTTTTCCATTTCTTGTTGTTTTTTTCTGGTAACCTCGTTGCTTCACTCACCTATATATCACTTAAAAACCCACTAGTTCTTTCACTCCTTACTCTATGTTTAAAAGAAGGCTTACTTGCCATATCTTTTTATTCTTAAAATAATAATATTGCTGAAACTTAATGTATCAATGAACACTGAAAAAAAAAAAAAAAAGAAATATAACATCCTCTGTAGGGATTAAAGGAAAAAAAGGAAACTGGAGTTAAATTTAGTCATTAGGCGTCAAAGAATAAACCCTAACACTAATCTTTTGGAAGCATATAACTACTTCTGATCTACAAAGATAAATGTGGAAGCTTCATCCCTTTCCTTTATCTCTCCCTGTAGCATAAACAAAATATTTTTTTCTGGGGGAATGAAGGTTCAAGGAAATAGGGGGACCTTTATTTCCTTAAGTAATGGGGTCATATGAAGGGGAAGAATTATAACTTGATCTTGCCTTAGAAGTGATCAAATCTCAGATTGCCCAAGAAAGACAAATGAAACTACCTAAGGTAAACAGTTGCCTATTTGGGGCCATCAGCAAGGTTACTGCAGCTCTGCTAAGGTTTGTTCTAAGGTTTCCCATGTGTGATAGTGGGTGACAGCAGCTTCATGTGGGTGACAAGAAAACTACCTGGGAGAGATGCCTGTTATAACAATGCTCCCTAGGAGAATTTTACTCAGTGTGAAATTGTAAATTAATGTATGGTGGTTCAATTTTGATACCTTGATGAATGATATTAAATGAGTGGTATGCTGCATTTTCTAAATAATATCCCTGCCTAAACACAATAAGACTGGGAGATTTTCCCCTCCTCCAAATGGTAATTTAGGAAATGAGCCATAAACTCTATGTGCACAAGTGTACCATAAAAAACCCATTAACTAAGGTGCAGGTGAAATGGATCTGACTACCATGTGTCTAGCATGCCATCTCAAAAAGTGCCACTTAATAGCATTCCTGACATCACCTTGAGCCCCCAATGAGAAGGGAAAATGAGAAGAAGGGGGAAATCCACCCCCCTGCATACTCTTAGCAAATCAAGCAGCGTTTTGTTGAAAGCAAAGCAAAGTCAGGAATGAAAAAGCAACAACATGATATATCTTGGTCTTCTTCCAGAATCAGTGAGAATTCTCGCCAAAAAGCAAGAAACAGTATCTGAAATGTTTGAAAGGCAAGGGTCTGTGCCAGCCCTCATCCACAAGGTTACTTGAGATGGGGATGAGGAGTTCCTGAATGATTGGCATGACTTGTTGCCATTATCAATTAAGGGTTGGAGAGCTAACTTGATATGCCTGGCCATTTTATCCAGTGCCAGAAAGGCAGCATTTATCCACGGTTGAGAGTGTTTAACGTCTGTATAACATAGCTAAGCAAAGAATTGCTGTAAATGCAACATTAAGTTCAGTTGAATTTGCTTGACAACAGTCATTGGATGTAAGCCCAGGCCATGGGTAATGCACCAGTCATCACACAATTTGGTTTTGATCATCTCTCCCTCAGGTCAAATGGCACCATAAGGTGGGATACCCAGTGCTTCTCACCCTCTAGACAGGCCGCACAAAATGCAACATTTGAACACTGCTGAGCCCTGATCAAAGTGGCAGACACTGAGGTGTGGGGCAAGGTGCAGACAATGTCCCATTTGGTAGCAAACCTGGTTCGTTTTTCCACATAAGACTCTTTTCAGGCCCTATAGGAGTACAGAGGGAGAGCAGTCTGGTATAGTTAGTATCCCTGATCATTTCTCCTACGTAAATATGAAATAGGGTGGAGCTATAGCGAATATTTATGATATTATGATAAAATCAAATGTATTTTA
The DNA here is from genome assembly GCF_057876585.1 of Rhinolophus sinicus. NCBI lineage: Eukaryota > Metazoa > Chordata > Mammalia > Chiroptera > Rhinolophidae > Rhinolophus > Rhinolophus sinicus. The sequence continues at coordinate 32,889,737 of NC_142502.1, read as the reverse complement.
CCCTTTCTTCCCTATTACTCTCCACCAGTCTGAAGAGACAAAAACTGAATATATAGGGTTTTAATCCAAGAAATACTTTTCCAGGCCCTTCTACTTGATGGATGGGTAAGTAGATACCGTGTGTCCCTGAAAATAAGATCTAGCCGACAATCAGCTCTAATGCATCTTTTGGAGCAAAAATTAATGTCAGACCCAGTCTTATTTTACTATAATATAAGACCAGGTATAATATAATATAATAATAATATAATATAATATAATTAATGTAATAAAACTGGTTTTATATTAATTTTTGCTCCAAAAGATGCATTAGAGCTGATGGTCCGGCTAGGTCTTACTTTCAGGGAAGCACGGTAGTTTCTTTGGGAGGTGCACTAATCCTGCAGGTCACTGGAATACACATTTTAGAACCATATGTCTATCTGGTGAAATCCATGACCCTGAACCACGACCTATCTCATTCGTTATTGCATTCAACACATATGTAAGGACTAAATACTAAGCTAGGATTTAGGAATGCAGCATAACTGATTAAGATAATTACATAACTGATTAAAATAACTACGTTGCCCTACAGAGAATGAAATTACAAACAAATTGAAAGTAATGTTTTCCTTCTTTCTTTCTTTCTTTCTTTTTTCTTTATTATTATTTTTTGGGGGGATGGTTTAAGGGAGACTGGCTCAGGTTATACTAAGCTTTAAATGATAGACTTAAACTTCATCCTATAGGCAGTATGATGTAAGATGTAAGGTCAGTGGATGCCATGTTAATTTTAAGGTCAATTTAATTGCTTTAAATTTTTTGTGCAACATATTATTTAGAGTATTTAGAGCATCAGAATATTTGGAAGTGATCTCAAGAAAAAATATTCAACATTCTCAATTTAAAGATGAAAAAAATTGAGATCCAGAGAGATAAAATAGAAACTTGACGTGAAAGATGGTGAATTGAATGCATTAGAAAACTCACCCAAAATAAAATGAAATGATTCACAAAGACAATGAATGCAAGCAAAGAGAGAAACAGTATTTAAGAGGCTAGGAAACAGATGGCTGAGTGGTAACAGACTTGGCAGATTTTAGAAAATGATACTGTAAGTCAGCAGTGAGAAAAGAGGAGAAGTAATTGGATTTACATCTCAGAACTTCCACAAGATGAGGGATGGGTGGTGTGAGGTACCATTATAGTGGAGATGATTGTGGGGATGAAAAAACAGAAGATAGTCCCATTATCATTTCCATGGATGAGGTACATGTTGAAAAAAATCAAGTAAATTAATATTTTAACGAGAGAACCAGGAAAAGAGTGTCAAAAGCTGGCTCACTGTACTATGTTTTATTTATTGTGTTTAGATATACTCGTGTGTGTGTGTGTGTGTGTGTGTGTGTGTGTGAGAGAGAGAGAGAGAGAGAGAGAGAGAGAGACTCTTAATAACATATTAGACATGAAAAACAAAACTTAATCTCAAAAGTCATCATGAGACTGAGTTATTACATGGAAATAAAAGAAAATTCCTGTTCAACTGATTAGGTATTACTTAAAAAACTTTGGAGTGACTATATTGATGATTTTTGCTTTTTGTTTTATTATGGGTTGATTTTATGGTGGTTTTTTTTTGTCTTCGTCTGGATAGGTCACAGAGATCCTGGAAGAGGTCTAATTTATGTACCAACTGAAGGAATTCTGAAAATTGGGCAGCCTACCACAGGTTGTGGTAACATGTGGGTTACTAGGTTCCAAGGGAGAAAAAGACCAAGTTTACTTTGGGACTCACAAGTCTCCAGAGTTATAATTCTCACACTTAGAGGTGAGAGGAAGGCTGTTTCAAAACTGGGGAGTTCATTCTAATTTCCTTACAGAAGAGCCTGAACATGAAAGAAAAAAAAGTTACTTTTTTTTTTTTTTTAATTAAAGTCATTGGGATGACAATGGTTAGTAAAGTTATATAGATTTCAGGTGTACAATTCTGTAATACCTCATCTATATATCACATTGTGTATTCACCACCCAGGGTCAGTTCTCCTTCCATCACCATATATTTGATCCCTTTTTCCCTTCATCTACCGCCCCCCTCCCCCCTTATCCTCTGGTAACCACTAAACTGTTGTCTGTGTCTATGAGTTTTTGTTTCTTCATTTGTTTGTCTTGTTCCTTTGTTGTTTTCAACAGCAACAAAAGTTACTTTTAAGGTATTAAAAAAGAAGTAAAATATTAAAGGGCCAGAAAATCCAAAGATTATTAAAGGGAAAATGTTATCATTATTGAAAAATTATTCCTCCCTTATATGATGAACATACCCAAATTATAGAGTTTAAAAATAAAACACATAGAAAACAAGTATGCATGTAGAAGGAGGGGGGGGGGGTGGCAAGCAAGCAGGACCCAGTGATGATAAGCATATTAGGAGCAGAACAGAGCAGCTTCCTGAGAACACTAGCTAACTGTAGAAGCTGTGGCATCTGAGAAACTTAACTTAGGAGATACACAGGAAAGGAAACAGAATTTGTGTTTGTGTGTGAAGAGTGGAGGGGGGAGGGGAGGAATAGTGCACTAATAATTAAATAAAGGTACAAATGGGGGACTCAGAACCAAATTCTAAAACTGTCATCTATATGTTTTGTAGATTTAGGGTGTGACATTTGTACTGTATGCTCTGGATAGTCTTAGATTTACGCCTATTATCCCAGTTTAATTATTAATAGCACTGTCATCACTTTCAAAAGTGTCTTGGGGAGGACAATAAATTATATGATCACCATAATACCAGGGCCCTATGGTCGGGGAAAGAAAGTTGAAGTATCTTTGGAAGAAGTGAGATAGACAGACGGTGTACAGAAGGTAGGGCATTCACTGAAGACAATTTAAAGGAAATTCCACAGTTCTGTTTTATAAGAACCAAGAAATAAAATAATGAAGCATAGATTCTAGAAATTTGTGTGTTCTAAGAAAATGTTAAAGTGATATCACTCTGTAGCAAATTAAAAGTTCAGTCATAATGATCTAGTTTACAATTCTCAGGATCATTATTTTTTACTATACTATGTCTCAGCCCCTGCAATTATCTATATAACACTCCATGGAGTAATTATTTAACTATAATTTCTCATATTTTATTTTATTAAGATGCAATTTTAGTTCATGGTCATGACAGAATAAAAATCCAAAATTGCTTGTTTATCTTTGTTTTCCAAATATCATTTTTCGTTAGTGTGTAAGATTATGCCTTTATTAAAGTCACTAGCAAATGAAATGGGGTTATAGCTCATATCCCGGAACCAGTAGGAAAAAAAAAAAAAAAGGTTATCTTTTAAAGTCTTTGTCTAAGACCAAAGCTCTAATTATCTAATAATTAACACAGATAAATGTATGAACTAAAAGACAATTAATAAGTGTGTTATTCATTACATTCTACTTTGGACTTCAGCCAGAATTTGGTCTGCTACAGAAATGTTCATATTAGGGTGACTTACACTATATGGAATTGTAATTTACATAGAACATTCCCAAGGTAAATTTGGAACTGAAAAAAGTCCCACATCTAAGGAAACCTCTCAGTCCTTGACAAACTGAGACAATTGCTTACTCTAGTTTATATTATCAAATTATTATAAAAGGACCAGTAAACTACGTTAGTACTTAAATAAAAAGAACGTGTTTTTTTTAAAAAAAAAACACACCTAAACTCTTATTAATGTGCTAAAACAAAATGCATTTTTTTCTCTGTTAATTTTTTGTTTGCAGTTTTATATAAGCAGTACCAGAATCAGAGGTGCCAAAAATCTTTATAAAAGGCCATCCATATGTAGTTCCAAGCCAGGTCCAGTAAGAAAGGGCCAGAAATTGTCTAGGCCAATTTTGAAGACTTAAAAGGTTTAGATAGTTCGGATAAGCTTTGGATAAGCAGCCAAATTCTGGAAGCATATCTGAACTTCCTCCAAATCACAAACCTTTTGAGATTTGCTTCTCTTTAGTCCAAAGCCACTGCAATAGTTGACAGCCTCTTCACAGCTTTACATGAGCAATAATGAGTATGAAATTATCAGAGGCTCCAAGTCACGCTATTCCCTCATTGTTTGGATAATAAAGTTCAGAGGTACTGAGGATAATCTTACTAGAGAGACAGAGACCAACTTTTACTTATCATTCTTCTGTTCACTTCCTTTTTAGCTAATTAAACCTTAGTTCTTCACAGGAAATAAAATTTTGCAACCCCCATCATAGTTTGGCTTAATAATATTGTGTATATCTTTCCCGGTTTGTCTGGAAAAACAGGAAAAGAGAGGTGCCAATGTGAGGATCCAGAATAGAGGGTTATCTTTTAAATTAGCAGATTTTTCATTTGCACGTGGCCAAGGCTGTGCTATTGGGTCGATAGTGATGTCTGCCCTGGATTTCTGGAAAGCTTTACAGAGAGAGGATGGGAGAAGGGACATGATAGAAGACTAGGGAGAATTTTTAGAACTACTTGTGGCCCTGATACGTGTCCCAATAAGCCAAGTAAAAGACTATTAGGTGTGCTGTGTAAGGAGAAGAACAATAAGGCAAACCCATTTTCGGGTTTTAGGCATGTTTAAGCCATATGTTTGTATATGGGAATCGTCTCTTTCCTAATCACTTTCATGGGCAATGTGAATCCATGTTCACATTTAGACACAAGAAATTCACTGTTTCTTGTCTGCTCAAAGCATATGAGTAATGGAGTAAAGAAGAAGACAGGTGTTTTAGGACTAGGACCTTCCACAAAGTCATATAGAACATTATAAATTCTGTTTCAAAAATAATATGTAGGAATTTGTGTGTGTGTTTTTTTTAACACATTTCTAAAAAAAAAATGTGAGGAGTGAAGAAAGAGAAAGCTACATTTAATAGATACATTTTCATATAATTAACACATTTAATCTATCACTTGGAATTTTGCATATGGAATCCAGTAAAAATTAACAAATGTTCATACTAGATAATCTGCCAAGTGATGTGCTAATTAAACAGATTTGGTGGAATAAATATGCTAAAATTAGAAAGGAACTCAGCTGGAATTAGTACATTTCTTTATTCCTATACTTTGGACCATCCTGTGAGTCACACACCTCCAATGGTCATAATATTCATTAATAGGGATTACTTGTAATTTTTAATCTATTATGTGTCTAAAACTGTTTTATTTGTAGTTAGTGGTACTTAAGCTTAGAAATAATAATATCTCAAAATACAAAAAAAGTCATCCTATTTTGTGCAATAAATGGATTTTAGAAAAGCATTAAAGCAACTTACTGTTAAATTGAGTAACAGATTGCTATTTAAGATACTTTTATAAATTTCGATTATAAAGTAAATACCCCTTTTTGTGACATGGCTAAATTACTTCTTTGTTTTCTATAAATCTAAAATTTTATGTATTAGATTTATTAAGAAGGAACCAAATGTTAGATGAGTGTAAAGTATAGACAATCTTCACGCTACAGACTTCAAATAATTTAGTGTATGGCCAAAAAACAACAACAAAAGCGTTCTTTTAAAATTTAGGCCTAAAAGAGAGCTTAACACTGTAAGGAATATTATCTTTGCATAAGAATGTGCAAGAATTTAGATATATGGATGGTCTCTGTAACAAAGCAGCAAAAGTCAATTTGTGGACTCATGTACGGATGAATAACCATAAACATCAATATCAAAAGAATGATTGCCAGATTAAATGTACTTCAATGAATAAAATAATTAAGATTCACAATATTTGGATCTTGATGTTAAGTGAGCAGTTGCAATGATTGGAAAATTGTTTATTTTTTTCCAAATATAAATATTGGTGAATATAAATATTAATGTGTTGTTCCTAGGTTACATGAACTAAATGATATGTTTTTAATACTAATAGCAATTTTAGCTGGGCTACTTCCACGGAAGGTACTAGACCTTTCTATGAATAACAGAGGGAACATGAAAGGAAGGTTTTTAACTCCAACTAAAGATATTATAATTTTCCCAATTAACAATGGACCAAAGGAGTAAAAATGGAGTTGTGTGTTAAAAGCCTCTTCCAAAATATATCCCTTTTGGCTGGAGAAATCTAATAAATGGTCATGATGGTTGCTACAAATAATGAAATGGTGATGTGTCCATTCCCGTTGCTTAGATCTTCCAGTATCCCAGGTTCCTACTCTAGCCCCTTGTTCTGTTCTGACCTCAGATAGCAATTCACCAGATAAAGCATGCTGGGAATGCACGCCTCTCACTAAATTTGTGTTTTCTCCATGCAACTCCTAGTTCAAACTAATTTCAGATAAAGTTTTAAGAGCCACTAATGGGTCCCCTTTCCAATATCATTTCTTATAGCAATCAGTTTATGGCAAAGACATTTTGGGATAGAGGAAGGGGAACAGAAAGAAAAAGTTTGGGGAGAGGACAAGTTTTTGTTCCTCTTAAGCTACAACACATGATACGGATAAGGCTGACTCTTTCGGTTAGAATCATTAGAGCTGAAGGAAACAGAAATATTTTGTGGTTCAATGTATTCATTTTAGAGTTGATGAAACCAAGGTTAAGCAATTTTGTCCAGAGTAATAAAAATAAGTTGATGTTTGAACAGGGATGAGACTCAGACCTCCTGAAATCCATACTTGTGTGTTATTCAAGACATTTGTGCAGTTGTTTTTCCTGTTTCAAGGTCCCAGTTTCCAGAAACATTTCATCCTGGTAAGAGTCTCCATACTTAACAAATTCAGATTGCTGTTCAATAGTGACCCCTTCTCCTCTTGTCTTCCTCCTGCTACTTCTCTTTCCCCTGCTCCTCCTCCACTCCCCCGACTTCTTCTCCTTCTCCTTCTTGTTATTACTACTACCATTATTACTGTATACTCTTTAATACAGAAATATCCTTCCCTGGATATTGTTTGTTCTACCCTGCAGTAAGACTAATAAAGCATCATTATTTGTTTAACATGTGGTTAAATTTAGTTACAAAAGAAAATAATTATGAAAAAGAAACTAATGATTTTTATGACAATTATATGTTTAGTATTGTATTATATGTATGATTATAACTGTATGGTTTATACCATCCCTTTGAATTATATTTTCTCATTTAAAAATCAGTGAATACATATTGAAATCTATTTCATGACTGATAATCCCTCAATGCATATAAATATGTAATGGGCTAGAATGTTAAAATGTAAGTTTATTTCTCTCCTCTCCTCTCCTCTCCTCTCCTCCCTTCCTCTCCCCTCCCCTCCCCTCCTCCTCTCCTCTCCTCTCGTCCTCTCTCTCTCTCTCTCTCTCTCTCTCTCTCTTTCTCTCTCACATCCTAGACTATTGAAAGTTTATTCAGCTGTTTTTGATGCCTTAAACTACTTTTTCTAGCCATCTGTTGAATTTTTTTTTTCTTTTACAAAAATATACTGAACCCGTATACACAGCATTTGGGTAAAATAATTATTTTGACTTATTGTTGATTACATGTGAAGAGAATTTAGGCTTCAAATTGAATAAGCATATCAGGAATATTCATTCTCACCATCCACCAGACAACGGTTTGAATTTCATATGACTGTTTTCTTTACCCTTTCTGTGCAGACAGCATTATTCACTATAAGCACCATTAAAGAACCAAGTGTCAATGAACCCAGCAGTGAACTGACAGTTACTTAAATAGCACATGATCCAAAGCTGCTTGAGGAATGCCAAATGCTTTTTTTTTCCCAACAAGTTCATTTCATCCAAGGAAAAAAATTATTTCATTTAAAGATTTATATTTATGAACATGTTATGAATGTTCTGGATGTTCCTTGTAATGTTTTATGAAAGATACAGATGCATTTCCAAGAATCATGAAGCAAGCCGGCTAGCCAAGGAGATAGTTTGGTCTTTAGTGGGCAGATCCAAGGGATGGAAGGAGTCGGCCGAGCCCTGGAGAGGGATTATACTCGCTTGACAGTGGGGTCTGCTGATCTTCCACCTGACAGTGTTCTGTGGTATTCCTCTTTGTTCTGACTGTTTCCTCTCAACTCCCCCAAGATGGGTAGTGCGAAGAGACCAGCTGCTTGGGAAAATAATCAGAAGCATCATTCCTAGGCGCCCTTCCCAATAGTCCAGGTTGGAGGCCAACCACCTGAAAAGGTTGTTAGCCAAGAAGCACTTCTCCTACTCTCTGGTGAACTGCTCTCTGGAGCTGGTTGAGAGGAGAAGGCCAAGAACAGCAGAAGGCTGTCCCAGGGAGAGGGAGAGATAGGCTCCAGGGAGAGAAGCTAAAAGAGGATTCAGGCATCTACAACACATTTCCCTTCTTTCTCAGGGTTTGCATGGTTATCTATCATTCTGGTGGAACATGGATATACTGTCATTGGGATTTTTCTTGTAATATTAATTTTCAGATATTTTCTTTCATTTCCTGACTTGACTAGCTTGCTTGGTTAAAGCATGTGGCTAATCAAGTGGAGGGGATAAATAATTGGTCTCTAGAAGGACCTGTCAATGTTCTCCAGAGAAGGCCTTTGTATTTATATGGCTGGAGTCTGTATCCTTAAATCCTTAAACCTGACCAACTTTTTCCAGTGCCATGTAGTTGATTAGAAGAATGATTAAGGAAAATATGACAAACAATTAAGCATAAGACACTGTCCCTCCTGGAGGAAACCACTTAGTATGTATCTTTCTGATATTAGGTGATTCCGGTGTGTTTTCCGACACCACCAAGAACTCTCCCATTCTTAGTGGACAATGACTAGAAGACCAACAAATCTAAGTCAATTTTGACACTATCTACCTGGAAATAGCATCAGATCCTACAGGTAAGGCCTCAGTTCCACAAGACTGTCCCCAACTCAGATGTTACTCATAAGTCCAGGTTAGTACCTGTGCTTCTGATTCACTGTCTATAAATCAGAGGTTCCCACACCTCCCTCCTTGGGTTCTATTGATTTGCAAGAGTAGCTCACAGAACTCAGGAAACCAGTTTACTTACTAGATTAACAGTTTATGACAATGGATATTAAAGTATACACATGAACAGCCAGATGAAGAGGTATGTAGGGCAAGGTCTGGAAGGGGACTGAGCACAGGAGCGTCTGTCTCCATGGAGTTTGGAGTATGCCAACCTGGAAGCTCTCAGAGTTTGTATGGAGGCTTCATTATATAGGCTTGATTGATTGACTCACTGGCCCCTGATTACTGAACCCAATCCCTAGCCCGTCTTTTCTCTCCCGAGGTATGGGGGTGGGGTGCTGAAAGTTCCAACCCTCGAATCACATGGTTGGTTCCCCTGCAACCAGCCTTTATCCTTAAATTACCTAGGGGTTTCCCAAAAATCACCTCATTAACATAAACTCAACTGTGGTTGCAAGGGCCTTGTTATGAATAAAAAGATATCTATTTTATCTTTTTGTCTTGGGAGTGATTTTGGGATTTCAGGAACTTAGGACAAAAGACCAACTACTATAACAAAAGATGGTCCCATTGCTCTTATCTCTCAGGAAATTCCAAGGGTTTGGGGAGCTGTGAGCCAGGAATCTTGGATGAACACCAAAATATTTATTTATTATAAATCACAATATCGCAGTGACTTGATTTGGGCTCCCTGGAAAGCAGAGCTAGGACAAGAGTTTGTGTATAGGTAGCTTATTTTGGCAAATGATCCCAAGGAACAGGAGTAGGGGACTGGAAAGTGAAACAGAGCAGAAGAGAAAGGTGATATATGGCCTGTTAATTAACTGGTCACCTCTGGGACTCTGTCTTGCCGGGAATCCTCTGAAGAGCTTTATATAATAGAAAGCACCTTAACATTGCCTAAAGAACGGAAGAGGGGCATATTTACACCACTTCCACTCCCCAACATCAAAATCTGTCTCGTGGAGTGGGAATGGAGTTAAAATTCCTTTGAACTCTCAATTTCACATGCATTCTGCTAGCTGAGGGAGTCAGCAGGGAATCTACACAGTGGCTACAGAAGTGGCCTGAGATTGAGACTGAGACACAGGTGCCGCTGCTAAGGCAGGTGCTGTCAGAATACACCCTTGTACCACTAGATGCTCAGCAATGTCTGGAAGAGATAAGTACACCCAGTGCATGTGAGGTATGGCAGAGAAGGTGTCCCAAATACTGAGCTTCAGCATTGCCTGGAGGGACTGTTTCCCCCTGTTCATTCACCCTCTCCACTCTGGTTGCTACATACCTTTTCCTCTCTTCTCAGATCCATGTGTAATATTACCTTCTACCCCTATATTTCACTCTCACCCTCAAATAATGGCCTTGCTTTTCAATTTTACTAAAAAAAAAAAAAAAAAAAGAGAGAGAGAGAGAGAGAATTAATCAGAAGGTTCATTCCTCATTTTCCCACCACCAAACCTAGGATCTTATATGCATCTGAACCCCGCTGTGAGTTTTCTGTCCTCTTATTCTGTGCCAATAGCTCCATTTGTGCACTGAATCCCTCCCTTCTCCTCTCACCTACTAAAGGTCTTTGCTCTTGTGCTCGCCTTCTCTCTCTTGCATTATTAATTTCTCCTTCTCTATTGGACCATGCCCATCAGCATACAAACATGCTGTAATATTTCCAATCTTGATAGTAAAACAATGCTCTCACATCCTCATGCTTCCATTCGGCCTGTGGCCCATTTCTCTGCAGCCCTTATGGCAAAATTCCTCTAAAAACCTATTTCAGTTTCTGTTCACATTCCCTCATCCCTCATTTTCTCTTGAACACATCTCCAGTCTGGTTTTATTCTTAGCACTACACTGAAATCAGTCTTGTCAAGGTCACCAACCTCTAATTTCCCAAATCCAATGGTTGTTTTTTAACCTTTTTTTTCCCTTGACTTCTTGACAACATTTAACATAGTGGATTCATGTGGTTGATTTGTCCTTTTTAAAATGTTTCCTTAGCTTCTGGGACTGTACACATTGCAGATTTGACATTGGGGTACCCATGGCTCATTCCTCAAAAGACTGTTTACAGTCATTCCCTAGGTGATCTCATCCAGATTTATGTTTTTAAATGCCATCTATATGCTGATGATTCCTAAATTTATATCTTCTGTTTTGTCTTCTCCCATGTACCCTTATCTCATATAATCAACCTATTCAGTATGTCTGTCCAGTAAGTCAAAGGTAACACATCTAAAATAAAGTCCTTGGAGACCTAACCCCAACAAATGTCAATGTTTCTAAACTTTGTGGGAAAAAAAAAAAAAAAAAAAAACAACTTCACCATTCATCAGGCGCTCAGACCAAAAACCTGGGGACATTCTTGAATCTGCTCTACAACAGCCTCATAAATGATCTCTGCTCCTGCTTTTAACCTCTGTCAGTACATTCGCCTCTCTACAGCCAGAGAAAGCTTCTAAAAATATAATTCAAATCATGTAATTCTCTGATATAAACTGTTCAATGGTTTCCCAGTACATTCAGATCCAATCTGCAAGCCTATAGCTTTGTGCATGATCTGGTCTCTGGTTAATGTTTTGGTGTGGTCTGCTGCATATGAGTCTCTACTTGCCTTCAACTGCGCTGGCCTACTTTCTATTCCTTCAACCTGCCATGCTTTCTCTTGTCCCGGGACTTTGTATGTGCTATCCCCTCTGTCTAGAATGCTGTTCCCCAGGTTTTCACCCAGTTTGCTTCCTCAGTTCATTCAGGCCTCTTCTCAAGCATTGTCTTCTCAGAGAGGTCTTTCCTGAACACTGTGACCAGAATCCTACACACAGTCGCCTCTAGTTATATTTTACCCTGTTTTACATATCTTTATTTTCTCTTAGGATGTATTGCTTCTTGACACAATATTTGTTTACTTTCTGTTTCTATCCCTGAAAGTTAAGCTTCATAAGGTCATAAAAGCAGGACATTGTCTTAGTCACAGCTGGCATGGCCAGTACCTATAGCAACATTTAGGACAAAAGAGGAACTCGGTGAATATTCATTGAATAAAGGAACAAATGAAGACAGACTTTAATTGAAAATATTGGTGCCAAGCTATCATACAGAGCCACTCATCTGAGCCAGCAAACACACGCAAAGGTTTCTTAATGTGAAAACTGATCCATTTGACAGAAACATGCAAATTCTTATAATACAGAAAAAATTGTGTAGTAGTATAGAATTTAAAAATATTAACATTCTTATTCTTTCATATATTATGAGTGATTAAAAAAAAACACCACACACAGATTTTTGGAGAGTCCAATGAAAAGTGGAGATGAATTAGACCTTTATTCTTTAAAGTTACCTAAGGACGAGAACAATGGTTTCTCAAAGTTTAGTTCCCAACCAGGAGCTTGTCTTCTAGCCCCTTCACTCCATCTAGGCTTTGGGGCACATGTTCTCAGACTCTTATGCCTGCTCAGGATATTTTTCTCATCTGCTCTCTTCTTGATGCCTGAGAGCTCTTGAGTGATGTTCTTCTGCCACTGGATTAATAAAATCCAAGATCCAAAGGGATTGGAGAGGGAGGGGAAATCAAGGCCTTTGGCTCAGTTTAATTTTAGGTCACTAACACTAATTTAGCCTGAGCTAAAAGGAGCTTCCCCTGCTTACAGCCTGCTTTTGCAAAGTTCTTACCAAAATTTTGGGTCATAACTCTTGTTTGGCCTTATCCTCTATACTCATATTTCCCCTAGGGACCTAATGGAGAAGGGCAACTACATCTGCATGCTTGTGGTTCTCTATGCTTTTCAATAACATCTTTCATCACCTCATTTTGACACAGATTACGTCTTGTAGCCAGCCCCTAATTCACTTTGACATAGAAAGTAAAAGCATGGGGAAAAAATAATGTTTTTATTAACAGATAGATGATGAATTTTAACTCTTCCATTTATTTTTTCCTCTATTTGCGCATTTCTATATGGAACTACTTCCCGAGTCCTTACTACTTATGAGACACGATGGTAAGCACTGAATACAGCACCAATATGGTCGTTGTCCTTATAGAGCTTACATTATAGAAGAGGAGGTAGATGTTATTCCAATAATTTTTACTTGGAATATTTATACTGTCTAAAGAAAAGAACTGATAGATCAGAGAAGCCAGACTCAGAATGAGTAGGAAATGATCAAGACCAGGAGGGGCGCTGCGAAGGGCAAAGAAAAGCAATCAAAGGGAACAACACAGATAATAGCCTTGAAGTATAAAGGAGCTCAGCCTCCAAGCAAGACAAAAAAAATGTAAGAAGTTGGTGTGAAGAGAGCGAGGGCAGAACGGCCCATGATGAGGCCGGAAAAATTTGGTGAGGCAGATCATGAAGGATTTTGGATTGTATTAAGGAGTTGTGACTTATCTGAAAAGAAAACAACAACACAGGAGATCATTTCAATAAATCTTAAAAATATTTTTTATAATTTGTATTACTGGAGGTGGAACTAAAACGAGGTATAATGGGATATGTCCCCAAATGTCCGATAAGGTGATGGTGATCATAGTATGAAAAGCTAATGATCCTGTCTAAAAAATTAGAAATGCAAGTAGATTGAAATACATTAATTCAAAAATGTATTTTTTCTTTCTTATTTATTAATTTATTTTAATTTTTCAATTAAAATTTATTGGGGTGACAATGGTTAGTAAAATTACATAGGTTCCAAGTGTACAATTCTATAATACATCATCTATATCTCACATTGTGTATTCACCATCCAGAGTCAGTTCTCCTTCCATCACCATATTTGACCCCACTTACCCGCATGTACTACCCTGGCCCCCTTACCCTCTGGTAACCTCTGAACTAATATCTGTGTCTGAGTTTTTGTTTCTTTATTTGTTTATCTTGTTCCATTGTTGCTTTCAGTTTTAAATCCCACATATCAGTGAAATCACATGGTTCTTAACTCTTTGTGACTTATTTTGCTTAGCGTAATTATCTCGGGATCCATATATGTTGTCGCAAATGGCACTATTTCATCTTTTTTATGGCAGAACAGTATTCCATTGTGCATATAGAAGATGTGGTATATATATACAATGGAATACTTCTCAAAAATGTATTTTACCATAAAATTCAAAGGATTGTCTTTTTTCATGTACTGCTTTGAAGGGGAAGGTAGTTTATAGTCACAGGGCCCTCTGAAACTGAAGTGAGAAGTAGAGTTGAGGGATTAATTAATTACTCATTGAAAGGAGACAGAAGTTAATCATGTAAAATGCAAACTGCATTGGCTTAATAACCAAGCCATATTTCAACAACACAAAGACAAATAACAGATAATAAAGATATTTTTTGACAATTCTCTCCTCTGTCATATATAATACAGTTCCTATCTGAAGTAATTTCATGACAAGATCCTTGAAAACTTTGCATGAAACCTAAATTTATACATTAATTACACTAGTAATTATCCATGGAGATATGTTCCAAGACCCTCAGTGGATGTCTGGAAGTGTAGATAATAATAAACGCCATGTATACTATGTTTTTTCCTATACATACATACATACTTATGATAAAGTTTAATTTATAAATTAGGCAAAGTAAGAGATTAATAACAATAACTTATAATAAATAAAACAGTTATAACAATATACTATAATAAGTTATGTGAATGTGGTCTCTCTTTCTCTGTGTCTCAAAATATCTTATTGTACTGTACTCAACCTTCTTCTGATGATGATGTGAGATGATAAAATGCCTCCTGAATCTGTGTAACCATCCCTTACTTGCAGTAAATAGCCTGGAGCCATTCATTTCAGGGAATCCTTTGCTGAAGTCTTTATATAGGCTCAAAGCTTTCTGATGCAACATGTTGCCGTCAATTGAAACATGTTTTCTGTTCATGTCCTCCACTCACAAATCGAATGCATTTTCCATATTAACTAAGCATTGATCACACACTGTGGCTGTAACTTTTGCAGTAGCAGGTGTGACAGCAAAGCTAGCACAAATTTCTTTTTCCTTCATCACAATTTCACAGATAGAAGATTCATTCTTATCATAGATCTTAGCAACCTCAGCATATACATTTCTGTCTTTCCTTATTACATTGAGAAACTTTTCACTTAAGAAAAGCACTTTACAGCTTCTCTTTGGCATGGTAGATTTGTGAACATCACTACTCGTGTGCTTTGGTACCATTATTAAGTAAAATAAAGGTAACTTAGTACCACAACAGTCGGTCTGATCACCGAGCCAGCTGCTAAGTGACTAGATACACTGGCCAAGGGCATGATTCACGTCCCCTGCAGGATGGAGCTGGATCACGAGAGGTTTCATGATGCCACTCAGAATAATGTGCAATTCAAAACTTATAAATTTTTTAGTTCTGGAATTTTTAAATTAATATTTTAAGACTGTGATGGCTGTCGATAACTGAAACTGTGGAAAGTGAAACCACAGAAAAGGAGAAGCTACTGTATATAATAAACATACGCACTATACTGTAACTTTTAATCTTGATTTACCATCAATATGCAAAAGATTTATCTACACTTTTCCCTTTTTAGATAGCATTTTTAGATTAAGCAGCCTTCAATTATATTGAGGCAGTATTAAAATTCTTTTTGCAAGTTTCCATTATAATTTGTGTATTCAGTAAACACCTAAATAGTGAACTTATTCTCAATTTCTTCCCATTCTCTGTGACGACGAATGTTTTGCTGTTGTGCTTGTTGTTTTTTTAACTTGGGCCACCTTTAGGATAAGTAACCAATAGTGAACAAATAGTTGTCTGTACTAAGCTGATTCTTTTCTGTTCTGCAATATGCCTAAATTGGGAAGTATACATTTCTAGAGCAGAAAAATGCATAATTTCATTAAAAGGGAAATTTCTCAAAATACTAGTCAACTTAGTGATTTCAGTGTCCACTTCTGAAATATAGAGGCATGAAATTAAAGGGACAATTCTTCTAGCAGATTTGCTTCCATTGACAGTTTTATTGTCCCAAGTATTATGAGAGCTTGGGATAATTCCCCAACCAAAAGCATTGACGTTACTTGGCCAGAAGATAGGAATGGTAAAACCAAGGCAGATTTTGAGTGAATGGAAACTCAACATAGGAAAGCTAAGTTTATAGAAACAAGTAGATGGAGAAACAAGTAAATGGCAAAAGTCAAAAAGCTGGTGGTGAGATATGGGGCATAAAATTATCATTAAGGAGGTGGTCAGAATCACAGAAACAAAATAACCAGAACCAAAAGGACCTTACAAAGAACTCGATTCTTGTTTTAGTGGGCAAGACAGAGCAGTGTGGTGACCCCTTGTAAACTCCACTCACAGTGTCCTATGGTGATCACGTAGTTCTTTCCTGCTTCCGGGTCAGGCAATTACCATGGAAAACAGCAGAAGTTTAAAACAATTGCTCAGGTAATAACTTACACCCATGGCCAACCTGGACTTCTCTGAGAGTAACGATAGCCTAAATATCTGGTGATCTTCACAGTATAAATCACCATGAGTATAAAAGAAAGCTAACCTATTTCTATCCAAAGTAACAACGTTATCAGTTTCCATTTGTCAAGATAGTTCCGAACGCATTCTCTTTTTTGAGGTAACAGAGAGAGGAAAATTTAATTTTGAGATCTGAAATTTATTTTGGCTTTATTGTACTTTGGTCTTAGCAATAAACTAGGAAATTTACCCTCATTTAGAGGCTTCCCCTCTCACTTAAGCTTTACCTATTTCGCCACAATTAAAATTCTAACCAGCTGCCCTCTGTAACAATGATCTTATTCTGCACAATAATCTCTTTGGGCTTTGTAAAAATTTTACTTGATGTGGTCTCCAGGATACCACTAGTGTCTAGCTTATTTTATTTAGTGACATTTGTAAACTATATAATTTATTTAAAAAAATGGTTCAAATGAACTTTTTCTAAGATTAACTATATGAGCTCTTTCTTCTTCCTCTTAAAGGGTACATGTGGGACTTTCTCCTCTCTACTGGTCCCTTCCCTCTTTGCAAAGAATGGGACCTTTTATTAGTTTCAGGTGTACAAAACAATGTAATAGTTAGACATTTATCATTTATATCTCTCACACAGTGATAATCCCCTCCCTCCATCTACTACCCCTCTGACATCACATATAATAATGATTGCCAACTATAATTACATATATATATATATATATATATATATATATATATATATATATATATATATACCTAATCTCTTGATGTTACACTTCTTCCTTTCGAGAATAAAGTTTTAAGGTATTTACATTCTGCCTACCAGGTATATGATGCAGGACATGTATCAAGGGAGTTTTCAAGGCTTTGTTGGGCCTTATGGTGATTTCCAACTGTTGAGATAATGCTCTGTATTTGAAATGGGGGCCCCAGCATTTGATGAACAATAACACACTAATTTTGGGATTCTTCTCAGTCAAACTGTGGATGTCCTCAGATTTTATTCCAAGCATTTTTTCTGTATCTCATTTTAGGAAGTTTTAGATTAGTTGAAAACATGTGTAAACAACTTTAAAGATTTTTTTCTATAATTAGTGTGATTTTTTGCACTCTCTGTTCTGCTGGTTGAAGATATCAAGTCTGTTGAGATCTGTGAGTTGTTAGGAAACTATCTTGTACATATTTTTTTCCATATTATTTGAAAAGAAGTTTCAAATAAAAAATGAACTACAGTAACAATATAAACAGAATATTTCTTGCCAGTTGATTTAATAGGAAAACAATCTATAATGCACCCTTTATTTATGAAATCTTTAAACTGCTAAATACCTTTCTAGTTTTATTTCCACTAAGAAGTTCTTTAAAGAAGAAAATAAATTGGCCTTTTAAGAAATATTTAGAACTATTTGAGAACTATTTTATGTTTGGTGCTTTATCCACCAAGACATGCCTATACTGTTTGTATGTTTTAGGAGAATATGCCACCCTTTCTGAAATTTGAGAAATTTATGATTAGAGAAATGGGTAAGATTCTGGTACTTTTATGTATATATGTATTAAGCAAGAAACAGTGAATTTAAGAAGCACCATCACATTTCGGATTGAACTAAAGCCATCAAAGCTTTGTTCTGCTACTTCCTGGCATGTTGATTGCCCCAATTAATTTCTAAAAGTGTGAGGTCCTAACAGCAGGGTTTAAACCAGACATTCTCAAACTGGATCTGATAGTCAGGGTCTTTTACTTTATTTTAGTTTTTCTTAGTGGGAGAAAAGAAAGGTCCTGGGAATGAAATCCATGTTGCTCCGGGGATGGCTTTTTTCTCTGAAACAATTTCACATAAACCTACTTTATTAGCGCGCGTGCACACACACACACACACACACACACACACACACACTCACCCCTAATTTAATTGCCACTAAAACAATCATCTAGAGACCCAGGAGTGGATGATATTAAGGGTCACCAGACCCCCAGGGAATTGTAGCCTAGAATTAGCTTGGCACATTACCAAATGTGACTGCGTTTCCCTCCTCGCTCTCTGGTCATGCCTTCCTTTTCATTCCCTCACTGTCCCCTGACACTATATCACTATTTTCCCCCAGAATTTCCTTTGACAGTTCATGAAGGCACCAAGTTTCCAAGTTCCTTGAGAAAAGGATTTGTTATAGTCTCTATTTCCCACCGTGGATCTGACCAAAGCATTCCTTAATTGTCTGCTCGAACTTTTTTATGGGACCACACAGAACATTCATTGCCCCTGAGATTTTACTTCTAGTTTGTCCTTGCCACATTCTCCAAGCTAATCTACTTGTCTGATTTACCCTGCACCTTTTCTTATTTTCATACCTGCCTCTTTTTTCAACTCTTTCATTGCTAGAGTGACTCTCTCTTCCCAGTTTGCCATATGCTGTAATGCGGACTGGGCCCGTGCAAAGCATCAGAATAAAGATTATGAGAGAGGAACCACATGTGCGCATCAAGATACCAAAAACTTGAGTACTTTGCTAAGACCCAGTGAATACAGAGCTGGGAGATATAGAGGTATCAGAGGCATAGATAAAGGCACGTCAAATCAGTAGCCATAAAATGCCATTACCAAAGGGGCATAGAGACTCAAATAATTGCTACTCAGACAGGAAATCTTGCAGAGTATGGGCAGTCTCAGGGTGATTGTCTTATGAGGATCTGCCAGTGTGGATGCATGAATCATGTTGGAGTGCTGGCAAATCTGTTAACAGGGCTTATACAGGAAAGTGGTTCTGTATCCTTGCTCTGTACTCCCTCACTTCCAACTTTCCTCAGCCCATCTAAATGGATACAATTCTGTTTTCATTCAACACCCTGCTGGTTACCATTGCTTCCTTGTCTATATGTGATGGAAACGTGTTCTGCATTTAAGATTTCTGCATGGTGATTAATTTGTATCACCATTTTCAATATTTCTGTATTTCCTATAGATTTTTCTCGGGGGGGGGGGGAGGTGATTTTTTAGACTAACCCTTTGTAAACTATGTTTATAGCACCTAGCTCAGAGATAACAAAATAGGTAATATACGCAGGACCACCCCCATGGATCCCTGTGACACCAGTATTTTAACCAGGGCACAATTCCCTGCTAAGCTCTGGCTTTACCTCAGACTTCTTAGCGAAGCTCTCCAGGAAGCTACTACCAATTTAACTGAACTGTCATCTGAGTTGACAAATTCAACACCCTTGCCCATACCTAGGTGCAGTTGGGGAAATAAAATGTTCCTGATGGTGATGTTAGCCTAAGGGTTTCGGGGGAATATTGCTCTACTTCTTCACCAAAAGTATAGCCAGATCAATTTTATGATGTGAAAACAACACAAATACAGACATTTGTAACTTGGCTTTGAAAATGGGCATCATTGTTTCTCTGTGACAGGCACAAATAACTTGAGTGTGAATCATTCCAATGAAATGAACCATTAGCAAGAAGTTTCTCACTCTTTCAGTGGGAAAGTATTTAATCCTCTTTGCAAATACAGTCCCAGCTCTCGATCTAATAAGACTGCCTACTGTGTTCAATTATATACACAAGTTTTTCTGACATAGACTACGGCAGGACCCAGACTATTAACTTTGTATAGAACTATAGGTTAGATTAAAACCTGTATCTCTCTGGCAAAAAGCCAATGCTTTATTCAACACATCACTCTACCTTCCCCCCACAGTATATAATTACAACGTCCAGCTTGACATTTCAGTCTGAGTAAAAGTAGACATAAAAATCCAATCCAGACATATGACAGACAAGAGACAATCAATTTTTACTTTAAAAAATACAGAGCATAGGGTAAAGGAGAGAATAAACAATTACAATGCAAGATGCTGACTTTTAGTAAAGTTAAGTCACTATTTGCCATCTGGACATGGACGCCTGGGTGCAGAAACTTTGGGGAGGAGGTATGTTATCTGTGCATGTATGCATATGTGTGCCGTTACTTTATGTGTTTGTCAGGAGTAGCTTGAAGAGGTTAGTGTAGGGACAAAAGGAAGGAGGTGCATTTAATCACAGGGCTTCACACGAAAGCCGGTGGTTTTGCCACCGTATCTTCCTGTAGGTGGCAGCATGAACACGGCTGGGGTTAGAGAAGAAAGGCTGAGCTTCAGATTCCGAAGAGGAATTTTCAGTAACATGAACACAGAGATAAATTAAGACCTGTGTTTTGTTTTTTAAATTGACTATAAATGCTGAAAGTCTTTTAAGTAACCAATCTGTTACTCAAATGAGCGCACGTGTACACACACACACACACTCCCTCACACAGCTATCTCATTTAAAGACAACAGATCAGACCAAAGATGTGTAACTTGACACCACAGTTGCACTAGAAAGACCTACAATACTTCATGTCTCTGTGGCAGAATGAATATGGTCTGTTTTACTTGAAATATCACTTCTCATTGATAAGCATAAAGGAGAAATGTAACCCAGACCCATTACTTCAGTGAATATATAAAATTAGTCTTAGTGAATTTGGTAGCTGGAGTTAAAATTGCAGACCCCATTTTTGAGGAGAATTAGCATAATTTCATCCATTATCATTATTGTTCAGATTACTGACATGGTAATGAAGCTAACAAAATAAAAGAAAAATTCAGCCAATCAGTCAATGTCAAATACATTTCCAAATTTTATAATAAACTTAATAGATATCGTCTGTTGGCATCAAAAAAAGTACCAAAAGTCAGCATGTTGAAAATTTAGTTTTGTAAAACTTAATTATTACTAATCATAACATTTTAAATCTGCAATCATGGCAATGAAATTAATTTAATATTTTATAATATGTTCACTTATATAACCCCTAATTTTTTAAATATGTTTTTGGGTTTGCAACATAAATCATAAGTCTCTGAGTAACCAGCCATATTCCTTTACCTTCAGCAGCAGCAGCATCACTACCAGTTTGGGGGCAGTTTCTCCAAAATTCCCTTTATACTAATCCTCCCAATAAATGGAAGGGTTGGTATTGCTTTTTTCCATCTTTTGCACGATGAAGCTGAAGATAAGAAAAGTGAAGCAACTTGTCCAACCTTAATGACAGCTAAGGGCCAGTTATAGAGTACGCCGTCTGGTATCTACAGCCAATACTCCACTTACTCCCATTCCCCTGCCAAGCTCGGTGGAGGACACATAGTAGATGCTCAACCAAATGGTGGATTCCATTATTTTAGGATAACTTTACTCTAAATAATTCTGGTAATTCAACAGTTACACATATCTGTGCCCAAATTAATGAAGCATTTATTATTTTTATTGTTCACAGGGAGGGTAAGGGAAATAGCTTTTTTTTTTTTTTTTTTTGGTCAAATTACCATGATGCCATTACCACTAATGCCATTTTTATTAGAAAGAGGCCTTCTAGAAGGAAGATATAAAATTTGTTGCTACCATCTGCATTCAAAAAGTAACTAAATCTCCTTTGGGAAATTTATGCTTATGTGTTAATTATTAAAATGGTATTGCTTATTTGAGTGATTTTTTCTTTTTACACCTTGTACATGGAAGTTCTTTTTCTAGAATTTTTCAGAGGAATTTGCTTTTCATGTTAGCTGACTAATTACATTCTATCCTCCATCAGATAAAGAAATTTCTTGTAGTTCCACATGGTACCCTTTTTAGAGCAACAACAAAAACACACTATATACTACCCATATGAGTTGTGTTGAATATATTCAATATATAAGAATTTTAGTCTGAATACCCTTAAAGCAAAGCATTTTTGTGGTATTTCTTCTGGAAATCCCTCAAAAACCAGCAATGTGGTAATATTTCTCATTGAAATACTGCATTTTTCTTCCAGTGGTGGCAGAAGAAAACCATGAGAAAAATTGATTTCATAAAAGGTATCGCTTTTCTCATGTAGTTTTTCTGAAGGAAAGCTATGGAGTCTGCAGGTGGTAATATTTAACAAGGGAACTTTGCATTCACAGTGGCTTTGACCTATGAATCATAAAGTGCCTTACAAGCACTAATGAATTAATTAATCCCCCCAACACCCGTATCGGGTGGTCAAATCGTATAACATAGATCTAGCATTCATTGCAATTTTGTAAGCATGAGAATAGCCATAGAGCTGTCTACTGTTAAACTAGTTTGGTGTCACAGACGGAAGCTTGTGGTTATTGTTCAGCTGGAGGAGAAGCTAAGCGACTATGAGGCAGCAACAGTGTTAGGCACTTGAACGATATTCACTTATGCACACTTCATAACAACCTGCCAAGGAATTTATGTTATCGTCACTGTCGACAATGGTCAAAGGATTCAAGTCTGCCCAAATTCAACTACTTCACAGAGAGGGAACAGTATGTCTGGCTCTGAAGACTGTTTCCATGGCATCACACTGTGTCACCAAGGATCTAAGTTATGTGTTGTCCTATATTGAAACCCAAAGGATTCTCTGGCACACCGTTGACCTCCTTTTGCCACTCCTGCTCACCACTGCTTTCTGCCACATGGAAAGATTGGAACATCTCTCTCATCTGTTTGACAGGCAAAATTGTTTAAATTGCTGGAAACAGGACTAGAAAGATAACTCTATTGTTTTGTACACATTTTAATGAAACTTTCACTTATCCTATTTTCTCGGGTTGAAATTTCATTTCACCCACTACAATTGCATTTATATATCGTGAGTTCCTTAAAGCAAAGAACAGTATCTTGATTGATTTAAACCTCCAAAATTGAGCTCCATGTTTGCTACATACTGGGTAGTCAGAAGAAATTTGATAAGCTAAGAAAATCAGAGATCCTTTTTACTGTTTGGTATTCTGACTTAATTTCCTACAATCTACATAATAATATTTCCAAGACTTTTAAAGTTAGGCAAATTTTAGAATTTTTACAATAATTGTAAAGCCATTTTAAAACTTACATTGGTAATTACAACAAATACTTTACTATCATTTGTATTATAGAGGAGAAATACACTCTGTCACTATTTCATGAAACCAGCATAGGGCTTAAACAAAAGAAACAGAACAGAAGAGAGTTGAATGATGAAAGTAAAGTGTCACCAAGGTCTCAATCCATTGGTGTACGCTACATCTTTGTTTATAATTAAGAAATACTTCTGTGATTGATACCAATCAAGTAGAAAAATGCTGCTGGGAGCATTATATTGCTTTTTTCTAAAGATAGCAGAATTTATACATGTCTAACTTCCCTTTGAAAATATAAACTATATTTCAAACCCAGCAGTCAGAGTGTTCTCTTAAAACCATGAATACAACAATGTTAACCCCCTCTTCAAAACCCCATACTGGCTTCCCGTCACATTTAGAATAAAGCCAAACACCTAAAGTTGGCCTAAAAGAGTCTCAATTGCCTGTCCCTTCCTTTCCTCAGGCCTACCTCCTACGCACTCCACTTGCTCAGACTTCTCTTTCTTTAGACACATTAGCCTTTCCTTGAACCGCCCTCAGGACCTTTGCATGTTCTCATGTCTGTTGCTGAATTCCACTTCTCTCACTCCCTGATTTCCCTATGGTTCTCTCCTTAGTTTTGTTCATCTCTTTGCTCATATATTTCCTCCTCCACCATCTTGGTCTACTTCTCTCTCCACTCGTTTGCACACATATGCAATCTCTATCATCCTGGGATGGTTTACTTTTTTTTATGGAACTTATTATCTGTCATTATATTGAATGTTTATTAACTTATGTCTGTAATTTCCTACTATAGTATAAGGTCTGTGAGGGCAGAGATTTTACCTATCTTGTTTATTTTTCTACCTCAGTGCCTAGAGTCCATGACAAGATCTCATGAATGAAAGAATAAATGAGCTGCTGTATCATTTATAGCATGAAGAAGTTATTAAAGGCAGCATATTTCATGATACTCTAATTGCATAATGATGTTTGATTTTTTTCAAGGCATCAGAATCCCCATGTAATGAAAGGATGCATTTGAAACTGTAGTACATGGCTCCTTATAAATATTCCTCATCGTAAGTCTTTTCACTTGCTTGTTTTCTTCATGGATATGATGTCCTCAATGATATGTTGAGCAGAAGCAAAAACTATAGCATTTATTTGATTTATACAATTTGTGGCACTTAGTATTGTCAGTGTTAAAAACGCAGATAAGTCACTACCTAAAAGACTGCCTCACAGTATTTCAATGTTATAAGTTGGCTCAAATTACTATTGGTTTTGAGCCTGTCTTTTTTATTCCTAGAGCTAAACTACTGAAAATACATATTTATTTTCCAGACAGCTGACTCAGAACAAATATGAAAAATTGTTTATACATGGTAATATTATTAGGTGGGTTCAAATAGAAAAACAAATCCCAGCCATATTTTCCACCATACTTTCTTTTCCACATTTAATGGAGGAAATGAAAATGCTTCCAGGGCCAATCTCAAAGGTCCTCATAGAAAAAAAGTGTAGCTAAACTGGACTCCAGAGAAGGACCATCAACAGCATTAGTTCTACCACACTGCCTGTCAGTCCTTTATGAAGAAAACAATTTTTCTAAGGGGAAATTTTACCATCAAAATATAGGAAAGATTCCTATAATATTGAGTAAGATTCAGGATCTTATACAAGATTGAAAAATAAATTTCGATATTAGTTGTTGTTTTTCTTATTTAACGAAAATTCTTCATGGGAATGGAGATTTCTAACAAAGATTTTTGGGTATCGTTATTTTGAATATCATAGAAACAATATAATTTTGGAGTTTTAATAGGTCTTTGTAGGACCCATCTCCTCATCACAAATGAGTAAGTCAGTGATTTGACATTTATTTGGAAATGAAGACAATCTTGAGATTCTCAGTTCTCTTCATTCCCCGGCAAAAAACCCTCCTAACGAAAATGGAAGTACTAGCAATAATTCACCTGACGAAAATGATGTTTCTGTCTGATGTAAAGTTCTGAAAGCACTTTATCCTCAATATTATAGGCATGGAGGCACTTATTGGGTATTTGAGCTCATAATTAGTGATTGGATTTGAAAATATACTTATTGACACTATAAAAGTCAATGCTAAATGTACCATTTTCATGATTAAAGTTATAACATTCAACTCAGTGGTGAATGATTGGGTGGGGGAACAGTTTTACTTCAACGTGACTTGCTTCTTTAACTTTTAGGGGATAATACTTTGTTCAGTTTGTATTCTTACTACGATAATCTCATTTACCTACTTTTATCCACTTGACAAAGTTAGCCTAAGACAAAGTTTCTCATTTATCTTCCTCTTTTATATCATGAAGACAACTGTGGTTTGGCATGATTGTCTGATTTCTTCATTCTTCTTTTCCAAATGTTGAATGACAGGCTGGCAGCGTGCTGCATGAGAAAGAAGGGTTCTAGAGGAATAGAATCAATTTGCAGGTGTGTCTAGGAAAACTATCGTCATTAGTCTATAATCAAATACTATTAGGCTTTAAGAAGCATTTGCTAGCCTCAGGATCTTTACTTCATTATTGAAATATATTGCTATATAAAGGACAATATGAATGCATTGTTAAATGGTTCGATTAGAATATGTTGAGGAAGGGATAGAGAATACTCCCTTCTTTTGCCAACCTGATACATTCACCAAATTTACACGTATTTCATAATTGAAACAGATGCAAACATACGGGCTTACCACAGGGTCTCTTTTCCTCATATTTTGCTGTGGACCCCCCTGGAAGTCTAATAACTACCATAACTGCAAAGTGATGATGACCATAAGTGATATTTCAAGATATCTGCAAAAACCATAATATGCTACAAAAAAGCGATGATATACCACATTCACAATTCAAAAGCACACAAATTTTCAGTTAGAGGATTCTGAAAACAAAAACATAATTGTTTTCCCCATCATAGATCTGAGTTCTATGTACAGACCAATTGGTCTGAGGACCTGATATTAAAAACCTCAGAATAGAGAGTGAACAAAAAAGATCAATGCACCACAAAAAGAAATGTAACCTTCCTTTTCAAGATAGGTTTATTTACTCTACCTGAGGTAAATGTCTAATTTATGTAAAAGGTAATAAGGTTTAATTAATTCGTATAAGAACATTTTATAAGGAGGAAAGCAAGCCAATGTTTGAATAAAGGAACCTAATACCAGTAAGGCAGGAGCTCTCCATTTTGCTAATCAAAGATGTAAATGAATACAAAACAAATTGGCCCATTTACACAATTGTCTTACATCTCACATTGTCACTTGAGAAACTATTTTTAATAAAATTTTAGGTTTTAGGAAATGAAAATATGACATTTAAAAAAATAAATATATTCTAGAATCACAGAAATTAGCCATGTAGTTTGTTTTATAAAATCAAATTTTACCTACTCATTTCTTGGTTTTGTATACACACTGTCAACACACAGTATAATTTCAGTGACTCCAGTAGGTGGGTGGAAACATCAGCCAATCTGGCTTTCTGGCACCAAATAAACAAAATGACTGTTGATGGGAAAAGTTTTCTCTTTTGAATAAGTAGTTGTGTCATTAACCTAATAGCTAAATAAAAGATGGGGCAATTTCCAATGACAAGAAAATATAAAACCTCACATTAGAGGGTTGGATCTCTTGGGAATGGAATTTTGACTCTAAGAGACCTGCGCTTCAGGTGTGTTGTGTATAATGTATACCTGTTTGTGAGAACAAATTTCAAACTCTACCCTTCTTAATGATGTACAAACATGTACTAAATAGCTTAAGAAACATCTAATGCAAGCTGGAAAAAAAGTCTCCTCATTGCTAATGTACAATTAAACTACACAGTTCCCGCGTTGTTGTAATCACAATGCAATTTGATACCAAGTGTGGAAAGATCTACTTTGGGGGGTGGGGGTTTGAGAGCTGTCAAGGGACTTGCTCCTTTGGCAGTGATTAACAGTTTGGTAATGAGGGTCTGTTGTGTGGGGGTGAGAATCCAAACACTGTGTCAAATGGTTAGCTGCTCTTTTAGTGACCCCAAAGTACACAGCAGTCCTGGAGCTGAGAGAGAGGGAGAGCTAGGGAAAGAGAGAAGCTAGAAGAGCATGACAAAAGATTCCAAAATTCTTACCTTTATACAAAGACAGAAGATTGTTCTTTGTTGTGGTCAGCACACACCCCCATAGCCTCTCCTTCCACAAATAAACTAGGAGCATTATCTGATAGAAATAACAAAACAACCCAAACAAACAAACAAAAAATAATACAGAAGACATTTAAGACTATAGGTTCAGGAGTTGTTGAATCTCTTAACAAAATGTCTTTTTTAGCTCAAAAATGTAACTTGAAAAAGAAATACCTTATTTAGATGTAGTTTTAAAAATAGCGTCACAATCTATTCAACAATCATGTAAACTTTCTCATTTACTAGTCAGTTTTATGCCTTAAAAAGTGATCTCTTAACTCAGCTTTGTATAAAATAAATAAAGTGAAAAAGAAAGTAACTCCTCTGGAAAATATGAAAAAAAACCCCAAAACACAAAAAACGAACTGCAAGCTTCAGTGTCTTTATATTTGCTGGCTTGAGGGCTGTTATGACATGGCTTGAATATTGTGTCCATAATGGCTGTGTATTTTTTCTCAGCTATACGTCCAGAGATAGAAATACCTAGGTATGAATTCCATACCTGTCAATTAGTATGACTGAGGAAGTTACTTAATCTTGGTTTTCAATAATAACATTACAATACCTTCCTCTTAAATTATTATAAATACTGAATGAAATTACATAGTGTCTAATACATACAAAATCGTGAGTAGATGTTAGGACCATTGCTTTCCCCATTTTTGTCCTTTTCAGCTTGGTAGAGCTTTATGAATCATATCAATTTGGTTAATTTGGAAGTAAAATCTACACTTTTCAAAATATATTATCTTTGGATTTGATGTTGCACAGTTTATTTACAACTATATTTTGATATATTTCAAATTTTAATTACACAATGAGTGAATAAATTAATTTCAGCCTCAGCAACAACACAAAGAAGAAAAAATAATTTAAGGGCTATCTCAATCATTACAGTTCTTTTGTTAAAACATTTGTCTGTAAACAAAGTTTAGTGTAAATTTTAACTTAACATAAAATATTAGGGAATAAAGTACAAAACTCACAGGGATGTGTAAACCCCAGAAATGTCCAAAGTGGATTTTGGCTAAAAGCATCTGGACAGTTGCCTTGGCAATACAAAGCCAAAGTAAAGAGCTGCTGGGCCAAAGAAAGCCTAAGTACATAAACATGAAACTACTGAACTCTGAGGAAATTAGCGAAGGAGTTAAATACTGATTGAGGAGCTCTCTGTCCATTTTTATCAGGGGGATAGTCTATTGCTCTAAGCCGGCATCTGGTTTTCACGTTTTTCAGGAAAGTATATAAAGCTGGTGAGGGCTATTGATAATGAGGGAGGTTAGGCATGTGTGAGGGCAGCAAATATATGGGGAATTTCTGTACCTTCTCTTTAATTTTGTTGTGAACCTGAAACTGCTTTAAAAAATAAAGTCAATTATGAAAAAGTCTAAAAGTATGAAGAAAGTAAGAGTATTCACTAAGTATAAAGTCAGGAATTCAGAAGGCTAATATTATTTGCACTCTCTTCCCCTGTCCATCTAAACTCTTCAACCCAAAGGCATGGCTTAAACCAAGCCAATTTCCTCACCATCCTCATTCTACCCTGTAGTCTGCATCCCATTTTTATCCCCCACTTTCCTAAGATTGGTTTAGCTCTTTTTTTGGTCCATTATTCAAATTACATGTAGTTTTCAGTAAACAATTCAAGCTTTCACTAACACGTATTCTTGAAACACTAATAATAAACATGCTTATATTTTTCTTCTTTTATTTCATATAATATTGTATTAATCATTTGTTTTATACGTTTGTTGTTTTCCCTAACTATAACATAATTTACTTTCCAAGCATAAATTTTGCGTCTCTTGACATAGTAATATGGCTACTCACAGGTGGTTAGGAATGTGTCTCTTTATTCACAAGTGAATTTAGCAAGGGAAAGAAGGAGAATGAAGGAGATAGGTGAGAGGGAAGAGGGTAGAGGGGTGGGGGGGAAGAGGAAGAGAACAGAAGGAGAGGAGAGAGGAAAGAGAGGAGAGAGGAGAATCTAGCTCCATTTCAAAGTAGATCTGAAAAGCCTTTCTTTTGGTAGCATTAGCTCAGTCAATCTTGCCCATCCAAGATCCAATCCTTGGCCAGAGAGGAGAAGTATTTGGTAAGCAGCAATTGGTGGTCCAATCACCTGAAGCAAAATGAAATTAATAACAAGACCACTATTGTAGCTAATCCTGAACTGAATCTACAGTAAAAGGTCAAATGTAAATACAAGTAGAATGGACTATAATGGAATTAAAGCATCTAATAAGCTGGTTGAATGAAATTAAATGAATGATAATTAATATACAACCTATGTTCAATTAAAATCAAAAGTGGATATTTTTCAACTCAGATAAATTTTATTTTCTTCACAATGATTTTAAATAATATCCCCAAGCGCTTATATGATTAATCTTTGTATTGTATTATTAAGTCCAGTACAAAATTCCTAAAACAAGCTGTATTATATTTTTAGGAGATGATACTATTAAGTCATCTGAAGAACATGGTAAAAAGCCCTTTATCTTATTGACACAATTCAACATAGTGACTCATTAGTTTTCAAATAAGAGTATGATTTCCAATGATCATGTCCAAAACATGTTTTTACTTACATCTCAATTACTAGGAAACTGAGTGTGTCAGAAAGAAAGTAAATAATTGATTGCATATTCATTCCCATAATACCAAAAGAATATTTTCTATATAACATGTTACAGCATAAGACTTCTAAAAAGGCAAAGATTTGAAATTAATGTATGGGTCTTGACTTAAATGGATTATGTATATCATTCAGGTAAGATGTTCTTTCTATTTGCCCTTCTCCACAGAAGGCCTGTGGGGGCATGAAGTTCACTTACCAAAAACACTTCTTTTCTTTTGTCAAAAAACCTCTTGGGAGGAAATCTGTGGCCAGATTTGAGAGGTCCAGCTTACAGCCAAGAACTTTCTTATCATGAAATAAAAGAGAATGAAACCTTTACATCTTGAACAGCAATACCATTATTATATCTCAATAAGTATATAATCAATGTCCACACATTCTGAATTAAATGTTTTATCTTTTAATTTTCTGTCTCAGTTGTCAGAATATTTGCCTGGAAATCTGTATATGTATGTATGTATATATCTGTATATATAGTGTTATTCATTTCAAGGAAACACTGAACAAAAAATAATTGCTTAAATTCATAAAATTTCAATACTTTTTTTCCCCAGTGTATATTAGTGACCCAACATTAGGCAACCCTTTCCATGATGTTATTTCCCAAAAACCTGGGTTAATGGAGTATCGCTATTATTACTGTAATGTTTAGAGATTTGCTATTTGGTGGGAGAGACTCATTCTCCAAGCTTTTTTGCTTCACATTTTTCTCTACCTCCATGCTCACATTTTCCTTGGACAGTTGAAGATGAAGGAAATTAGAAACCAGTAGAACAGAACAACACTGATACATTGTTTAAGTTGCTGGAATTACTTGTCTTCTTATATGTTAACTGAGAACAATTCCAGAAATATCCTAAATAGAACAAATAACTTTTAGCACTGAGAAATATATTTTTCTAGTTATCCTATTACAATTTAAGACCATCAGATTTTTTTTTTAAAGGAGGACATGTTTAGACACTAATAAAAATTATCTACAGATAAGGTAAACTTACATAGGGGGATTTATCTCTATGTTTTAAATCATGCCGCAAACATGGTTTTTTCTTAGATACCATACCTAATAAAGGATGAAAGTGTTAGAGGAAAGAGTATAATTCACTCATCATAATACCCGACCACTACTTTTCTATAACACATTATGACACACATTTTCTCAAAAAACAAAGATTTGAAATTGAATACATAAGTATTAACTAAGAAGATTTACATTTATTTGAAATTTTTGGTCTCATTTTTTTTTTTTCACTTTTTAAAAATAATTTTTATTTCTTACTTTTCAATTACAGTTGACATACAATATTAAGTTAGTTTCAGGTATATAACATAGTGATTAGTCATTTATATAATTTACGAAGTGATCACTCTGATAAGTCTAGTACCGTCTGACACCATACAGTTACTGCAATATTATTGACTATATTCCCTATGATGCACTTTACAGCTCCATGGCTATTTTATAACTATCAATTTATACTTCGTAATCCCTTCCCCTTGTTCACTCATCCCCTCAACACCACTCCCATCTGCCAACAACCAAAATGTTCTATGAGTCAGTTTCTGTTTTGCTTGTCCATTTATTTTGTTTTTCAGATTCCACATGTAAGTGAAATCATATGGCATTTGTCTTTCTCTGTCTGACTTACTCCACTCAAAACAATACCCTCTAGGTCCATCCATGTTGGTGCAGATGGCAAGATTTCATTCTTTCTTTTGGCTGAGTAATATTCCATTGTATATATGTACCACCTCTTCTTTATCTAGTCATCCATTGATGGACATCCAAGTTGCCTCCATATCTTGGCTATTATAAATAATGCTGCAATGAACATATGGATGCACATAACCCTTTGAAGTAGTGTTTTCGGTTTTTTTAGATAAATACCCAGAAGTGGGATTACTGGATCCTTCTTTTTCTCTTTTTGTAGCTTTTGTTTTAAAATCTGTTTTGTCTGGTATAAGTATTGCTACCTTAGCTTTTGTTCTTTCATTTCCATTTTCATGAAATATCTTTTTTCATCTTTTTACCTTCAGTCTGTGTGTGTCTTTTGATCTGAAGTGAGTCTCCTGTAGGCAGCATATATAAGGGTCTTGTCTCATATATTTTTTACAGCCAATATGTAGCTCTGAAATTTTAAGTGTTTATCTAAATTAGGAAACAAAATACATCATTGTCTTTTCCTGGAAACTACACAATAAGTGAAATAATAACATATTGTTGCATAGTAGATGATCTAACTTCAAGTAAAGGGTCTGCGAGTTTGAATGTTGAGTATTGAATGACTAAGACCTTCCATATATAATCATCAACTATTTCATATTATAGAATAAAAGATTAACGTACTTAATTTTAATTTTTTGAAAACAACTCATAAGGTTATCTGTAAAAATCAGTGTTGTTAACTATCTGTGTTTTAGCTCTTTGGGATAAATCAAACAAGATAAAAGACATTGAGTTAAAGTTTAAATTTTAAAAATAAATTATATGAAGGCATTTTAAAATGCATGTATGAATAATGTAAGTTCATTTAACAGAATTTTCACTTAACATATTTTATTTTTAAATGTTTCTAATAGATTTATGAGAATTAAGAATCGGAGTATTAAGATGAAAAATATCCAGCATTCTATCTCTTTTATAACATCAAGAAGAAATAGAATCTATTTGCTGAATTTAACTCTTTCATATTTGTTATTGCATTTTTAAGTAATCCCTAACTTTAGATACATTTGCACATATGTATTTTACCCTCAAAGATTTGACACAATTTATAATAGAAAAACATCATAAAGTAAAACTTTCCCATGCCAAATGATGTAGTTAAAGTTGAGGACCTCTATTTTATCTCCACTAATTTATACTTATTGAACCAGATTCTGTCTGAATTTGTTACTTTCTAGAAAAAAGTAGGGCTTCTTTGGTACCCACATGAGCTTTTTCTTACTATAAGAATATTATTGAACAGATAGCTGTAACTTTCCAAGCAGTATTGAAAAGTAAATTCTGAGTGAGAACTAAAACAATATTAAACAGCAGCCCCTACACTTTTAGCTCCCAATCAAATAGCTCTGCCTTCTGGCTGAACTATACTGATAAATATGATCGTGGCCAGAGACCTCTTATAACCTAAGTATCCACAAACTGCTTAGGCCTAAAGAATTGAAGAAAATGTCAAAACAGAAAAGGTCCTATGTATTGCTTACTCTAATTGTCTCAGTTTATAAATAGACAAAAAAAAAAAAAAAAAGAAGCCCCAGTGAATTGGTGTGAAATTCCAGCTAGCACCCAGTTAGCCTCACTCCCCTGTGCCCACCAAGGCTCTTGCATCCAGCTGTTTGACATTCCAGGAGCACACTCTGTTACACAAGTTTCTTCTGCTCTGTCAATCCCCGTTTGAGTCTTTAGCCCACTAATGTAATAATTTTTTCAGTTACCGTGTTTTCTTAAATTATCTTTGAGAATTTGGTAAAACCATCTAAAAATTATTCTGCTACCACATGTAAAGAAAAGGGTAAAACAAAACACAAACTTCTTGATAGATTTCCAAAAGGCATTAATATGCCTGGAGAAGTCATTTCAACAAAGAAGGGAAGGTACGAGGCCAAATCTAGTTTATTGAGGTCCATGTTATTGAAATTATCTTAGTCTTTAGTCATCAAAAGTGAATTTTTGAGAGATAATGACAATAGTAATAGTAATGTTAGACAATGATTTTATTTCTATGATGTGATTTGATCTTCAGATAATCTAATAGGCAAGTATTATTAACTTCACAATAGGTATACTAAAAAATGGGGGTCTAAATTCACTAACTTGCTCCTGATAACAGAAGTAGTTATTGTCAATGCTTCGATTTGAACTCAGATGTTCCAAAGCCATATCTGAATTCCCGCCTTCTTGTTCCTTATCAAATATCCATAAAATGTACTGCACAAATACACATGAATTCACGGTTAATTTAGTGAACTCATTTTCCCTGTTGCTTATAGCTATAAAATGTTTTTAACATTCATTAACTCATTTGCTATTAAGAGAAACCCCTGAAACAGGCTAATTATTATTATGACTTCCATTTCATTAATGAGGAAACTGAGGGTCAGAAACTTAAATGGTTTAATGAAGGTCAGACAGTAGCTATGTGACAAAAACATGCCTGATCCTCTGTTTTTCACTCCAAATTCAGCATTTGGTGTTGCCGAGAAAGGCAAGTTGCCTACCAGTGAAAGCCCATATGTCTCCCAGAACTTATGTGATTCTGAGTTTGTAATGATTGGTTAAACTTACTGCCTTCCAACACCAGAGTTAATTTCTCCCTTAGCAACTCTACCAAGGGATTATTTTAAGTGAGCTATGCCTGTCATTTAAAATGCATCCTCAGATGTGTCCAGGATTCGTCCAGGTTTTAGGTAATGTCCAGACAGTTATTCCAATAGTTAAATATTTGTTCCACAAGGACTTCAACACAAATGCGAAGTAGACAGACTGAGCCAATAACATTTGCTTAATCAGCACTTTTAAATTCCTTCCTTATAGATGTTGTCCTGAGGATTAAAATCTGCTTTCCCTTGGAGACTTTATGCTATATAATAGAGGTGGCTGGGAGCCATTAAAACAAAACAATCTGTGAATCCTCAAGGCAGAATAAAAATGTAAGTTCATTTTAAGCATGACACTGCTATGCAGCTGATGTCGTGCTTTTTTTGATTAATCTCCATGTGTATGTTCATTTACGCAATGTTATATGACAGTAGCTTTCCATTTAGCAAATTAATTTCCATTCTAATTCAGTGGGGATGAAAAATGTTAAAATCAGCCCTTTGTGTGAGACATTTCAAGAGCCCATGTTTCCAAGAAAAGTATAATTTTGAAGTTCATATAGATATTCTAGCTCAAAAACAGAATTACTTCTGCTTAAACTGGGTCTCTTGAATAATTATAGATTTGTGGTGGTGATAATTTTCCTGAAAACAATTAATATTAAGACCTGACTTGTAAAAATATTTCCATAGAAAGAGGAAAACTGATGTGATTTTAGGGTCACTTTAAAAACAATATGGAGAATCCAACAGTGAAACAGGATTTCATAAGTTTGCTTGAAAGTTTTGATGTTGACGTTGACTTGGCAGCAGGGGGTGAGGGCCTGAATGGGGGCAGATTGAGTTGTTATTAAGTTGCATGTCCCTGGTAGTTTCATTCCTCTAAGGAATTTTCAGAAACCTTGTTTCTGGTGCTGATACAAGTGCCAGACTATAGTTTTCACGTTATAAATTACCCTTGTTTTGTTAAAGCTTAAATTATTTTTATTAGCTGGTCACCTGGGATGTGAATAAGAGTCAAGTTAAAACTTCTAGATAAGCAAAGCAGCTGTTGAAATCAGCTTTCTCTTTGTCTTTTCTACCACACACTCTGCCTCTGCCTTTCCCTATCCAATCTAAAGCACTCTCTCATCTTCCTTTTACAATTAAAAAAAAAAAAAAAAAGTAAAGTGGCACAACACATGAGTTTAAGAGCTACCTTGCAAGCCCAAAAAGATCTAGTTTTCATCAGGACAAGATTCTGCTTCTCATGGGTCCTAGGGCAAATGGTATGGCTGCCCTGTCCTCCAGTACATTAACTTCAAAGATTCAGCAATGAAACCAAAAACTTTGTAGTGGTCTGACACAGGGATAATGTGAATTGGTTCATAAAAGCCTCTGAAAGAAAGTTTGTCCCATGTAGAGTTAAAAATAGATTTTAAAAAAGTATCTGTCCCAATAGTTGAAAATAAAAATTTATTGGAGGTCTTTCATTTTTATAAGTAATCTTTGCAAACTATAGAAATTGGGAAAACGTATAATAATGGAAAGAAGAAAAAATGAAATAGTATACTACACAAAGATAACTATAATTTTGGTGTTTTATTCCAGTGACTTTGGAATGAATAGTGTGTGTTTATTCATCATGCATATACATATATCCATTATATATATTGCGTTGTTTTTATTATCATATCAAGACAATGATAATTGTCTTGTTACATAACTATTCTTATGACTGCATGATATCAGTAGAATAGACTTCCAGTCCATGAATGGATTCATTTCAATATTTTCTATCCTTGGAAACAGTTTATATCTATATATTTTTGTGCTTAATATTAAAATTATACTTTTCATTCATAAAATTTGAATTTGATATTTCAGATTATCCCCTTGGTTACATTTCTGGAAGTGGAATTGATTGGTTACAGAGAGTTTTTATATTTTAACCTGAGAAGAGTGTGGTTTTAGAGAAAGTATATATCATAGCTATGAAGTATTCTACACCAATAGAATTCTGATATGTTATTACCCTGTTACTCAGTGTTTGAAATAATTAATTTTCTCAGGTGGAAAATCACATATTAGATTGTTGCAAACACCCTGAAACCCCCACCAAATGTTTAGTTATGAGCATTCTATCTTATGAAGAATATTAATAATACATCACAGTGCAACCTGAGAACTAAAATGGTTAGGTAACCACAAGCCATAAATAAATAAATAAATAAATAAATAAATAAATAAATAAATAAATAAATAAATAAATAAATAGTATTTTTACCTGGACATGTTATGGGGAAGGAAGATAAGGACAGCATACAGCTTTGTTTCACATCATTTAAAAAGGCCAGACCAGAACCAACAAGCAAACCTATAAGGAAATATCTTCTGGTTCATTCAGTGGAGTCTCTATATAATTAACTGTTGCCCAACTGGAATAATCTGCCCTCATAGACCACAGCTCTGTCAAACTTTTGTTTGATCTGCTCTGTGTGTAAGGAGCTTCTGTCCTGTGTGGGAAGATGAGCTCAATGCCTCTTCCCCAGTATAAAATTTGTCAGTTTTATGACTTTTAAACACATTTTAAATACTCCTGAATACTTATTTTTAAACTATTTTCTTAGGAGTTTTTCAATTTAATAACATGTAATAAGTTTAAGGCCAAGCTATAATGAGTGAATCCATAGGTAGAAGGATCCCACATTTTAACTGTAGGCAACCCTGCCAGCACTCTTACCTCTCTTTGTCTAGTTGAACTCTGTGAATAAAGTAAAAAGAAATGGCCAAGGTATGATTTCTCAGCAAATCACTGTCTAGAAATAAAATATGAAACTTTTTCCTCCCACAGTATTGAATAACTACATCACTTTATGAAAATGGTTTTGATAATATTTTGAAGTTTTACAGAATACAAGTGCAGCATATAAAAATGGGAGAGAAGAAGTGATAAGTGAGGAAAAAATAAGAAACATAATTATGTAGTATCATCAAACTCCTACCCATAGAATATTTATGATCGTTGGTGTAGAATACATTTGGTCATGTAAGTCTCCACAATCCTAAAGACCTATCTTCCAGTTGGAATTGTAAGGTGCAATTATTACCAACCCCAATCTCTGGGGCAAATCAACAAAAGCGAGCTAGCCAAACATTTTCTACTTGCATTCCTAAAATAGTTGGAGGAAACCTCTTGAGATCCAATATCTGATTCTTCAGACTATCTTGGGAGAAGAAAAAAGGAAGTCAGAACAAAGTCATACATATTCTGATACAAAAATAAATAAACATGGTTTTAAAAGTGAAAAAAAAGATGATGGACAAGAACAAACATGCCCTTAGAACTATAATGTGTTTGGTCTTAAAAACTTTATGGCAACAAGGGATTTTATATCAAGATGTGACAAATTCCTCACAGATGGGAAAAGATATAAAATGCTGCTTTGTAAGCATTCATTTTAACCAGAAAGGATTTTCTCATACAATGGTAATACACACTGTGTGGCAAATGATAAAATAAATAGATAGCTATTCAAGAATAATCTGCTGCATTCATCTAGAGGCCAAAGCCACCAGGATAATGTCTACCCAGTTGAAACAAAATCTCTTGGTTTCAGAATGACCACACAGATAGATTTTATTCATCTGCTTGTGGGAAGAAGCTTCTTCACTCTGTTGACCTATTCTAGGGATGTGAACATGGGAACTCACCTAAACAAGCCTGTCCACCTAAAGAACCTTATTTCTTGAACTTCAACGACCCTCAGTGTTTAACTTTACTCTACATAAACTGCACCTCTGCCCAGCACTTACACAATGTTCTTCATTCGTTCTCTCTGCCATGGCTATCTGGCTAACTGGCATTGGCTCTGTTCTGTTTATTTGCCATCAGAGGACACCTTACACTGTATTTTATCTCCTTGCTCATTTCCAGGTCACTAAGCATCACAGAAGGGCGAAAGAGATCACACAAAATTAGGGATAAATCAGTGCAAAAAGCAAAGTTTTGGTTCTCAAAATGTTTGAGAACAATAAGCTCTGAGAAGAGAATAAATTACCTACATTTTGGGGATTGTTAACTCCCTAAGGTCATTAGGTACCATTTAGTGCAGTTTCCCAAACACTAGTTCAGAGACCAAAATCAGTCAATGACTCCATTGTTATTCTTCCACGAGAAAGCACATTAAAGTTTATTACTGAGTAATTATGAAAATAATTGCTTTTCATCACTGATAGCAGTTATGATTGCATTGCACATATTCTCATTTTGTGCATATGGGATGCCACACATAAGAGCTGCACACATGTTTCTTAGTTTGTCTTTAGCCTTCGACCTCCATCCTCAGAGAAAAGCCATCCCTGGTGGAGTGTAGAGTCCCAGATCAATAAGGGAATATGATGCCCCAATACTCAGGATGAGAAGAGGACCCAAACACTGGGAGAGAATGAGAACAAGAATAATAATAACAGTTGGGATGAGAGTGGGAAACAGAATCCATGTCAAAATTCTAACCATTGCAGGGGAAGAAAAAATAGAGTGATTCAAAAGACAAGTCTTATGACGAAGTAAGATTTAATTTCAGAAATCTGAAACATTTTATTATTCTGTGAAAAATAATATGTGAACACACTGTCAATTAAATTTTCATGTTTCTAACAATTGTGACATTTTGAAAATAGCAGCAGTACTCCAGTATATCTCGTCTAGCATAATATTAATGTAGTGGGTTGACAGAGTTAACTTACTTTCATTAATTCGAGATATGCATTCACTTATTACTGGCAGAAACAAGTTATGTTTTAAAACTTTCAAAAACCAGCCATGTACATGTATGTTGAGACCAAAACTGCATTCCGAACTGCTTAAAATCAGATGTCATTTTGTTATTAATTTCTCCTTTCCCTTCCCCCCACAAAAGCCTTCTGCTTTGCCAGCTGTATACCACATTGAATCAACTTGTACTGAAACACTCAAATACTCTGTGAATCTGCTCCAAAATCTTCATAGGTATTTTGACTTAGATTATATCTATATATAGAACTTACATATGGCTGCCTCTCTGGAAAAAGCGATATCGAATCCTCTGTCAAAATGCTTGTTTGTAAATGACCCCTGAAACTCACATCTCTCACTTTTGTCCTAATAGAAATAGACATCTCCTTTTACTAGATAAATGTCATTCTGTGTGCCAACAGTTTAAACTATTCCTGTGCCTAACA
This sequence comes from Rhinolophus sinicus, assembly GCF_057876585.1. Classification (NCBI taxonomy): domain Eukaryota; kingdom Metazoa; phylum Chordata; class Mammalia; order Chiroptera; family Rhinolophidae; genus Rhinolophus; species Rhinolophus sinicus. The sequence continues at coordinate 32,850,142 of NC_142502.1, read as the reverse complement.
GTGAATATCTTCTCAAAAGTACCATCGTGCTTATAAATGAGAGCCTTTGACTCGTACAATTACTGTTTTGGCCTTCTGTAGGAATGTGTGTCTAACTTTTATTACAGCATTTATTGCACTGTATTCTATTAGTTATCGGATGTCTTTGGCCCAGATTAGATTATAAATAACCTGAGAGCAGGGACCATGCTTTGTTTGTCTTTGTATCCACAATGAGTGGCATTTGACAGTAATATGAACATGATGTATGTTGAGTGAATACATGAACATTGACTACGTATGCCTGGAAAACATACATTTACTTGTTTTAGATTCAATGCCAGGATTACCAAAGAAAGTAAGAATATGATTTAACAGCCATTCAAAGACTGATATGGAACTATGGATTATTTTTCCATCAAAGACGAATTTTTGCTGTCTATCGAGGAGCATGAAAATTGACAACAAAATTTATAATATTTAGTGTTATAAAAACAGTAAAATTATCTGATTAGGATTTTCCCTCTGTGTACTCAACCACTTTTCTGGCATTTTACGTGATTGAATTTGCAACCTGTTAATAATAAGCAGAATCAAAACATATTTAATTAAGGTGGGATGGGGAATTTCATAAGAAAATTAAAGCATTCATTTTAAATTTGAATACAATTTTTAAATGATTGTTTTATAGAGATACACTCCTTTTATTCATTAAAAATATCCCATTCCATTCTAAATTGAAAAACACAGGAAATGCATTCGATCTAATTGTAATTGTCATTCTCCTAAGTCTATGTACTACTTGCTTCAAATTGAGATTCAAAATGGAGAAATAAGGAATTGATAACCTGGGCTTGCTTTGCTCTGTCACCTTAGCACACTGTATCTCTCATTTTGCAGGTGAGGATAACAACTGAACTTTGTCCTTGAGTACTGTCGCCAGACAAAATAGCACAATATGCAGCCATAAACTTGAGACTAATTTGGTCTTTTTGAAGCCCCGAGAAAGTCTTTTTTAATAAAATGAAAATAATAATTCTGAGCTACTCTACAAATATTCTGATTTTTTTTAATTATCTTAAAAGCTGATGTACCCTCTGTACATAACATCCTTAAGTACTAAATCAACCAACAATTATCAGATGTGTGATTTCACAAATACGATATCTACATATTAAGTATATGTTAAACTAATAATTGAATCCTTCTCAGCACTAAATAACCTTCTCCCAAAGAACAAACATACACACACATTTCTTATTGCTGAAAATTTTACCTGTAGTTTGTTGCTGAATTTTATTTCTTATAGGTGAAAATGGGCTAATAGTTTGTTGGTTGGTTGATTAACTTAATACCATTGAAGTGGGAGAATTTCCACTTTGTTTATAAACTTTAAAGGCTGCTTAGGAGAGTCTTTCCATATTATGCCAAAAGAAGATTGGGAAACTGCTATTTCCAATAAGATAAATATTTACCTAAAACTTTTCCCCACATTAAAATTACAATCTATCTGAAACTAGAAAATAAACTTGGCTTCTTTTTGCACTCTGTTTGTATTTTAATTTCTTATGGAGTTTTTGACATCATCATGGCTCATTGCCAAATGAATTATGTCAATATTTGTAAGAGCAGCCAGCAAACAAGGATTGATGCAATAAGACTCTGGGGCAGAAGGACATTGTACCCCAGAGAGAAAATGATTATATACTTCATTTTAATTGAATCTTAATTAAATTAATTAAACTAATACCTCATAGAATTCTACTCCCCAATTTGTATCTGTGTTACATGCTGATCGTGATCTAGTCAAACCATTCTAACCTCTCCCCACTCATACATTCATACCTTGCTAATAGAGCTTTGTTTTGTTCAGGTATTGATCTGTCAGCAGTGTGTTCTGACAACGGAAACCCCTCCCCTGTTTCCAAGAAGTAAACTATGTCTCTGAAACCTTCATGAAAAAACACATACATTATAATGAATGATCTATGGGGAGCCATATTATCTAATTCTGAAAATGAGACATAAAATGTTGTGCAAAGTGCTCTAGGGGAAACAAGGGGGAGATGTATTTCCCTGATATATCAGAGAATATGTCTTCCTAGTTATGTGAAACCATGATGCTTAAAACTGCTGCAGCAAATTTGTGACCATAAATTGAAAATTTAGAGAAAGGATAAAAAACCAGAATGCTGAGAAAAGTTAAAGGGAAGAATAGAAAAGGCCCAAGTCACCACACTAGTGCTAGGATTGCCAGAATCCTTTTTTCTCCACACAAAATAATCTATTGCTTTCAGTTAAACAGACCCTGATACGAAATTCGTATTAAGTTTTAGAAAATCAAAAGTTGAGACTATAGGAAAAAAACATCCAATCTTGTTCTTTTGGTTGAAAATGAAGACGAATTGTCCTCTGATATCATAATGCACCAAGTTAATTATTTCTTAAGTTAATGACAAGAGCCATCAAGTTACTCCAATTGTCAGTTGCCCTCAAAGTCAGGCAATACTAACATCAAAATGCAACGTCAGGAAAGTTCACAGTTGAAAACCATGTGCCTGCTGCGTGACCTCATTGTCCTCTTGTTATCTCACCAGGTGGATGGACTGTAAGGATTGGAGTTACGCTCTCTTCCACTACTATAAACACCATTTAGTGAATAAGTCAGCAAGAAATTTAGGTGGATTTGATTTAACATCTCTTTATCTTTCAAATAACTCAAAAAAACAGCTTCAGGAACTTAGCTGCAAAATTAATGATGATATAAATTATCAAGGTAAATGCCTAGGGGAAGGGAAAGTATTTTAAGTTCTTGTCTTTCCTCTCTAGAGTTCTTAGATTTTTTTGAATTGATAGTGGATGATATTCCCAGTGTCCCACAGTTTTCTTCTTGGTAATATGTATGGTCCGGTAAATATTGATATAATAACAGTCATGATGGGATAAAAGAAAAAAAAATTTCATGTAAATCTTCAATCATGAATTTAGTTTTTCCAATATTGGCAAAGCCATTTATAAATGATTATCATTTATTGGATATAAAATATTTAAGCTCTGGTCTTCTTAAATTCAAAGTTAGTTCACAGATATTATTCTCAAATGTTAATTTATTGAATTAGTTATTCAGAAGTATAGAGGACTAGGATTATTATTAAATGACGTATTTTTGTAAATTGGATTAGTTGTTATATCCAAGCCAAGTATATAGATATTCTAGATATATCTGTGTTTTTATTACAGTTTTTAACTTTGTTTTTGGAGAAGAGTGATAGAAGGAGGCAGATTGCATTGGAATGCTTAGATCTGCTATAAAACAAAAATGCTAACTATCATCCCCACTACTAGACTGAAATTATATTCATGTGAATTTGGTCTTTGGCTGAACTGATAAATATGTGTGTTTAGTCCTATATTTCTATGAGATAGTAAGTTTTTACCAGAACAGTTAATATTATTACAAAAATGTATATGCAAAACATGAAGATAAATGATAAAGAAAAATGAGTGACCAGGGCCTCCTTCCTACCAGCGGCTTGTGTTCTGTGGAGCTCTTCTTAGAAAGATTTCTGAGTAATTATTCAAAACGCGACTGTGTCATTCTTCAGAACTTACATTGCAAACTAGATTTTACTTTGATGCTGTGCTAAACCTCTCTAAGGAGTACCATTCAGAACCTTAAACTATAGAAATAAATTTCAAGTAGTGTCACAGAGGTAAATGATAAAGATAAATAGCAACAAATGCCAAACAAGGAAGAAAGAATTATGAACAGAGAGGTAAATTTACTTCTGACTTTGAAATTCAATAAATAATCTTCCTGTTGCTTAAATAAATCAATTTATCAATTCAAACTCAATTCAGGGACACTTAGAAAGCAGAATGTGCCAATCAGATGCTGAGTAGTGGTGTAAGAAATGACATACAAAACTGCCTACTATTCTGTCAGCTCCAAATATATTAACACATAATCAGAATTGGAATCCACAGCCCATGTTTTCATTGCTGATGTTTCCTTTTGCTGCAGTGTTCATCACAAGCTCCTCTATGGATTCCTTATGTATATGTTTTCTCCCCCAGATTGTGGGCACCTACAATTTTCCCTTCAAATCTTAATTCCCCAGAAAATCTAACCCAGTTCTTTGTGCAGAGTAAATATAAACAAAAAATTTACCTATGCTACACAAGAGGATTTTAAGTGTTTTCTACACAGTTAGTATTTCTTCTATTTTTCGTTCTAATACGATAATTACTACAGCTTTATTTTTTTAATCAAAATTTATTGGGGTGATATCGTTAGTAAAGTTACATAGGTTTCAGGTGTACAATTCTGTAATACATCATCTATTTCTCACATTGTGTGTTCACCACCCAGAGTCATTTCTCCTTTCATCACCATATATTTGACCCTGTTTACCCTCATCTACCACCCCCCAACACCCTTAGCCTCTGGTAACCACTAAACTGTTGTCTTTGTCTATGAGTTTTTGTTTCTTTGTTTGTCTTATTCCTTTGTTGCTTTCAGTTTTATAACCCACATATCAGTGAAATCAGTGGTTTTTGACTTTTTCTGTCTGACTTATTTTGCTTAGCATAATAATCTCAAGATCCATCCATGTTGTCGCAAATGGCACTATTTCATCTTTTTTTATGGCAGAGTAGTATTCCATTGTGTATATATACCTTATCTTCTTTACCCAATCATCTATTGAAGGACACTGGTTGTTTCCATGTCTTGGCCACCATAAATAAAGCTGCAATGAACATCAGAGCACATATATTTTTATGGATAAATGTTTTCAGATTTTGGGGTACTGTTTCCCCCAAAATAAGACCTAGCTGGAAATCAGTGCTAATGTATCTTTTGGAGCAAAAATTAATATAAGACCCAGTCTTATTTTACTATAATATAGACCAGGTATAATATAATATAATATAATGTGATATAATACTGGGTCTTATATTAATTTTTGCTCCAAAAGACTCATTAGAGCTAATTGTCCGGCTAGGTATTATTTTCAGGGAAACACAGTAGATACCCAGGAGAGGGATTGCTGGGTCATATGGTAATTCTATTCTTAATTTTTTGAGGAACCTCCACATTGCCTTCCATAACAGCTGTACCAATTTGCATTCCCACCAACAGTGTATGAGGATTCCTTTCTCTCCACAGCCTCTCCAACACGTGTTATTATTTGTTGTGTTGATGACAGCCATTCTAACTGGTGTGATATCTCATTGTGGTTTTTATTTGTATTTTTCTGATAATTAGTGATGTTGAACATCCTTTCACATGTCTATTGGCCATCTGTATATCCTCTTTGGAGAAATGTCTATTCAGGTCCTCTGCCTATATTTTAGTTGGATTGTTGTTGACTTGTATGAGTTCCTTATATATTTAGGATATTAGCCCTTATTGGAGACATTGTTTGCAAATATGTTCTCCCATTTGGTTGATTGCCTCTTTATTTTGTTGATGGTTTCTTTTGCAATACAGCTTGCTTTATCAATAGGAGAACTTCTTAAATTCTAAGATTTCAAAATTTTGTCCTGGAGATAATTTTAGAACTATTCATATACTGGACTTTCCTTTTCCATAATGAGTCGAGGATTTTCTATTCTTTGGGAAATCCTCAAACTTGTGAGGTTCAGCTGAAAATACCACAGGCCTGGCTTTTCATGTTATTTAATTCTATAATACTTGGGCTTCAGTGGAAAAAAATCTTCATAAATCAAAATTTTCCTGACAACATCCGGGACCTGAAAATTTATTATGGGTTATTTCTTTCTTGCTCTGGATATTAAGATGGTCTCTTTCTCCTTCTCTCTCTGTCTCTCTCTCCCTGTCTCTCTCTCTCTGTCTCTCTCTCTCTCTCTAGCCAACCATACATATTACAGCATTTCTACTTTAAAGCTGTATCTTTGTAGGAACCAGGCAGAGCGTTTAACCAATGATATACCTGACTTCATTCCAAGCCAAACACAGTCTTTTTATTTTTGCCCATGCCGCAGGCTATCTGAAAGTATTAGAGTTAATGTGAAATCAGGTAAGTAAACCCATATTACATATCTGTAATTTTCATCCAGTAGAAAGAAAATATTACATTACAAGCCTCCATAATTACATTCAAATGTAATCAAATACAAAAGTTTAAGATCCCAAATCCTTTGAGTTACAGGATCTCTTTTTCTATACATTTAAGCAGTCTTATAGCGGCAAAAAGAAGTTGAAATAATTCTGAAGGCACTAAAAAAAAAAAGAAAAGAAAGAAAAATAACAAGATCGCCTTATACTGTAATTGCGTGCCCCAGGCTCTAATTCTTTTATAGCACTGACTGCAGCAACCATTTATGTGCTCAGGCAACAAAGGCCTGGACAGGGATGTATTTTCAAAACATGTGTTTGTAGCTAGGAAAATAGCCCTTTGGAACTAAATAGTTTCTTTGGTTGGGGTGTTGGGTGAAAACTAATACTGTAATAAACAGAAGTTGTACATTTCTTTTTTGATCTATGAATCAAGAACACAAGACTACAGGATTCTTGCCTAGCATCAAAATTGAGGGAATCTGAATTAAAAGAAAAGTCTTAGAAAGGAGACTCATCAAAACTATGAATAGGAGTAAAGCTTTGAAAATTTAAAGTGCATCATGTTAACAATAACTGTTTATTTACTGTGGCCTGTTTCTTTTCTTCTTTTAACAACAAAAACATTTTTTATAATGGGGAAAACACAGTGCCACTTGAAAATAAGAATAGACTATGAGGATAGATGCTACTAAACAATGTCGAGTCCATCTATTTCACTCTATTCTAGACTACCTAAAGGAAAAACAAATCTGCGTATGTAAAGCCCTTGGAGACATAGAATATCCTAAAATGTAAGAAACCTACTGACCAAGAAAGATTTTTCTCTGTATACCCCAAATTCCATGCATTAGAGATTAATTTAAAGATTTCCGCCTTTAAAATATAAATTCTCTCTTCACACTACGATTCTTACTATGAGAAGTTGTTATTAGATAATCCTTTCTCCCAACTAGAACAACTAGAAAGATTGGAAAAAACACACCCTGAACCCTGCTTCTGTACCCTCCAGCTGATTGAAAGCAGTTGAGAAAATCTATGGCAGCCATGAACAGGGTCCCAGAGAGAAGGGGAGTACTTTAGATGACTGCTACAGAGAAGCCATTGATTTTTCTTTTCTTGAGCACTTGCTGATTCAGATTGTAGGGCATAGTGCTTAGAGCTTAAAACAGACTCTCTCTGCCAGGAAAACAGAAATTGGAGTTCAGGGTTACTAGGTCAGCCAGGAAATGAGGGGCCAATATCTCAAAGAAAGGGAGCCCAGCAATATCACCCTGAGGCAAAATGCAATAACTGAAATTAAGAATTTAATAATGTGTTTAATAGCAAATTAGACACAACAAGAAAGAGGATGAATGAACTATAATATAACTTAGTAGAAAATTGCCAGATTAAAACACGGAGAGAAAAAAAGGACTGAGAAACAGCAAAATACAAGAGACACATGAGACATTGTAACATGTTATAACTGGAATCACAGAAGGAGAGTAGAGAAAAAAATGAAGAATTATCTAAACAAATACTGGCTGAAAATTTGTCAAAACTGATGACTGTAATCAAGCATAGATTCAGATAACTATATGAAACAGATAACGATAATCATAACCACATCCAAGAACGTTATACTGATACACTGAAAACCAAAGATCAGGAAATATCTTAAAAGCAGACAAAAACAGGAGTAACGCAAAAACCAATAGCTGACCTTATAACGACAACAACAACAACAACAACGAAGCCAGACACTAACATAATTACATCTTCATTTCTGAAAGAAAATAACTTCAAGCCTAGAATTGTATATTCAGTTAAGATAACTCTTATAAAAATTAAGGTGAAATAAAGATAGATCAGACAAAAACTGGGAGAATTGGTCACAAACTGACACACACTAAGAGAAATATTACAGGTAGTTTTTTAGTCAAAATAAACAAGATTGCAGATGTAATCATCATATGCAGAAGAAAAATAAGAGCACAGGAAAGGGTAAATATAGGGAATATATCAAAACGATTATTGACTGTTTAAAACAGCAACAACTACCATAAAATTAATTTGAATAATGGTACTACTGTATGAAATGAAAAAAATATATGTAAAAATAAAATAGATGGCATTGATATCACAAAAGATGAGCGATAAGTAAAAGAGAAAAAGTCTACATTGCCTGGAAAATGAGAAAAATACTAATTAAGTGCAGATTTTTACATTTTCTATTTTTCTAGTGTAACTACTAATACAGTCATAAAATCAAACGTAATTCACAAGGTGAAGAGAAACTATAATAATAGAAGACACTTTCTTAACCCAGAGAAGGTAAGAAATAAAAAGAGAAAATAGAAAATAAACATTAAAATGATTGGTTAGATTTTAAAATCAAATATATGAGTAATTATATTAATTGTAAATGGAATAAATACTCCATTTGAAAGTTAAATATTGTTGAACTGAATAATAATAATAACAATAAATGATGCTTACAAAAACCACTTCAAATATAAGAGGAAGTTGAAAGTAAAAGGATAGAGAAGCACATTTGCAAACACGAACCAAAAACAAAAACAAAAACAAAAAACCCTCTAGTAGCTATACTAGTATGAGAAAAAGTTGACCTAAGTCAAGAATTATTAGACATGTGCAAGATGTTGCATACTGAGAAAAGTGTCAATTCATCAACAAAAACAATGATTTTTAAATTATATACATCTACTAACATAATTTCAAAGTTTGTAGAGCAAAAATTAACAGAATTAAAGGAGAAATAAAGCCTCTACCATAATGTTATATTTGTAAGACCCTCTAGTAGACAAATATATCTATATCTATAAATTATCTCAATTCCTTTCTTTTTTTTCTTTCTTTATCTCAGGATATATAGAGAAGATTTAAGCACTGGATTTAACTACAAAATATATATTCGTTAAAAGTTTACATTGAACATTTGCCAAAATAGGTAATATGGTGGGCTAAAAAAAATCATATACCATATATTCTCCAATAACAGTGCAATTAAAGAAGAAGGCAATAAGCAACAAACTTATAACCCATGGGTCAAAGAAGAAGTCACTATGAAAATTAGAAATATTTTAAGTTGAATCATAATTAAAATGTGACAGCCTGACTCTTGATATCTTTCTTCTTGTTACTTCCAAATGTTCTTCATCTAGGGTTCTTAGTATAAGCCACATCCTCTGTCTCTGCAACCAAAATCAACAAAGCCATTACCATGGCTGCTTCTCCTTAAGTAGTTTATGTTCATACCAATGTTCTGGCTTTGCCCCTGCTTTCCTTCTGCTCATCGCCTTCAATTTAATGGAAGAACAGTTATAAAAACATTGAAGAAACTGGACATTTCTCATATTCTTAAAACTTATCCAAATCCTTGTATTCTTAATACATTTGAGAGGAAAAGGAATGAAATCGAACCTAAAAATGCTATAGAAAATATCAATAAAACTAATAACCTGATTTTTTAAAAATAAACAAAATGTACACATTTTAGGTAGACTTACCAAGAAAAAAAAGAGAGAGAGAAGACTCAAGTAAATAAAATTAGAAATAAAAGATGAGACATTACAACTAATACCACAGAAATGCAGAGAATTACAAGACACTACTAGGAACAATTATATGCCAAGAATTGGACAACCTGTAAGAATGGATAAATACCTGGAAATGTACAACTTGCCAAGACTGAATCAATCATGAGAAAATGGAAAATCTGAACAGACAAATGACTAGTAAGGAGATTAAACCAGTAATCAAAGACTTTCCCACAAAGGAAAGTCCATGATCAGTTGGCTTCACTGGTGAATTCCATCATTTAAAAACAATTAATACCAATCCTTCTCAAACTCTTCCAAAAAAAGAGAGAACACTTTGAAATTTACAAGACCAGCATAACACTGGTACCAAAGCTAGACGAGGACACTGAAAAAAAAACAAAAACAAAAAAAGAAAGAAAAGAAAATTACAGGCCAATATCCCTGATAAATATAAATACACAAATCAAAAATCACCGACAAATTATTAGCAAACAAAGTTCAATAGTACTTTGAAAGGACCATACACCATGATAAAGGGGAATTTATTCCAGGAATGCAACATCTTCAAATCAATGAATGTGATCTACCACATTAACAAAATTAAGAATATATATCATATATTCATCTATAGATATAGAAAAGGCATTTGCCAAAATTCAATATCCATTCATAATAAAAATTCTTAACTGGGTATAGAGGGAAATTACCTCAACATAATAAAGGCTATATATAACAAGCCAATAGCTGACATCATACTCAATGGTGAAAAATCTCAAATCTTTTTCTCTAAGATTAGGAGCAAGACAAGGATGCCCACTCTCACCACTTTTATTCAACATGACATTGAAAGTTTTAGCCAGAGAAATTAGGCAAGGAAAAGAAGGAAAAACGTACCTATTTCAGATGATGTGATATATAAATACAGAAAATATATATAAACATAGAAAAAATATATAAATATAGAAAACTCTAAAGACTCCACCAAAAAACTGTTAGAACTAATAAATTCACTAAAGTTGTAGGATACAAAATCAAAATAGAAAAATCAGTTGTGTTTCTATATGCTAATAACAAACTATCAGCAAAATAAAATAAGAAAACTATCCATTTACAAATGTGTCAAAAAACATAACAAAACAAAAAACATCTAGGAATAAATTTAACCAAGGAGGTAAAAATCTCTACACTGAAAACTACAGGTTGATGAAAATATTGAAAAGACACAAATAAATAGAAAGATATTCTATGCTCGTGGATTGAAAGAATTAATATTGTTTAACAGTTCATACTACCACAAACATCATACAGATTCAGTGCAATTCCTATCAAAATTCCATATTCACAGAAATAGAAAAAATTAGCCTAAAATTTGTGTGAAATATCAAATTACCCTGAATATCCAAAGCAATATTGACAAAGAAGAACAAAGCTGGAGGCAACCAACTTTCTGATTTCAAACTATATTGCATAGATACAGTAATCAAACATATAATATTGGCATTAAAACAGACACAGATCAATGGAACAGAACAGACAATCCAGAAATAAACCCATACATATATGGTCAATTAATTTACAACAGAGGAGCCAAAAATATATAGTGGTTAAAGGATAGTCTCTTCAACAGTGTATTAGGGAAACTTGACAGCCACATGCAAAAAAATAACACCAGACTCCTGTCTTAAACCGTACACAAAAATCAACTCAGAATGGATTAAATACTTGAACATAAGACCTGAAACCATAAAACGCCTAGAAGAAAACAAAGAAAGTTAACTTTTTGACATCAGTCTTGGCAATGCTTTTTTGGATTTGACACCAAAAGCAAAGAAAACAAAAGGAAAAATAAACAAGTGGGACTACATCAAACTGAAGAGCTTCTGCACAGCAAAGGAAACCAGCAAAAAAGAAAAAAAAAAAAAATGAAGAAAGGAAAAAGTGACCTACTGCATGGGAGAAAATATTTACAAACAATATATCAGATAAGTGGTTAATATGCAAAATGTATAAATAACTCACACAACTCAATAGCAAAAAAGCAAACATTCACATTAAAAATGGGAAAAGGAACTGAACTGACTTTTCTTTTAAAAAAAACAGATATACCAATGGCCAACAAGAACATGAAAATGTGCTCAACATCACGAATTATCAGGGAAATACAAACCAAAACCACAATGAGATATCACCTCTATACCTATTAGGATGGGTATCATCTAAATGACAGGAGATAAGTTTGGATGAGGATGTGGAGAAAGGGAATGCTGTGCGCTGCTGCTGGGAATGTAAATCGGTGTGGCCATTATGGAAAACAGTATGCAGGTCCTCAAAAATTAAAAAAAGTAGAACTATTACATGATCCAGCAATCCCACTTCTGCATATATATCTAAAGGAAAAGAAAACAAAATATCATATATATATCTGAACTCCCATGTTCATTGTAGCATTATTCACAATAGCCATGATAGGAAAACAACTTAAGCATCTGCGAACAGATAGAAAAAGACATAGTTTGTATATACAATGGAATATTATCCAGCCATTAGAAAGAAGGAAGTTCTGTCATTGCAACAGTACAGATGGACCTTGAGGACATTATGCTAAGTGAAGTAAGCTAGACAGAGAAAGACAAATACTACATGGTGTAACTTATATGTGAAAAAAAAATGTCAAAATACAGAAACAGAATAGAAACCTGGTTGCCAGGGGCTGGGGATTGGAAGAAAAAGGAAGAAACTGGTAAAGGGGTAAAAAGTTTCAACTATAAGATGCATAAGATCTGACTATCTAATATAAAACATGGTGATTATAACTGATAACACTCTATTATATTATTGAAATTGGCTAAGAGAATAGAAGTTAAATGTTTTTGTCAGAAAAGTAAAAAGATAAATATGTAATGTAATGGATGTGTTAATTAACTAGACAAGGGGAATCCTTCCACAATATGTATGTATATCACCAAGATACGCACTTTGCATATTTTATATATCAATTATACTTCCATAAAACCAAGATTAAAAAAGACATAGAGGTAGAAATTGCAAAGCTGATTCTTAATGATGCAGGAAAATTTCAAGCAATTCATAGATTGTCTCTCTAGAATAGCAAACTACTGCCTGTGGGCCAATTCCAAGACCTCCTTCTTGTTTTGTAAATAAAGTTTTATTGAAACATAACCACATCCATCCATTTAAGTATTATTTATGGATGCTTTTGTGCTACAAGGGCAGCGTTTAATAGTTGCGACAAAGACCATATGGTCCTCAAAGCCTGAAATATTTACTATATCTTCCTGTCTCTGAGGAGAGAAAATTATTTGGTCTAACTTGAATCATGGGTGTGTCCCTATGGTTTAAGAATGGTGTTGAAATTGATTTCTCTGATTGGCTGGTCTATCAGAAACATATGGTGTGGAGGAAAGTCAGTTCCCCAGAGGAAGGGCGTGACTAACTCTAGAAGAGTTGGGAATGGACAGATACAAATAATATATGGTCCTCACCCCATCAATCCAATCCACAAGAATGCTATCAATGCCATGTTAATATACCACTGAAAAGAGCAATGACAAGCAGAGCTTGAATTCTAAGACTCTATGACATTAAGAGGAAAAAAGTTTATTGCTATATATTACAGATTATTTTACTATTATAGCCCACAGATTAAACCAATAATTCACTTATATTTTATAATTATATATCTGACATTTATTAGGAATATAGAGGGAGAATTTATTTCAATATCTTCTTCCAGGCAATGTTATTCCTATTTTACCCATGAGAATCAGAAAAGTTATGTGATTTGTCTATGATATAGTCTTTAAATGCAGAGGAATTCTGGAAAATGAATCTACTAATTCAGTTCAAAGTTCATATCAATTGTACTTCTCAACTATTTCCTGACAATTATCAACAGAGACAACAGACTATATTGATGGTGCCACAAGATATATATATATGTTAACATTATTACAACATTTTTATATTAAATAGCCTTCATTTCTGGTTAATTCATTTTGTTGAATGTATAACAATCCAAATTGCTGAGATCATGAATATATGCTATTTTTTTTTCAAGTAGAATGTGTGTTGATTCTGGAATATAAAATGCATGTGAAAGTTATAGTAAGAAGAACTTTATTAGATACCTGGAGTAGAAATCATAATATTGGAGCTGGCAGATTCATTCTACACATTCTATATCAAGTCTAACGTTTTTATTTTTTTCTACTCTCAAGAAAACCATGGAAGCCTAGGCAAAACAGAATGGTTTATGCATAGATTTGATCGTAAAGAAATTATGTAAAAGCTAAACCAGGGAAGCAAAAGGTGATTTTATTTCTCAATACCCTGGTGTTTTAATCATATATAATTTGTTTAAGAGTAATATAAATGCTATCCTTATTCATATCAATAGTAATCATAATATGACTGTAACAGAGCTGCAATTAGTAACCTATAACATTTCACTGGTAATTACTTTCATTTCTCTGTCTTCTACAACCAACTGCCAGTTGGCATCTCCACCTACATCTTTTAATGAATAAGTCATGTGGTTCTGTACCATCTCTTCAACCTTGAAAAACAAAAAAAGAAAACCAGGGAAATTCAAAAAGGGCACCTTGTTAAAGGTTAAAGAGTTATTTGAAAAGAAATTTAAGGACAAGAGTATATGATTTTCCACGAAATAATGTGTTTCCCATCCGTTGGCCAAAATTGGCTAGCTCTATGATTTTAGAGTGTATGTGGCTATTAAAAATACTATCAATTTTTGAAGGTTTTAGATGAAATAAGAAACAATCTGGGGCAATGAACACTTATTTGAGTTATTCTAAATTAATTTCTTACATAATCATTAATCCAGTTATTTCAGAAAGATTAAAAAAAATCAGTAACATTTCTCCTAGGATGTGTCTACTGCTGTCTGTCTTCGCTTAAACTACTTTCATTATGCCTGCATACACCACACAAATAAAACACTATTGTTTTCCAATAGCAAGAAAAACTCATTTTGACTGAGGCTTCAAAATTCATAAAATTTAAAGTCAATAGTAATCTGTCGGTATTTCTTACATTTCTGTCAATGCTAAAGCACTAGTGCTTAGTGCTAACATATAGCACAGTTATACATAGTAAATATTTGTATTGAATGAATAAGATATGACTTTATTTGAGAACTGTTATATCTTTAGCTTTGAAAACTAATTTAAAATTTGTTTCATATTTCAAGAAATTAAACAGTATTATTGTTTTCCCTTTAAAAGGGGCCTTTTGTCATTAAAAAATCCCAAAGAAATACATCTTATAGGCAAGATCACCAAAGGATACTAAAACCATTGCTTGAAAGTCTATTGAGGGACAGGATAGTCTCACCATGCCCAAGTTCTATCTAACAAAGTTAACAAATTACTTGTTAATTGAAAAGCATATATATATAATATATCATATATATATATGATATATATATATATATATATATATCATATATATATATATATATATATATATTATAATATATATATATATTTTTTTTTCCTTTGAGAGTTTCTGGCAGACATTGTTATAACCAAGTGATCAAACTTTGTATCATTACTGATGATACAGCTAACATGATATATTTCCTGATAAGATGTTATGTGAATAAAAGTATTACCTTTGAAGAATTTTTGCTACAGTAATTTAACGTACATTTAATCAAGTTGTGAAATCCAACTTGTAATTTATAGATGCAGAAGAACAAGTTAATTATACCACAAGAACATATTTAGACAAATTCAGAAAGTTGCATATTTTATGAGACAACTGACCTTGTCTCTTCAAAAAGTCAATATAACAGTGAAGAAGTAAAGAAGATAATTGTATGTTATAGAGACATAAAAACCAAAGGTGCTATATGAATATTGATTGAATCCTGGTTCCAAAAATAGCTATTAGACATTCTGTGGGCAATTGGAAAAATTTGAATATTGATTAATTATAGATGATATTAGAGAATTAATGTTAACTTGTAGATATAATAATAGTAATGTGATTATGTAAGAGAATACCCTTATTCTTAGGAAAGCTGCAATTCACGTAATGCTGAAATATTTAGAGATGATATCATCCCTATGTCTGCATCTTACCTGCAAATGGTTCATCAGAGAATCAACAGAGAAAAAAGACAGAGGGATAAAAAGAAAGAAAACAAGACAGGGAAGAAAGAAAGGGAAAGAGGGAGGGAAGGAGTAAGGAAGTGAAGAAAGAATGAGAGGGGGAGAGAGATAAATAGAGACAGAGAGAAAGGAAATAATAGAATATTGAAGAATAAGATGGAGGGTATAGAAGTGTATTGTGCATTCTTTTACATTTTTTGAATGTTTGCAATTTTTTGTAATGAGAATTTGAAAAAACAACTCTTGTAAATCTGGGCCAGGACAGTAACTGCTCCCTTTAAAAAGACATTGTCCTTGTATACAAGAGATGGTATATTAATGAAATAAGCCCAAACCCAGATCAAGTCAATTCCTCACAGAACTCTTTTCACAATGTTCCTAACTGAACAAACACCATAGACAACTATGTACTCAATGGAGACCAAGCTCTAGCTTCCCCTCAGGTGATATTACAGCAGGAGAACGAGAAGGGACTCTTACCTTTTATTAATTGCTGAACCAATGTTACAAAATTGACTCCAATGTAAGTAATCCTTTCTCAGTAACAAACTTTTAGGAGTCCAATAAATAGATACTTTTTCATATAAAGATGTTCACTAGAGGATTTAGAAAAAAGTGGCATTTCATCTTACAATGAATGTGCTTTTTACGAAATCACCTGAAAATAATGTTTCCTCATTTTCTGGTTTCAATTACTATTATATGAACAAAGGAATGTATGACAAATACATTACAATTCTTTCTTACTTTTTGTCCTTAGAGTGCTTTAATAGATACATACTGTAAGATTTCAACTGGTTGATAAAAACACTCAATTCCAGGAATTATGATTTCTTATAAATCTTAGCCTTTGGTAATTTTTCCCAAAGAAAACACTGAGATGATGTTCTATTCCTAAGGGCCAAATTCAGCTGTCAGTTATCCATGTATGGCTCCCATTGACTTCAATGACTCTTATTGACTATCATGGAAGAAAGCCAAATTCCACTCTGGGATGTGTGCATGCAACTCTATTTGATGTTAGTGGGGGTCACATACATATCCTAGGGCAGAACTTGGCCCAAGGATTCTATACTAATCAATTGCTGTCTTAGCATGCAAAACAATGGAAAAAATATTGCCACTATAAAAGTAAACCAAATGTTAAAGACAGCTCTCCAAGAGAAATCTAGAGAGAAAAAAAGCTGCTTAAAGAAATATAAAAACATTGTCATGCCATTACTGCTCTGCTGGAGACTGAAAACAATTAGGATTCTAATAAGATATATGTTGCAATAAAAAATTTTCTTGGAGGATGCTGCTTTCTCACATAGGTCTGGCCTGGCCCGCTCAAGGATCTGCCCCATTTCAAGTTTTGGCTTTTCCTTCGATGAGTGTGTTAATCTTCTGACTTTTCTCCATCCTTAGCTCCCACAATTATTTTAAATGACGTTTATGTGTTTTGTATAAATACAATACAAAAAGTGGATTGTCAGTTTGGTGTCTTCTTCTGTTGTTATTTTCCCCCCCAATTAATTCTGCAACATTGGAGTCTTTCTTGTTGAATGCATCAAAGAAACAGTGCAATTACTGTAAAGGGCAGAAATATAACAATAATCTCTTTCATCTATAATTTTCATCTTTTTTCAAACTCCTGTCCCTGTCTGGATGATACATCAGACCCAATATGCTTTATATGCTTAACAAAGAATGTGGTGAAATGTCCCTCTTTGTTACTACCTGAACAATACTTCATCATTTTTTAAGGCAAGAGATGCTAAATTTCCCTTTCTTCAAAATTGAACATACACACAGAAAACACATATCACAAATGTGTTTATGACTTTTTACAAAATGAATATGGTAATGTAAGTACAACCAGATCATGAATGTATCATTGCCAGCACTCCAAAAGTCTTCCTGGCTCCTCTTCCCAGCGGTTACTCTCTCAAAGATAATGAGTATTCTGACTTTTATCCTCACAAGATTTGTAAAAGTCTTAAGTGTTTACCAGGGTCTCTCCTCTTTGTGTCTCCTGCTTGTTAAGACTGAAAAATCGCAGGTTTCATGTTCAACCTTCTATCTATCTGTCCTGTTCAACTTGGCTGTCTTGGCTCGAAAGAGCTTAGAAATAAGAAAATGTCTCAAAAGAATAGGAGTGTTGAACATCAGACTCATTTATTTGTGTTCCTTTATCTCTCAGATTTTGGTGTCTCAAATCCTGGCTGCCTTGGTAGCCCTGAACTTGGTAGTGTCTTTGAACCTAAGAAGACAGCTGAAAGGTTAAAACTACCACTTTAGTCTTGGGCTTTTAGATCACTGCTTATTCAGCTACAAATACCTGAAGGGGAAAAGAATTGGCGAGTTCTGAACTCATCTCAGTCTGTTGTCCTTCTCTCCAGAATCTTTATCACTCAAAATAAATCTGCCTTTATTTCTCTCCATGATATTAAGAGCTCAAACACTCTTAATTTATTCATCTTTGTACTTATTTTTAGTGGGAAGTTTGGTTTAATATGAACTACTCAATTATATTCAAAAGCGGAAGTCTCTTTAACTCTTTTCATCTGTTTCTTTACTTTTTCAACTATTCCCCCCTTTAGAATAAAAAAAATATATTATTGTCTTCCTGGTCTCTTCAACTAGTCATTATTATTACATCTTCTATTTCTTTGTGTACTTCTGTTATTTTATCTGTTTCGCTGCATTTTCTATTACTTTTAATACCCATGTCTCCTCTACCAGCCCTAGTGGTATAACATTTTGACTGTCATCCATGTAAGAAGTACAGTTCACATATTAACCCAGCAAATATAATTTACCCTACTGCATGTAATGCATCCTGACCTATTCTCTTCCTCCATAATCTATTTTTCTTCATTTGTAAAAATGCTATTTGCAACCAACTAAATTGATTTTAATGACTGTTGATTGGTTACAGCCTAAAAATTGTTAGCTCCTTGAGGCTAAGCTAGATTTTTTGTTGTATTTATACCCATGGGCCCAGAATTATGCTAGGCAAATTGTAGGTGATTAATAAATGTTTGAGGTCTGAATAAACCTTATCCGCATGCTTCACAGGCTCCTCGTTGGTCTAGTGAAGGTATCATTAGAAATAATTTGCTAACTGAACAAGGGCTATTTGGGGTCACTGAAACATAGTTACTATGGAAATGTATTCCTGAAAAACTATAATAGCAATTTCTTGTCATTCTTGTATAAAGACTCTGGGAATATCTGTGCACTCTTAATTTTCATGTTTATTTTTATAATGTTATTGAGTTAAAAGTGACATACAGTGAAATAACACATATTTGATGAGTTTTAACATATGTGAAAACATGTGAAACCATCACCATGATCAAAATAATGACAATTTCTATCACTCCCAAAAGTTTCCTTGTCCTTCTATGTAATTCACACCTCCCTCCTCTCCCATCTGTAGGCAACAACTTATTTGATTTCTGCCAGTACTGATTAGCTTGCATTTTTTAGAGTGATGTATAATCACTCAGCATAATTATTTTGAGATTTATCCATATTTTGTATATATAAATATCTCATTCCTATTTACTGCTGAGTAGTATTCTATTACAGGGATGTGCTACAATTTGTTTATCTTTTCACCAGTTGATGGATATTTGAGCTGTTTCCAGTTCGGGATTATGACGGCTATCAACTTATGTTTATGTTGGGATAAAGCTGCTGTGGACATTGGTGTACAATTCTTTGTTTGAATATATGCTTTTATTATAGGAAATGAATGGTTGGATCATATAGAAGGTTTATCTATAGCTTTTAAAGAAACCGCAAAATTGTTTCCAAAATGGTTTCCAAAGTGATAGTACCATTTTACATCCCTCCCAGCAGTTTGAGTGTTCCAGTTGCTACGCATCCTTGTTAGCAAATTAGTTATTCTTTTAATTTTAGCAACTGTAGTGGTGTGTGTGTTTTGTGTGTGTGTGTATATACTTATGTATGCTTGTGTATAAATGAATTGAATGATAGCAATGATACAAGAGGAACAAATTAGAATTATTTTGCTATTATAAATTAATCACACTACCCATGAAGTTATATAGAGTTATTTGAAAGTAGACTTGGCTTAGCTGTAAATATATATTGCAAACTCTAGGGCAACAAATTCACAAAGTGTTTAAAAAGACAAAAAATGTATAACCAATATGCTAAGAAAAAAGAGAAAATGGAATAATATAAAATGCTCAATTACAATCACAAAAGGCATAAAAAGAGTAGAAGATAGCAAATAAAAGGAACAAAGAACAAGAGCAACAGATAGTAAACAGTAACACATATGGTAGATATTAATTCAATTCTATCAATAATCACTTTGACCATCAATGGTGTAAATGCACCAATTAAAGACAGAGATTATCACAGTGTATCAAAAAACATGATCTAAGTATATATGTTGTCTACAAAAAACCCACTTAAAATATAAAGACACATACAGATTAAAAGTGAATAGAGAAAAAATATACTATACCAACACTAATCAAAAGAAAACAGGAGTAAATATATTAATTTAAGACAGCAGATTTCAAAGTAAGGAGCTGTATCAGGGATAAAGAAGGATATTACTTAATAATAAAGGGGTCAATTGTCCAAAAAGACATCACAATTCTTAATGTATATGTGCCTAACAACAAAGTGTCAAACTATACGAGGCACAAACTGACAGAACTGCAAGGAGAAATAATCAGAGCTGAAGGCTTCCACTCTCCTCTCTTAGGAATGGTCACATCCACCAGGCATCAAGTCAGTAAGGGCGTAATTGAATTCCACATCACCATCAATCAATTGGACATAATTGACATCTAGAGACTACTTCATTCAAAAATAGCAGAAGACACATTCTTCTCAAGCTCATGTGGAACATTCACAAAGATAGACTATAATCTGAGCCATAAAACACACCTTAATAAATTAAAAAAAATAAATAAAAATTATACAATGACTGCTTTCAGATACCAGTGGAATTAAATTAGAAGTCAATAGCAGAAAGATATTAGTAACTAGAAAATCCCAAAATACATGGAGATTAGATGACACACTTCTAAGTAACACTTGAGTCAAATAAGTAACATCAAGAGAAATTTTTAAATATTTTGAACACTGAAAATATGTGAAGAGAGTATATTTCATGTACACTCATCACACACACACACACACAAAAGGTAAATATGTGAAGAGATGATATGTTAGTTAGAATAATTGACTAATGTCACTATGAATATCAAATCATCATGTTGTATATTTACATATAAACCATTTTTATTATAAAATATAAATAAAGTTTAAAAGTCAAAAAATAATTTAAACTAAATAAAAATACATCGTATCAAAATTTGTGGAATGCAATGAAAGCATGCCAAACTTTCTAGGAACTTCTTGTAATTTCCTCCTTCTCCCCTCCATATCCTATCTTATTCTGCTCCTTCTACGTTCTGTGTACCATTTTTCATTCCTATTTTATTCAGATCACTTCTACTTCTTCTTTGAAGCTTCCTCTGATTCTTCCTCCCCCTCCCCCTTCAGTCTTCCTATAAGTACCACCTTCTTGAAGGCATGTTCCCTGACCAGGCCTCCGCACCTCCAGGCAACCTTAAGTGCCCTCATAGGTATTCTATCATGCACGGTAAATATCTGTATTATTTTGCTGACCCTTCTGTATTATACGTATGTGGGCATCTGTGAGTTCCTTAAGGGCAGCAACTGTTTTATCCATTACGGTAGCCCCAGAATTTAGCAGGAAAATTACCATAAAGCATATGCATAATAAATATCAATTGTGTAGATGAATTAACTTAAATTCAGAAACCTGGTTTTTAGTTCCAGATCTGCTTATTAGCTACTTGAATTTTGGCAGGTTGCTTAAGTGAGCCTCAGTTTCCTTACCTGCTAAAGGGAGATACAATATCCACTAGCCAACTATGCTCATCAAGGTCAAATGAGACAATGAATCAATCACACAGCCCTCTTTTAAGTTATATATATATAATACATATGACTTTTAAGTTATATATATATATTTAAGTTATATATATATAATACATATGACTTTTAAGTTATATATATAATATATATATATTATACGACTACTTAGCTAACATATAAAATGAGAAATTTATGTTTGCATTTTATTTTTACTTTCCATGTTTTAAATTTTGTTTCACTTGATGTTGAAGTTGGGTTGAACCTGCTTTATATTCTTAAAATTCTTATGCTTAAATATATAGTAGGAGAGTCATGTAGTCAAGTATTCCATCAACCAGTTGAGTCTAAACTAAGACCATTTGTAACTTAAAATATAGAGATATTTTTGAGTTTATTTTGCTTATCCAAACCAAAATCTTGGTTTTCATTATGTGTGGCAAGTGGTAATATTATCTTGGAAGAAATTAGAATTCATGCAACATGATACTTCTGAAAAGGTTCACACTGTAAAAAGTCCATTTGTGCCAATACACTACCAGATATGTAATCCCAGCCCCATTTTCCATTTTTAATACAGGCAAAATACCCATTAAAAATACACTTAAAACATAAAAGGTATTTATTATTTACCTGATTGGTTGAGTTAATCTTTAAATAGTAAACACAAACATAACTTTATTTTACTGGAAAAAGCCTAACCAAAACAAGATAAAGTCATCAGAGATAAATACAAGGTAATACAATAAAGGATGAAGAAAATCCAGGTAAAACTAGAGAAATTTAGGCCAGGGTTATAAAATAAAATGCCTCATGCAACCAGATGGATATTTTTGTAAATGAGTGAAGCCTGGAGGGCAGGAAGTTCAAAGTTTGCATCCCCTAACTGCTGGTGATTGTGGCAAATGAGCTCATGCCCAAACTGAAAAAGTCAGGCTCCATCAATGCCTGCCAGTCTGGCCATGCAAGAGTGTGGATCCAATATGGCTAGATCTTTTGACTAGTCACAAGAAATTATAAATTCATATTTTACATGAATTTTCTGGATTTTCAATGTTATTTCCATTTGTTTAAGTTGCGCAGGCCAAAAATTACACAGCTTTGAATCAAATCAGGTTTCTTGTCTACCAGTGTGCAAAATATAGGCACACACAACAGAGCAAATGAGGATACAATAGAATATAAACTGTGTATCTGCCAACAATACTGTAATTTTTAAATGAATAGAATTCTCACTGTAATAGCTACTAAGCTATTACATGGTATTAGCTAATAAGCTATTACATACTAAGCATGGTATTATAATTTGTATTGGTCATCTCATTAGATTGCGGACATATATTTATCTTCTCATTTTCAGAGGAATACATAGCAATTAGAATATTCCTATGAAAAATTATTTAAAATAACATGTTTGAAACATTTGGAAAAGATTACTCCAAGAACTGTTGAGAGTTAACAGTTGTTTACTCAAATTCAATGAAAATTAAGTGTGGTGTCTTATTGCCCCTCCTTTGGACTTTTACATATTCTGCTTCCTTTCATAAAAAAAAACCTTCTCTTAAGTCTTTATGTGGTTAATTCTGCCTGGATAACATCTCCAGAAAGCCTTTCCTGCACTCCCAAAACTCAATCCCGTTCTGATATTGTTTCATGTAATTGAGTGCATTTTCCTATTATAGTACATTGCTCTGTATGGCTTCTTTATTTCTCTTCTTCCTCTGGATCATGCACTCCTTGAGGACTAGGTCTTTCTCATTTTCAAATCCTAGGACCAAGCATAATGTTGACATATAGTAGATAATTAATAAATGTTAACGAATATATAAATGGATTAATAAATCAATCAATCAATGGACAGATGACTCCTTCATTTGACATAGTTAAACACAGGCTACTACTATTTTTCACTCATCATTAATTTCTATTCTATCCAGGAAACATACTTGGCCTTGCTAGCATGCATCATATGTTGACAAACTTTACTTGCAGATGTGATAGGAGAATTAAGGATACTAGCATTTATTGATTACCAATTATGTGCCATATTTTATTATCTACTCCTCATAAAACTCCAAAACGTAATCATTATTATTCTCATTTCACCAATAAAAAAAAAGGAGTTCTAGATAATGAAAAACTTGCTTAAGATCACACATGGAATAAGTGAAGGAGTCATGATTCTAAATAAAATTTCTTTTGGCTTCAGAGTTCATGGTCTTCCCGTGGCAACAATGCTGCCTTTCTGTGAGCTCTGATGGAAAGGCTAGTTTATTAATAGTGTAGCACTGACTTTCACAGGATAGTCACAAGAGTAATTTATTCCTAAAGAGCCCTCAATGGGTGCATGGTAAGTTGGATGTACCTTATCTGCTGGAAAGAGGCTGTTACTTAAAATTTCATTTAAAATGTGTCAGAATACCTTTATTTCTGGAAATTTATTTGTTCTGCTTAAAAACTCTTTTATGATCTCTATTACTATGTAGGCAAAGTTTTCCATTATCTTAGAAAGCATGTAAAACAGGACAACTTTTCTGGTTCTACAGATGTTGTCACATCTTATCTCTTGGTAAGTTGAACACAGGTGAGAAGTGGAAATTTTTTCATAGGAGTTCCAAGAGCTTTCTGAGAGGAAAAGGTTAAAACATGAAGCGCCTTCCCTTTAAAGTTGAGTCTTTAATTAATTGAGATCATCTTTAATGAGGTTAACTGGCAGGAAGATATACGAACCAGTTTCTTCTTTCTCCCTTTCTATACCTACAGAAATGTACGATTAGGACAGTGTGAATTTGGTTCAAGTTTAATACCAAAATAATTGCATGTTCCATCTTGCTCAAAAGAATAAAAAGGAATTAAAAATAGTTTTCTACTGTTAGTTTTTTAAAAAAATGAAACTTGCCTTTAGAATAGGCTATTTGGGCTCTCCAGAGTAGAATTTGGGAAAAACAATGAGGCCACTGGGATATACTAAACACTGCCTAGTTTTGAAAAGCTGAGTTGATATGCTCCAATTTAGACTCGTCATTAAATTAGAATGAATGCTGTGCTTCTCTTATTTGCTTAGATAATGCATAATAACTTCAAAGACTCAGTTCATATTTTACCTGCTTTAGGAAGCCTTCTATATCAGGATCCAAAGAGAAAAACAGATACAAACCCTTCTGAGTATTTAAAACATAGGAAATTTACTTTACATATGAAGGAACAGTTTAAGAATTCAACCAGGTAGAGTGGGTCAATTCTGAGAGTTGAGAAAGCAAGAAACAATCCCTAAGTTTGAGAGACAAAGGGAAATTACTAGAGACAAATGGCATTTCTGGAGTCAGCTGGAATCCTGTCGGAGCTTGTCTGATAGGAACTAGGGTCACAAAAATAACCTGTCTCTGCTTCCCTTGTGGGTGCCAACCACTGTTCATAGCGTCTAGATCAGCTGACTTGGGAGGCTCGGAGCAGCCTGCTGAGGTGAGCCCTCCTGAGGTACAGAATAGATCAGGGTCACAATGAAGCAATGAATGAGGAGCAGAAAAGCCCTGGTTGGCACTTCTTTCAATAAACACTAGTCTCAACCCCTCCACTGTCCTCCATGTTAGATGTTGCTCTTATATTCCTGTGAAATATGACTACATCACTTTGCATTGTGGTTTTCTATTTGTTTGTGTGGGAAATGATGAGATGTGTGAGATCAGGGACTGTAAATATTTGATGACTAAATGAATAAATGAATCAATTCCCCACGTGCTCCCCTCAGCTGCTAACACATACTACCATTTCATTTTCAGTCTCATTGTGATGATTATTTTTCAACAATTCAAGGCTCAAGCCCTTGAAGGCTAAGAGTTGCCTCATGTAATTGAACATGGATGGATAATCAGTTGGTCCTAACCCCTGGATATTATTGCCAAATGTAATGTGAGATTTTTAGCCAATTCTTTCCTTCTTGTCATTTTATAAATATATTGTCATACCTCAAAGTATTTCAAAATAGGCACAAATTTTATGCCTGACAAAGAATAAAATACTTCCTTCATATTAGGAAAATGATAACTATAGGTTTTCATATCAATGTTTCATATTATGTTATTGCAAAATCATGGGATCTTTTTATAAAACATTTTATTTTAGATAAAAAAGAAAATAAAAGATCAGATCAGGAAAAATAAAGTTTTATTAACTACAGCAGGTACTTATTATTTTCTTATTGTAAAGAGACATTCTATAAAGTCTTTCTTTTGGTGCCAAATATTCCTGCATCTCAAATCTATCTCAATTGAAGCATGATCTTTAAGAAGGGCTTATGAATCAAGCAGTATTTCCCAAACTATGTTCCATAGTACATAAGTACTAATACAAGAGCTTAACAGGCTGTTACATGAATAGATGATTTTGTGGTCAGATTTAGGAAATGATGGGTTAAACAAGAATAAACAAGTTTCTTATAGTCTTTAATATGTTAGTGTACGAATCTCCAAGAAAGGAAACGAGAATCACTTTTAGCAGAACACTGTACAATGTGAGAAATCTTACCAAGAAAATATAATTTATTGTAAAGTAGAGAAAACAACTATTCAAGCATTCATTTGTATTAGGTAAATAAGTGAATAAACAATAGTAATTAATGGAAGTTACCAATTGATAAAAGAACATGTCGTGTATTTTTCATACTTTAGTGCTTCCTTTAACATGAGATTTTTCAAATATAGGATATTTAGTGTTCATGATTGATTGAATTAATAAAATCTCTTTTATGGGAAAAGGTTTCTTTGAGTGGAAAGCTATGTTATTGCATTTGATTCTCTTATCCACATTTACAACCTCCAACTATGAGATCATATCAAAAGTGTCATCCTTCTTCTGGCAAGAGTATCATGTGGGGGCTAAAAAAAATACTTTTCCTCCCACCTTCTAAATTCTTCCAGCTGGGCTAATAATGAAATTAACAGAGTTAGATTAACAAGAGAAAATCAAATTTTAATACATGTGCATGGGGAATTCACATAAGCATGAAAATTCCAAAGACAGAAGCAAAATTAGGTATATCACACATTTTGGATAATGGAGAAAAGGGAGGGGGAACGAGGTCTCAGATTTCAGAAGTGAGAATGAGCATTTTTACAAGTAGTTGCAAAAGAGTGGAACACACTGGGCAGGCAAAGTCTTGCTAGGCAACTCAGAAACAATAGGACATGGGGTATCTAGCTATACTAATAGGCCGCCTCCTGAAAACCTCCTATTTACCGTAATTAATTCAAATTAGGCGGACGCAACAGCCTAAGATTTCTTTCCTGAATCAGGTTTTTTCATCGGAATCTCTTGGCCAGAAAAAAGGGGAGGGGTGAAGGTTCTAAGTCTTTTGTTTCTTAATAAACAGCTTGAAATCAATATCCCAAAAGGCAGCTTCAGGGTGGCATAACTTTGGTCTCCTTCAGTAGCATAATATCAGCATATCAGGAGGAAACAGTAAGTTTCTGAAGTATCAGATTTTGGCCTTCCATTTACAAAATAATCATAGTTGTTGCATTTATCACGGTAAAAATAAAATGAAATATAAAAATGTATTCATGCATTTCATAAATATTTGATTTCTAATTATGTGCCGGGCATAACTAATTATAAGCACTTACCTTTTAAAGTAATAATTATCTTAATATATGTGTAAATTTTAGTTTCTACAGATGAGTTACCTAGTTACTGGAGATTTTCAAGCCTTCAAATATTTACTTATTTTTATATTTGTCCAATTGAAATATTAATCTCATAGAAAAAGTCTTCTGTGTGCATTTCTCATATTTATGGAAGAATAGATAAGTTATGAAACTAAGCTTTGGTAGCTACATGTGAAACTAGATGTGATTACAGCAACATTTCTTCTCCATATATTTTCTAAAATCATGAGATGATGATCATATTATGCTCTTTTGACATATGTAATAATATAGCTACTGTCTTTTTTTTTTTTCGCTTTTCAAAAAAACCCAAAATTTTTAAAAAGCTGAAAAAGTTTGCTTTAAGCAAAATGCTGGCTGATGGTGGTAATTTGGTTACAAAATATCCCCAATCCCCTTTAAAAACTTAAAAAAGAAGCAGAAGAGCAAAGCAAAAAATCTACAGCAAACGTCTTGAATAAAGTGGGATGATAATATATCCACAAGAATACCAGAATATGGGCAAATAGAACTAAAATCAGTAATGACAGTAAATATCAATACTACAGATATTTTGGAAACTAATTTGGCAAATTCTAATGAAGTAAATACATATATTCTGAGACCCAGCAATCCCATTCCTAGGTATATATTTGGAAAACCTTAATATATATATATATATATATATATATATATATATATGCTCATAGAAACATTGTTTGTAATGACAAAAAATTAGCAACAGCCCAAATGTTTCTTAATGAGAGAATGGTTAGATGAGCTGCTGTATTCATACCGTGAAATACAGTAGAAAAAGAATGAATTAACCAAACATGAATGAATATGTAGGATTCTCACAAACAATAAAAAACTAAAAGTTTTTTTTAAAGCAGACTGCAGAAGAATATTAAGAAATGATCATTTTATGTATAGTTTAAAATTTTGCTATGAATATTATATATTGTTTAAGAATATGTCCTTAACAATTATTTAAGAAGATATACATATATGTATACCTATATATGTATGTGTATACGTGTGTGTGTGTATATATGTATATATATACTGAGGGGTGCCAAAAAATGTATACAAGTGGACACTTTGGTCAACGTTGCTCAAGCAGTAGTTCACTGTAATCAGAAGTGTCTGCATATTGGTGGTAACCACTTTGAGCATCTCTTGTAATTGCAGAATTCAAACGTGACTTGTGTTCAGTTTTTTTACTGGTATATATTGAGTATTACAATTTTAATACAGTTTTCCTTTCTTAAAATGTATATACATTTTTTGGCACCATATATATAATATAATATCAATATATATTACATATATGTATACATATACACACACACTTACGTGAAATGAATGGAAACAAAACCACCAAGTTCAGGGGATTGGTTACTCAGGGGACATGGAGGAGAATGCTGTTGGGAAGAGTTATGTATCAATTTTAACTGCATTAGTAACATCACATTTACAAAATAACTGGTGGCTCCATGAGTGATCACCGTATTATTCTTTATACTTTTTAGTGCCTTAAATACTTTATAGTAAATTTAAAAATTAAGCTAAACTATTTTTCCCTGACTTTATGTGAGAGTCCTCCAGTTACACCTGTGACCTAGAGCAAATCTCTGTATAGTCTATTTTTATACCAATCTCCAGTATGTTTACTCCCCTGTGCCACACATGTAGATATCCTTCCTTTCCCCTTTCTTGCCTAAGGAAGTTCATCATTATGCTTTAATAACATTTGCCAAGTAGGTGTAAATAACATGGAACTCAAGGCCATCATAGGACATGGTCATTTTCAAGAGTCCTCATTTTTATCCTGAGTAATTGCCTAGCATTCAGCCATGTACAGCAAAACTTTCTCTGCACGCGGCTGCAGAAAAACAGTCGAAGAATGACCCCTTGCTTCCTAGGTCTATTGCCCAACAAGACACTGTGCTCTCTCATACCTAGTGTGCACCTTCTAATGTTCCT
This sequence comes from Rhinolophus sinicus, assembly GCF_057876585.1. Classification (NCBI taxonomy): domain Eukaryota; kingdom Metazoa; phylum Chordata; class Mammalia; order Chiroptera; family Rhinolophidae; genus Rhinolophus; species Rhinolophus sinicus. Next base: position 32,820,819 of record NC_142502.1, on the reverse strand, counting down.
CCAAAATACCAGCACTTCAAAAGTTTGCACTTGCCCTTCTTTTCAATTTAAAAACAGAATGACCAAAACATACAAAATTTTCAAATGTGGTTGCTCCATACTCTTGTTAGACTCTAAGTGGCTATCATCGTATTTCCCAAAACACTGTCTCTAATTTCATACATAAACCTTGCCATTTCTCTTTAGTGGAATAAAACCTGTTTCATATAGCATGACCCTAACCTATCTACATTATTTCCAGTATGCCCAGATTTTTTCATTCCGAATGTTTGTAATTCTGGGAGACAGTGTATACTGACATGGAGATTTATTGCCAGAAGCTTCCCAGTGGAGTCAGTGGCAGGAGATAAAATTTGGTCACAATTCACATGTGTTTGAAATGAGCATTCCAAGAGAAAATGATTAATTTCTCTTTAAAACCCAAAGGATAAAATACCATACAGCATTACTACCTCTGCATTCACTCAGTCTCTCCTGTGATCATTTGTTTCTCTTTGCATTTTCCTCTCTTTTGTTGCTTTTTTTCTAAGCAATGGACTATCAAGTTATCAATATCCAAGAGAAGAAAAAAAGGTATATATGTGTTAAAGAAATTTATTGTCATCGACACCTTCAGAAAATAGTGAAATAAAGTGGAAGAGAAAAGGTAAAACTGTAGTAGCATAACATGCTAGTATTAAAACATTTCTTAACAACACCCATTTAAATACCCTCACCTTGTGAATGTGGTAACTGGAGCCTAGAAAGATTAAGTGCCTTCTCCAAAGTCATTTCATCTGTGTAAGGGAGTCCTGGGGATCCAGATTTTCTGGTTCTGAGAGTCAGGAATCTCTGTGCTTGTAGGATGATGTCAGAAGACTTATTGTCAGTGCTTCATGTGTTTAGCTTAAAACTTTGATCAATATTAAAATGTTTATCACCTCCCTTCCTCCCTCCAAAAGGTGTCCCTGGAATAATTAACATTTTAAGTCTCTGTCCACTGTACTATGCCTCAAAGTAGCTACAGATGAGGAAAGAAAGAGAACAATTTGTATAATGAATAATTTTAACCATCATAATATTCAATGGAAGTGACTTATAAGTGTCAGGTTGCCCAAATGTTTTGGCTACATTAAAAAAATATATGAATATATTCTTGCCCCATATGTGCAAAGCAGTGTACAAGAATCAGTTAACAGTATATGTGGCAAGGTGTTTGTTTATATGTTAACCACCAAGTAATACGTGTCTATTTTTTCAGTACTTACATTTCACTATCAAAAATATTTTCTGAGCCTAATAAATCACTAAATAGCCAAATAGCAAAACCATTAACAAGGATTCAAAAGGGAAAAAAAAAACAAAAACAAAAACTAAAAGCCAAGACACTTTCATTCAATTCTTCAAGTTCCAGGCATGGTGCTCCTTACTGAGGATGAAAAGGGGAATGAGACCTGGTACTTATGGAGCATCTCATATCCTAATAGCCATCGTTGTAATGCAGGCAAACTACCTGTGGACAAAATTGACAACACACTCATCAAAATGTCTGCAAAGAAGCAGGCTGTCTGGGAATAGAAAGAACTTTTCTCTAAAGTTCTGAAGAATTTTAGGGAGTCCAAGAATTTCGGGATTAGAAAAAGTCTTCAGGAGTCATTTACTCCCACACTTTAAACTAGTCCTCTATCTAATACATCTTCATTGAGGGGCTCTCAGACTCTGCTTGACCAACTCCAGTTATTGATGCTACAGGCTATTTTGCAACCTCTCTAATCACTAAATTCTCCCTTAGCATAAACTGAGTTACCCAAGACCACCTGTACCAGTCTGTCGATTCTAATGGGGTCCCATTTAAAGCAATATCTGTATTCCAGTGGCCGATGCTCCACACTGGCTCCCATAGGAACCCAACTATTTAGAAAATGCCTCCTCCAACCCCATGTATTTCTTGTTGTCCCAGAAAATTTCTCACAAGTACTGATCAACAGGTCAGATCAATAGTCCAGTAAATTGTCATGTGGAATCTGTTACTTCTGCTAGGCATGGTTTTCTCACTGGTAACAAGCCACTGTCTACCTTGTTTCCTGGGGCTGGGAGGAGCTGGGGCAGCCCTGAGCTGTGTAGTGGTCTATAGAAAATTGGGGGAGATTTTGTCACTCCCATTTTTGTGGTGTACTCTGTTGCTGCTTTTGTGGCCCATACCATCCCTCCCCAACCCAGTGATGTTCAGGGCTATTAATTCACCACCACGCCTCATCTCCGTTCACAGGACAGACCTGACTCTAAAGTTAGCTGAGTGCAAATATTAGTTAGTGCAAGTGACAGATACAACACTGCACTCAGAAAGTTTCCTTCCCTAAAATTTGTAAGACTTCGGCACTGGAAGCTCCTGAGTTATTCCTACAATAGCTGCGTGGGATCACCTCACCAACTGATCGGTCAGGTCTAATTCCCACTGATAGGCACAGCTTAGACTCAAGCTTCAATTTGTGGCATACTTGAATTGAGTAAGGCTTTGCGTCTTATTTATTCTAATATCCCTTATAGTTAGCATAGTGCCCCCATGAGTAGAAAACTAATTAAGAATAACAACAAAAATATACACTGAATATCACAGCCTTGCAGGTAATATTGTATTTAATTCCCTACTGCAATTCTATACAGTAGTACTGTATTGTTCCTATTTTATAGATCAATAAACTGAATCATGAAAGAACTAATTAATGTGTTCATGATCACAAAGATAATAAGCAGTGGGTTTGGGATTTGAACCCAGGCAGTCCAGCTGCAGAGCCTGCAGGCTTAACCATCGCATGTACTGCCTTCCTACCCTCCACACAAAGAAGGCTCGAGAAATATTTTTAGGAAATGACTATTGTTGCCTTTCGTAACATGAACACATTGATTCTTGACTTTCCTCTGGGGACATAGATTAAACGTAGTGAGCATTCACAATAGAGACAGTCAGATATGTAAAGACAGTTCTCATGGCCCTTAGCCATCGCAGAGTTTTGCTCTTTCAGTTCTAAAAAGTTTAGGTCCTTCTTAGTGGTGACAGTAAGCGCAGAATGCTGTAACACTCCAGGCATCGGAAAATGTCTCCATCTTTTGAGTGAGTGGTTTGTTTGAGCACTTAAGTATTTTTTGGAGAATGTTTTCAACACTGTTTCTTCTTTCCTTCCCTCCATTCCTATTTCCCATCAGGGCCTTTAAATCTTCATTGGCAAATATCTAGAGAGGCCCTCCTGCACAACAAACCATACTCTTCAACTTTCTTATCCTTTTCTCCACCACATGTCTTCTGTGTGCACACAATGGCTAATCATGGGTGCCAGAGTGCATGCCACTCTGACTCTTCTCATCGGGGAAATAAAGTAGATACACTTACCCAAAGGTTGTGATTTATTAGAACTTAATGTATTGAGTCATCAGGAGGCTTTGCTTTAAAAAGATGTTGATAACTAGAGATGACAATGCTTAATTCAAAGGAGTTAATCTCGAACAATGAAATGAGGAGTTTTGAAACCTAGCTAGAATTAGACTAGTTATAGGATAAGATACCTTCTTGAATCCCAAAAGAATAATAACTCAATGAATTATCATATGCTGGGAAATTCCTTTATCTTATTTAGTACTTAGAACACCTTGAGATATATTTTCGTCCCCATTTGGAGAGGATAGGAAAATTTCACAATTTGCACAGTTAGGAGGAAGCATAATTGAGACTTACACTTGGATCTGTTTGACTCTTTGACATTGTTTTATTGCCTGGTTAAGTTATAAATTCAGTCCTTTGGTGAATTCTTGGAGTAATATCCAGTTAATCTGGAAAACCATTACTTTGAGTTAAGATAAAAATAATTTAAGGACACTTAGCCTATCTTCACTTTACCCACAGTTTTTAAGGCATCAAACCCAGAAAAGTGATGTGATGGCCCAGAGGAAGGGCTTACCAAGGGCGTGTTTGGGAGCAAGTGGAACTTTCTCTCAAAGCACGTTCTGTGGGCAAAGTGCTCCTTGACCATGAATGATCTGGGAATCTGAGAAGCTGATCTCTACCTGAAAATGGAAATGGACGTTAGAAACTTGACCGCATCAGAGCCTCCTCTGTCACTAATACATAGTTTGATTTTACTTAGTCTGTCTATCCTCCCATTTCCTCGGCTGTAAATGAAAATGTCTGACTGGATCAGAGCATCTCAAAACTGCGAGCTTATCAGAACCAACTCGGGAGTCATGTTTCAAAATATCTATACCTGTTCCAATTTACGCTATTCCAGAAATCACACTCAAAGACTCCATGCATCCATATTAATAAGTTTTAAATAATTTCTGACTTTACAATGTTATGCTTTAAATTTTGGGAAGTTATCATCATCCTGGGTAAAATAGGAAAAACAAAATCAACCAAAGCATGTCAAAGTAAATTTGTAATATCATGATATTTTTCGACTAAAATTATTTTGACTGGACACCAGAATAACTAGCTAAAAGGTTAACAAAAAGGTATATAATTTTCTTGGCTTCATTTCATTTTATTTATTAAACAAGAGATGAGTTGATGCACCATTGTGGCTTAATTCATCTCAAGCTAATTTTGTCCTCTTCTTTCTTAGAAAAGAATGCGATCATACAATTGTTTGTTTTTTAATTCAATTCATAATGACTTTTTAAAAATTCAGACAATAATTTCTATAGTGTGCATACGTCAAATAGCATGCTTGATTAAATTTTTCATTTTCTAACTAGTTGCTTCAAGCAATATTTCTTTTTCATTTTTTTAAATTAGTTTCAGGTGTACAAAAACAATGTAATGGTTAGCATTTCACCCTTCACAAAGTGATAACCCCCTCCACCAATCTATTGCCCCTCTGACGCAGTATTTCTTTTTCATCTTCATCCTATTCTTTCAGTGTTTTAAATCTCTTAATTATTGATATCATAAGTTTCATTGGATATGCAAAACATTTGTCTCATGAGAGAAAATACCTACTGTGACCTGACTTCTCACCAGTTTTATGCATCTGAAGAAAAATCTTTCTAAAAGATTGACAACAGCCTGAGCAAGATGAGTGACAAGAGGACAAATTTTCAAATGACACTTATTGATTAAAAGTACAATGGATAGTATCAAACTGTTTACAGATGTTTCACTTGGCCTCTTTCCCAGTGCCAAATATTTGCATGAAAAATAAAGAGCACAATTTACTCACATATAAGGATTTTTCTCTCCAAAATCTTTTGAGGTTGATTATACTTTAATAACCATTTGCTCTTGAAAATTGATTTCTTTTTTGAGGACCATCTGCATCTATGCAGCTAAGCACTGATTCCTTCTTTTCTTTCAATACTAAATACTGGCTTCTTCCCGTAAAGCACACACTTACTACACTGCCAGGGGCCTAGTAGGTTGTGTTCTTACTGGAGTGAAGGAAAAAGAAACTCAGAGATGTAGCATAGTGTTTTATTTATTCTTCAGGATGTCCATAAAACCATGTGGTGGAACAGTAGATAAGAGACTAGATTTTGAAGTTAAATGATTACTCTTCTTATTCTGGCTTCACCAGTTGTGTGGTCATGAATGCATTACTTAACGTTTTGAAGCCCATTTTTACTCATCTTCAAAATGAGTATAATGCTACATATCTCCTTCGAGTTATTAAGATGATTAAATGGGAGAATGCACATAAAGATTAAATGCTCAATAATAGGTAGCTGTTATATTCCGGCAGTGTCTCAGGAACACAAGAAGTGAGTGCTAATGTGGAGGGAAAAGTGGCTGTCAAATCTACTGGGAGATGGCAGCTAATTTATATTCTGGGAATTAAAAAAGCTATGTAATTTAACTAACCGTTGTCATCCCAATAAATTTTAATTAAAAAAAAACAACAAAAAAACTATGTCACTAGTTTCAAAAGGAGTGATGGGTGGGCTGAAATATATTTTCACCTTAAAACCTGAGGTAAATAAAACCTTCTTTGAGGGGTTATATACAGGATAAAGAGTGGGGGGTAGTTTTCCAAGTGCATCTCTTCTATTAGGAGCTTAATATTTTTTAGTCCAGTAGTCTTCAAACTTACCTCATTATAAGTATCATCTGTGGTTCTGTGAAAAGAGACAAAAACTAAAAAGCAAAATAAAAAAACAAGAAATTTGACTGGACCAACCATAAACCTACACATATCAGGAAATAAATGAGAAGGGGCATAGAAACTAATTATTTTCTTTATTAGTTTTAGGTGCACAAAACAAAGTAATAGTTAGACATTTATCATTTATATCCTTCACACTGTCAACCTCCCTCCCCCCATCCAGTATCCCTCTGACATTGCACACAGCCAATATATTTCCACTGTGTCTATTCCTAATGCTGTACTCCTGTACTCCACTTCTTGTAAGTATATATATATATATATATATATATATATATATACACATGTATATATACATATCTATATATATATATATATATATATATATATATAAACTTGTAGTTGACATTCATTATTGAGAAACTAATTTTTTTAAGAACTCTCCATTTAATTCTGATGCATAGTTAAAAATCACTTGCATTTCTAAATTCTTCTCCCTATATTCACAGAGCCAAATGCTAATTATTACCCTGAAGACTCTTAGGAAAGTCACATTCTTAAGGTAATTTACCTATGAAAATGGGAAAAAATTTATATATATATATATATATATATATATATATATATATATGCTAGCTACTTTGGGATTTTAGTAAAATAGTGTTTCTATGAAGAAAGAAAAGTACTAATGAAAATATGTCAGGAACTAATTAATTTTTAGCTAGTTGACATGCAGTTTAAACTGGAATGAGGAAAGTATTTAATGGCTTAAAAGAATATAATAAAAGTATCAACATATTAGAAATTCAAAGTTAATTGAGAGCAGTAATAAACAAAATTATGAAAGCAGAAAGTTGAATTAATAACAGAAACAAATTTGAGAAAATTTTCCATAATGTAAGGATTACAGAAAATAATTAGAACAAGTAAAAGAGACAAAATGATAAAGAATATATAAAATGTAAAATCAGCATATTTAATTTAAGAAAGAATAGAAGCAAATAAAACAAAAAACAATAATCAAACATGTAATTAAAGAGACATCCTGAATTGAAAAGACAACAGGTTTTTACCCCAGGCAAAAAGAACAAAACCCAAAAAACAAGGTATCCATGTCTCAAATATATGGTGGCAACATTAAAATTTTTTAAGATTAAATAATTCTAAAAAAAATCTACAGAGATAAAAGAACGGGTTACCTACAATTTACAGAAATTGACGTAATCTAAAAATTCCCCATAAACACTATATCTGAGAATTAAAAGGAATAATGTTAGGGCACTTATATTTGAATAATTTATACACATTCAAAATGTGGAAGTCACAGAACAGTATTCTCAGATGTATAGGAACAAAGAAAACAAAATTCCTATAAATGTTTCTGGTAAAATTTCTTAACAATATAATCCGTTACACTAAGGAACAAAACACTGATAGCATTTAAAAAAACAATTACAGTAAATACTGCAAGACCGAATAATTACTATAACTATGATTAAAAACTCAAGTGCAAATGTCATAAAATTAACATTTCACAATATTTGTAAAATCTATAATTCATGGTTGAATTTATAAAAATGTGTAACTTGGTATAAGAGTGTAGGGGAATAAACCCCAAATTCCAAATCTTAGAAAATCAAAAGTATATATTTTCTTTCCTGTTTTGATTTTTAAGATAAATATTTATTTGAGTTGATTTGAAAAACTTAAAGATAAATATTCATAGAATTTTACTGGAAGATTAAAAACAAACAAAATCATATCATAAAAAGACCACAAGGAAAACAGAAAAAAAATTTTAAAAACTAAAAGAATGTACTCTCTTAAGATGACAGAAAAACAAACCTCACCAATGACAATGGATATGTTATTTAATGTCCTTTAATAATAAAACATGGCACTTTATATAACAAATTCAACTGTGTGCTGCTTACAAGCGCTATATGATAAAGAAAATGGTACAAAAAGTTGACTGACTATTGGATAATAATGGCTTAGTAGGCAAATGAAAATAGATATCAGATTTATCAATATTAAAATCCAACCAAGTAAAATTAATGGCAAAACAAACTAAAGAGACAAGAAGGGTGATACTATTTTGATAAAGGAATTTACAATGAAGATTGTTAGAGAATTAACCCCCTAAAAAACTGTAATGCTATATAAATTAATATTGCTATCTATGAGTTTGGGTCAAATGTGATAAAAAAATTGGTGACAAAGGATTTAATTAACACGATGTTAATAGATTGAAAAGCATAAAACAAAGAATTGTATAAACAAATATATAACATGTACATGATCATGAAACATACTGAAATTCTCAACAAATTCTAAATAGTAGAAATTTTTAGATAACATTTTACCACGAGGTACACATATCCAAATTTAAAAGCAAAGTCAGTAATGTAAACATGCTATTATCTTTATATCCACTTAAATATTATTCATACAACTGGGACAATAAAAGGAAAAATATAAATGCAATATAATTTCAATAAAAATAAGGATATTAATATCAAGTTATATAGGATGCAACCAAAGCTATATTCAGATAATTATGCAGATTTATGGGATTGTATTATTTCAAAAGGTGACAATTGAGCGTTTGAAATTTTAAAACATCTTCTTAGGAGAAAATAAATAACATCAGTCAATTACTTAGAAAGTAGGAAAATAATTTTTTTTTCTATTTTCCTTTTAAAATATGTAATTATAAAAAATATAAGTATAAAAATACAATTAATAAATGAATCTGAGAACTGATTCTTGGGGAAAAGTGAAATAAAACAAACAAAATTTTGTTTAAATTCTAGTCAAGAAATTAAAAACACCAATACAAATAATGTTAGAAATCAAAAAGGGACATAATAAAAACTGAATTCATAGTAAGCTTTTTAATTCCCAAGGCTTTGTCTTACTCATTTTATTTATCTAAAACCTAGCACATCCATAATCTAATACCTCATGGGTGTAGCAGGCTGTAGTAAATATTTATAGAATAAATGGATATTGAAGATATTAAAAATTTGCAAGAGGACACTTCACACAGCTGTGTACTCATTAACTCCAAGAAAAAGGTTCAGATTCAGAGTTTTATACTTAGTAGTTTCAATTTTCTAAAGGTTATATGCTTTTTTAATTTGTCTTAGGACATAGAAAATATGGAAAACTTCCTATTTTATGAAAGTCAGACACTAATAAAATCTGACAAAAATAGAAAATAAAACATTAAAAAATTATAATATATATGTACAAACACACAAAAAAGGAAAACACACAAAAAATGAAAACCATATCACTTATCTACAATGAGAAAACATTAAGAAAGTGCTAGCAAACCTCATTAAAATATTTTTTAAATAGTTCATCATATTGAAGTAGGGTTTCTTCCAGGGATGCAAGCCAATGTAATACAAACCTGTATAATCTGTTATGAGCATGACCTTGGGATCCAGGCAGCTTGATTCAATTCCCTGTTCTCTCACTTAGTAGCTGTATGACCTTGAGCAAGAGACTTAATCTCTCTGTGCTGTAGTTTTCTTATCTGTAAAATGGGGATAATAATAGTATTGATCTTAAAGAGTCAGTTGTGAAAATTAAATGATATGTAAAATGCTGAGCATAGTGCCTGGTATATATCAGTATCACTGTTATTATTACTATTATTTGTCACTATCATTATTATTTTAATTAATAATCTCAGAAGCTGTCATTGTCAGATTTTATTCCAGCGCAGTAACACGTACAATTGCTTGAATGTACTGTTTTTTGTTATTTTGATTAGCAACATGAGTACAGAAAAATCAAAGAAGGGGTATCATGTATTATATACTAAGTGAAAATATAGCTAATTCTAATACTCATTTGCACAGACCCAAGAAAGCTTTCCCTTAAGGTGGGAGTGTGTGACTCATTCATGGCCCATGGTTGACTGTAGTCTGGGCAAAGCTGGGCTCTGAGGTACATCCATGCCTCTGACCATATGATATACTGCAATCATCATGTACTTACACTTGAGGTGGGAAGATTTGGCAGCTAATACCTGTGACTACTCACTCAGTGAGAAAGCAGGAAATAAAGTGGTGGGTGAGATATCTTCCAAAATCTAGTGGTAAATTTGGAGATAACACTGTCACCATGATTGTAAAAGGGGATTGTGTTTACTAAGGAAACATGGCAAGTGGGGATGGAAGATAACCTATTAAATGTCCCACTTTGTCTCACTAGGCACAGGAAAGAGCTATATATCAAAGCTTGTGCTTGCTCTTTACTGTATAGAATAAATTTTCCTCACTCCTTAGATTAAAATATAAAATGAAGATTAAATTATCTTCTAAATTATTGTAAACAGTTGTGCAAATGAAAAGATTGTCTTCTTCTGGGAACCCCCACAAGGCTACCAAGGAAAACGTAGCCTTTAAATCCTGTGAACTGTTTTGTAATCCGATACAGTGAGAAAAATATCTCAGATTTTGATTCACCACCTCTGGGTTCACTAGTACATCACCGCCCAATAGCGTCAAAATTTCACTGCCACTCAAAACTATACACTGCAGTCACTGAAAGGCAGCAGCTGGAGCACAGGTGATCTGTCCTTAAAAAAAAAAAAAAAAAAGAGTTGAACAGAAGTAGAGCAATACCACCTCATAAATTTCACCCAACCACCTTTCACAGCCACCAAGAGTTTACACTGACCAACTGTTGTATTTCCTATGATGAACAGGCCTCTATCACAGTGTTGGGCCACTGATTTCTCAAGAACTAAAACTTGGCTTAATGTGATTACATCTTCTCCCCAGGAGCTTTAGGAACACTTCCATGGGCACAATATTCTCTTAAATAGAGATCAATATGAATGTTAGATTTACATGAAATACCTGCAGCATCTGTAAGAAGACAAATTATAGCTTTTTCTCAGACTTCAGAAACTGATTTGGATGCCCAAAATAAGGATGGCCTTAAAATTTATGGGATACATTGAGAGTGAAAGGGAGCACTAAAAATAAATTTATATAATTTTTAGAAAGATTATTTAGTGTTTGAAAATATTATTTATTGTCTGAAATTTTTTAGTATTTTGTTCATGGACCTACAAAGCAATTCTATTAAAAAATTAATTTCAAAACTGAAGTTGTTCCTTAAAGATAAAACTAATGTATATTTGTACACATTAAAAAACTTTAAAAGATTATACTGATTATTTAAACTATTAGAAAAGGGATTGTCCTGGAACATATTCACATACTTTAGTTAGTTACTTAGCTGAATCTGTTTCTAATACCATGTCCAAAACAAGAGGAATGTGTTTTTTACAATGTGGACTTACTATTTTTATTTTTTCCATCAAATTGTCTGTGATATTTCTTAATTAGAATTTTATGTTTAAAATTTTGAAATTATTGACATCATTAAATATTTCTTTGCAAAGTAGGTAAGAAAATATTTTCCTTAAATGTGCTGAGGGAGCTGGTAATCTACGAATAAATTCTGCTAAATGAATTACATTCTCAATTCCAATTTATTTTATACTGAAATGGATAAATATTTCAGCCCAAATATTTTCACAGGCACTGCCTTTTTGCTTCCATTTAGAGCAGCTTCCTTTAACAAATATTTTTATAAGACAACATTTGTCAAATAAGTCATTCTATTTATGATTTCCCTGAAAGTTTCACCAAATTTAGATGTTGCAAAATTGTGGGTTTTTAAAAATTTTATTCCATTCCAATGCAGGATATAAATTTATTTACTTAAAAAATAGGAGATTTATCAACGAATTCTTCCCACAAGTCAGATAGTCAAAGCTGTCATGCAATCTCAAAACTGGATTTTATACACTGTCTGTGATCTCACTGTTTAATTGTTCAGCTCTCCATTGCTTTTGTAGAGATAAAAGTCTTCCTGTATGCAAGATACAGTTTTCAACAATTTCAATTTGCTAAAAGCTTCAACGTAAAGTTCCTTTTTTTGCCACACCATTTGTTGAATACCTTGCTTAAAAGTTTCCAACTTTGAACAAATGCAACCAAAATTTGGAGAAATCATTTATAAGAAAACATCAATATGATTGGAGGACATTAAGGTTGATTTATAAAGTAGTTTATTCAAAGACTTACACATTCCTAAAATCTTAGTGATCAGAGGCTGCAAAGAGAGAAAGAGTATACTGCCATGCTGAAAACATTTTTTATTTGATATTAGTTTTATCATGACAGTTTAGTTATTCCACCTGTGTACATATAAAAATATTTGTAGATTCTGACCATTGTCACTTCTATCTCAATTGGTAGAATTTTATTACTTGTTTGGAAGAAATTGTGAATTACGGGCACATACAATCAATTCCATATACATTTCTATAGGTTTCTTAACATTGTTATTACCATGGTGCTGTGCTCCACAAAATTTTCTACTCATACTATCACCACAATAACAAATACTATAACTTCAATGTTGCGTTTTTTGTAATTCACAATGTTAGATTTTTCACCCTTGAGAGAATAAATCTCAAAAGCTTTGCTTTGATTCCAGCAACCATATGGAAAAATAGAAAAAAGACATCTTATTGGAATTAACTGATTTTCATTTTGAGGCATCTGCTGATACAAATCTGAAATCCTTTAAACCTGAGAAGTTCTACTACTAATGGAGCCACAGTATCTTCTGCTATCACTTCCTGCTTTATGCATGCACAAAAATGAAAATGAGCAACATTAAGTTACACCAACAGTCATTTGACATAAATGAAAACTCATTCTTCACAGAGTGATAATATAAAGATACCTTTTGTGTTTGCATATGTAAATAGTCCTTTTGGGCACAGTCTTCATAAAATAATAATTTTTAGTTGATGCTGCTAACTTCCTAGCAGAATTTTTGGCCACTAGTTGTCATCTGCTCAGTGATATCACTATGGCCTTTGTGATGAATAGGAAGCTTAGTACTTAATTTAAAAATTAAAATTTAATTTATCACTTAAAATTAAACTTAAATTTAATTACTTAAAATTAATTATTTACATATAAATTACTTAAAATTAAATTAGAAATTTTAAAGTTTAATTGAAAAAAATTTTTTAATTAAACACACACTTTCATTTTTGAGTACATTGATGACAAAAGGATTTATTGCAAAATTCAAAGAGTATAAGCAAACAATATGATAAATAGCTATAGATCTATATTGGTCAATGACATCCCTATAACAAGAGTATTCAAATCACTTGCTGTATATTTTAAGACTAGAGTTCTCAGTCTCTATTTTCTATACATAGGTGAACATATGTATATGTACACATATATATCTAATATACATATATATATATATATATATATATATATATATATATACACACACATATATATCTAATATATATATATATATATATATGGCAATGACACTTCCTTCTAGGATCCTGGTGGTTTTATGAATCTTGATGTCCCCATAGGCTGCAACACAACTGGCCATTACACCAAGTGGCTGGTGGGGGAGCAGTATCTAACACTTCTTTTACTACCACCAAAACAAAAGGGGTTGGCTGCTCATATCTGAATGCCCTACACCTTCTCCTTGAATCTGGAAAGGATACAAAAATAAATAAAAATAGAAAGAGAGGGAGAGAGAGAGAGAGAGAGAGAGAGAGAGAGAGAGAGAGAGAGAGGCTATCACTGGTCATCCTTCAGTGTAGTTGTAACTCATACCTCCTGCCAGTAAGAAAAGGACAGAAGCTGGAAATCAAGTTGACGTCTACTAGACTTTCCCCGACTTATTTGTTATGCCACTGTTAATAATAATTCTTGGGGAAAAAGTTAAAACACTTGGACTTATGCCAACTGAACAGGCTCCTAGGACCAAAAAGTAAACTAAGACTCTCCTCTGCAAACTGGGATGACCACCCTTCACAGAAGCAAGCTTCTAATGGCATCACCTGGGTAGAGACCATTTGCTCAGGACCAGGACTTATGGTATTTTGGAGATACAATGGTGACCAAAATATGATCCCTGCTCTTTGGGTATGCCCAGTTTGCGGAGTTCACTTTTGTAAAGCATGCAATTTCCAAAGGCCATTCTCACAAGCAACTCCATTGTTAACTTCAGGAAACACGTCATTCTCTCTGCCACTGTTGGCTTCAAGAACTTTCCAAACCCTCTCCCCAAGGGCATCCACCGTGGTGGAGCCTAATGTGCAGCATCCCTACTTGTGCTGTTTTAGGGATATTATCCCTTCCCAGGCCTGGCAGGATGGGCCATTGTTATAACGAGGCTTGTTCAACCAGGTTCTTCCTCTTGGTGCCACTCAGCAGCTTTGAGAGCAGGCAAAGCCACAGGAATGTCAGGGTGATTATTGGTCCATGTCAAACTTACTTTGGAGCAGAGGCCTTTTAAGTTCAGGAGACAGATTTACCTTTCTTATGGGCTTAATAAAATTAAGCAAATCAGCACTTCCTGCTGAAGGCAGGCTGCACAGCCACCAAGCTAGCAGTATCATTAAGAAAGCACATGTGTTTAAAATAAAATTGTTTCTAACAGTGAGTCTCAAATACCTGCTATTCTGGCATACTTTTTGATTTTTAAGATTCAGTCAAGCTGTGATGACTTTAACCTTATTCTTTGAAACGTTCTCCTTTCCCCTCTCTTCCTCTCTTCATCTTAAATTGAATTTCTTCTAATGAAAAAAGAAATAGAATATACTCAAAATATACTTGAGGATCAAGCTGTTGTCATTTTTTTCCTTCCTCATAACACATTTGCACCCCATTTCAATCAGTGATCCCTTTATTCCCATTTCCAGACAAGAAACACTGGTTTTCCCACTGCTCTCGATTCATATGCATCGCCAGTCTCCAGGGTTTGTCATACTTTTTTAAGAATTGATTTTTGCCTTTTCTTTTTCGTCTTTATTCCCATGTTATCTGTTCAGTCTAGGCCTTAATAACATTTTCTCTGTGAGAATGAACCTAAATTTCTATCTTTACCACCGTGGCATTGAAAGCAGGTGGCGCCAGAATGTCTGGTTCTCTGTCTCAGGTCTGTTATCTACTAGGTAGATAGAGAACTGGGTAAACTTGGGCAGATTATTTAACCTCTCTATGCCTCAGCTTGTTATCTGTAAAATGGGGTTAACAATAGTACTTGTGCTCACATGGGTGTTGTGAGGATTAAATGAGTTATTGTAAAGCACTTAGAGAGATGGTTGGCTGTTGTTCATTTACCCCTTATCTCCCCAACTTTAGAAAATCCAGTAGGGCAGCAGAGACATCATTTATTGTTAATCAATGTAGAGATGCTTTGCAAAGTGCTTAAGGCAACTCTCTTAGAGTAACAAGATCAAATTCTTTGTTTGATTGATAGATCAACCTAACATTACTAAAAGGAATATGAATTCCTCATGTAGAGGAGAGGAGATGGTGGCCTTCAGAAGGAAATCAGTCTTCGGGGTTTGGAGGCATATGTTTAATTTCAGAATCTTAAGAAAAATCCTTAGTCTAGAATACACCCCTTGCACAAAAATCAGAACTTTTCTTCGTAATTCATTCAAGTAATTTATCCCATAGTGATCAATGTTCTTTTTGAACACTTCAATCATAGATATTCAAAAGTAGTCTAAAAAAAGGTGTTACCAAAAACACATCAATCAGGGTTTTTTTGCCTTTAAATTATTGACAAATATTGTGAGGACAGAGCCAGGAGAGCAGTTTCCAGGCTCTCAGCCTCACGTGGAAAGGTGCTGGCTTAGGTATTAGATGGCCATCAGCTGTGACTAGTTGGCCACCAGCTATTACCGGTTAGCCATTAACCACTAATATAACTGCCGTGGCTACGCTGGGGCGTTGGTTGGCAGAGAAGCGGATGGCAGGTTGCAGAGTGTGTCTTCAACCCAGCCGCCCACGAGAATATAGTGGTATGAGCCCCCTATCCATGGCTCCATTGATGCTCCTTTTAGGCCTCACCATATCCTGCATTCTGGCGCGGGGAGCAGGAGTTGAGACCCTGAATTAAAAATATATAACAGATTTGATGGAAAAAAAACATATTTTATGCTTATTTTGTGAGTCACACATATTAAATCATAATTTTCCTTTTTTTAAATAAGCTGTATGACTTTTTCTGAACCAAATTCTTTATTAGTAAATTTAGGATAATTACACCAGGTCTCAAGTTAATCCTGAGGTGATATAGTGTAGGTAAAAGTACCTTGTAACATGTTCAAATGTGAGATATTCTTAGATCACACGGCTGTGGTTTCATGTTTCAGGATGTGTGTGTGTGTGTGTGTGTGTGTGTGTGTGCGCGCGCGCGCATGGACAAGGGGTATAGTCCATGAAAATTCAAACTGCAGTTTCCAGCCAATTTTCTTGTACCAACTCTCCAAGTTATACTCTATCAACATCTTTAATGTGGAATAATTATACCAATTATTAAGTACCTATAGTTTTCCTGACATCAGGATAGGTGCTTAAACCATACTATTTCTAGACTTATACCTTTATATCCAGAAATATATGTGGTCTTCTGGGGAGGGTGGTTAGGCTCACTCTGTTCTTGAGTTTGGTTAGTCTTTACCAGTAATTCCCTTTGCCTCTCTATTATTCGTACCAAATGTCTCAAGGGGTGGCACTTACGGACAATAAACACATATCCCATCTAAGTCTTTATCTCCCTTCTCTTGTAGGTTAAAGCCCTTTCTCAATAGTCAGCATGCTTCCCTTCTCCTCTATAAGATGTTTTATAAATCTTTATGGTCTCCTGTGCTGCATTTGGCATTTTAATCTCCCACCTGTTTCTTCCTCTAGGTAATTGGAAAGGGTATGTAGGATTTTGAGAATAAAGGAGACCAGGGAAGGCCTCAGGGTGGGCTTCTGGTTGGTTTGCTGCAAGCTTTTACTTTTATTGCTTTTTTTTAGACTATTTGTCTGTCTATTCCTTTCTGTCTTAAAAGAGGGGGTTCATCACCAGGCACTAGAACCCATTAATTCTTCATAGAAGAGTCACATCATCCTAAAAGCACGATTTTTGGATCTTCTTAAACAATAACAGAAACAATTTCCTACCCTAACTTGAGTTTTATTAAAACATTTCTTCTATTAATGTGAAGAATCATATTTAACTCAAATTAAGTTAAATAATACGAGATATAAGTTCAAGCTATAAGACCATTCTTGGCACTTACTAGTGATAATTGCACCCTATATTTTTTCCATATGTGTGGCTTTTATCGAGGATTTCATAGTCTCAAGATGAAAATTATGTTTAACTGTGCTCTCTCTATTTTTGAGCTTGCTGGTCTGGTACCTGAGGGAAAGGGCAAGGCCCTGCAGAAGCAGCGGGAATCTTGCCTGGTGGCATCCTATGGTATGAGATTGTGCGTGGCCTGGCAGAAACATGTCTGGCCCTTGCCCTAAAATGCAGAGATTTCAGATGACCCCAAGTGTGCCCCCAATCAAGAGACGTTTCTCTTGGTATGCATTGCTATCACAAAAATTTTAATACATATTTAATAGCAGCCAAAAGCGGCAACAGAGATTTGTGGAAAAGGCAAGACAGTCTAATTCAGAATGTCTTTATTTCTTATTTGAATAGAAGTTCCCTTGCATTCTGAAATCACTGGCCAGTTATTTTCTATCTTAAATACAATATTATATACTGGTTAAACACAAAATATTTTCAAATAGTAATTTTGAAGAATTCTCCTCATTGCTCAACTCTAGTAGGGTGAGGTAGAAGACATTCAAAAGAGGAATTAAGTATTTTTCAATGGTTAGATTCAAATCAACTACTTGGGAAAACGTGGTTCTTTAAAATCTTGTTCTTGTGTGAATCCAAAGAGCCTGAAGATAAACAAATTGCTGACTAGAGGGGGTAGGATTGAGCATGGAGTTCAATGGTTATCCTACGGTGAGAGTGGCCAAAGTCAAAAAGACAGGTAAAAGAGTTGATTCTCCATCAGAGGAAGAGAAAACCATTGATAGAGAAAAGAGTATTTAGGAAAAGGCAGGACAGATGTGTTTGGCAAAGGAATGACCACTGATATTTCTTTTTATGTGAAGGAACTGGTAAAATCACAATCAGTTCCATGAGAGAACATGGCAGAGAAAGTTAAGTTCATGTGGAAGAAGTTTAAAATACAATTATCTCACTCATAGGTTACAAAAGTGATTATCTACCCCCTCCTAATTCTCTTGCATTCACTGCCCTTACAAAATACATATGAAAACATCTAACACATGCCAATTTCAAATCACTCTAATTTAAATAGAGTAATCGATGTTTTTAATTTTTGGAAGCTATGATCTCTAATTGCTGCAACACAGGTAGGCCATTAGCTAACTCAAGCCTAGACCCCAGAAACAGAACAATCTGTCTAGACAAGTGAGAGGAATGTCAAGCTTCCACCCATCACCCTTAAGACTTATATCACTGACCAGAAGGCCTGGCAGCCACTTTTCTCTTACAAGATTTACATGGTCATTCCTTTCCTCCTCACTCACACATCTATCCAAATATTTTAAACCTTCCTACACTGATTTTGTTATAAATCACACTTTTGTCCATTTTACATTGACCAAAAATATCTCATATTTTTAACAAATGTCATGTTTCATCAACAGCTTCATGAATGATGATTTTGATCTATTGTGTGGTAATTCTGCTGGTCATCTGATGGGTCAGGCCTGTGCCAGAAGAGTAGTATATAATATCTGGATGGATCTGGAAGTAGTACCAGGCCCTTGCTAGGGAGAGTATATGTGTGGCTCTTTCTTGTATTGCTTAAAAAAAAAAAAAAAAAAATTAAACAGCACCTTTATTAATATATCATTTATAGAACCATATTTTTTACCCCCTTAAAGTGTGCAATACAATCAATGGTTTTCACATACTACGGAGTTTTGCAACAATCACCGTAATATAATTTTTGAATATTTTTATCACTTCAAAAAGCTATCTTGTACCTATTAGCAGTCACTCCCTAGTTCCACCTCCTACTCCGAGCCCTACACAACCGCTAATCTACTTTCTTTCTCTATATATTTGCCTGTTCTGGGCATTTCATATACATGGAGCCAAATAATATATGGTCATTTGTAACTGGCGTCTTTCATTTCTGCTGTGGCAAGTATCAGTACTGCATTCCTTTCTACTACCAAGTTATATTCTATTGTATGGATCACCACATTTTCTTCATCTGTTGAGGAGAGATTTCCATTTTTTGTCTATTATGAATAACGTAGATAGGAACATTTGTGTACAACTTTTTGCGTGGACATATGTTTTCATTTATTTTGGATAGAGACCTAGGAGTGGAATTGCTGCGTCATATGGTAATTCTATCTTAATATTTCAAGTAACTTTCAAACTGTTTTTGAAAGTGACTGCATAATTTTATGTTTCCAATTGTATTAGGGTTTCCAGGTTCTTCTACATCTTCATCAATAGTTGTTACAGAATGTATATAAATACATTCTGGGGGGGTGGGTATGACGTGTTATCTCATTGGGCTTTTGCTCTGGATTGTGCATTTGATTTGCATGACTGATAAAGCTGAGCAACTTTTCATTTGTTTGTTGGCCATTTCTATATGTTTTTCGAAGAAATGTCTATTCAAATCTTTTGCTTTTTTAAAACTTGAGTTATTTATCTTTTATTATTGAATTGTAGTAGTGCTTTATATATTCTGGATACAAATCCTTTATCAGATATATGACTTCCAAATAGTTTCTCCCAGTCTGTGGCTTTTCCACATTCTTCATGATAACTTTTGCGGCACAAAAGTTTTTACTATTAATAAAGTGCATCAGTTAATCTTCTCTTTTATTACTTGTGACCTTGGTGTCATATCATTGCCAAACCCAAGGTCACAGTGCTAAGATTTCATCTCATCTCTATTAAAAAGAGAAAGGTGTTCAGCTGGAGGCACTGGGAGTCTGTATCATGACTGGGCACAAACATCAATCCTTGCTTAGTTTTAACAAATACCCTTAAGTGTGTCCTGACCTGGCCTCTTCTCCCACTGCCGTGTCACCCAGAAGCCCCAAGCATAGCAGCACAAGGCACGAGATGAGTTGAAGTAGGCAGTTAGTAGAGAAGCCTAAGAGATGGTGAGAAACAATGCAGAGGAGCAAAGAATTTTCCTCATTTAAAAAATTTCCTCATTTTCCTCATCTTAGTGTGTAGACGAAATTCATTAAAAAAAATGCACACCTAGATGGATTCTAGCAAAATTTGAAAATTTCAAGGATTATAAAAGAAACAAATCAATAAACATGCTCAAGCAGGATTTTAAAATATAGGTTACTAAGGCAAAATGTACACACTACAAATGAATGTGTAAATTTACACACTAAAAATTTCTGTAATTGTCATCATCTTGAGACAAAACCTCTATGTCACGGTTAAAAGATGAGAGAGTGCTTAAACTAGTTAATTTTAGTTTTGTCTGATGTATGCATAGAATTCCTTTAGGTTAAATCTTCAAGATTTATTTGTCAGATCTATTTCTCCCTTTCAAGGATTCTTTTTGCCTCTTTTTCTCCAGGTGATGTGTATGCTCAGGGAAAAGTATCCATGTCGTGAAAGGACAGAGGCTAGAAGGTGTCTTCTGATCGTCATAGACCCTCACTTGCTCCACTGGAAAGTAAGTCCTTTATTTCTTTTGATTATTGGGCATGTTGCATTGGTGTTCACAGGAGCAGCTACTGTCCTCAACTGTTTTTCTTAGGGTATGGCGTCGACCCTCCCAGATGAAGTCTGTGGCCCTGCTATAACCTCAGTTCAAGATGTCTTTGCGTTCTGTAGCTCCCATGTGTAGAACTCAGGCCTTTTCTGGCCCAGGGGTTCTCTTAGCCCTGTTGTTTTCCCTACTCGGGGTCTCGTAGATACCAAAATCAATGGCAATCTGAGATCTTGCTAAGGGCTATATCTCCAGATTCTTCCCATGGGCGTATTTACTATAGCATTTGATGGACACCATTTTTTTCCTTTAGGAAATGCCAATTGTTCTTTTTGGAAATGCTTAAAATTTTTCTAAGTTTTTCAGCCTTTTGGTCTACTCCTTACAAAGTTATACCCTTAGCTTTTTCCTTAGGAATTTCTAAAACCTTCCACCTATTTTTCTTGTGCTTCATTTCATGTCTCTGTGTGATCTGACCCTAGAGCAGCGGGAAAGAATGCAGAGGAAAAGAATACATAGAAATCTAACAATTCCTTGCTCCTTATCAAAGCTGCCTCTTTTCTATTAATTATCTTATGTCAAATCATACTCCTCTCTCTATTTTGGTCAAGTCATACTCCTTTCTTATTTTGGTAAAATACAGTGATCAGAGTGGCAAGATCTATTCTGTTAGCTAAAGGGAGAATTTTGGAATTTCTGAATCCCCACAAGCCTACATTTGAAAATTAGTGTCTCACTGTAAACTCAGTTTTTGATTTGGAGCTCAAAGCTGAATTATTATATCTTTGCTCCAGTCAAAGCCCTCCTCTCCCCATGAGCAGTGATGATTGTCTTTGATTCAGTGAGTGGGAGAGCTGTGAGAAATCCAGGAAAAAACATATTGCTTAAATATCTCAAAAATTATTCCAATACACACCCAAAGGAACAAAATTACAATTAGACTTATCTACTGCAAAATGGAAAGATAAATAATATTGTGAGAGAAAAAATATGATTCAAGAATTTCATATGAAGGCAATGGAAAAACTATGATCAACTCTACAAGATATTGGTAAATATACCATTCATATCCTCCTCCTGAAAAACTTACATAAAATCATTCAGTGACTGAGAGATTAATTGCTAATTTGAATTTTAAATATGGAAAAATAAGATTTTCAAAGACTATTACTAACATTTTACTCCAATGAAATGCATTGACTTAAGTCTACTTGTTTTATAAATGAGAATTATTGAATCCAAAGAAAAATTATTCATAAAAAGTTATATACAACATAAAACTATAATTTGATAACAACAAAAACTAAGGTGTATCATCCTAGATTTTATTTGCAAGGTTATCAAGTGGTGATGGTAGGAATAATAAAATCACTAGATTTCTTAGTTTATATGAGGAACAAAGTCTCTATATTGTTATTTTTCTTATACTACATTTTTTTCCTTTTAACAAAATTATGTAGTTAATATATGAGTGTTAAAAACAGGTTAAAAGAAAAAATTGTGTGGAAGAATAGTCTACTTTCTTTCCTTACATTCCTGAATAAACTTCTAATAACTATGATCAATTCCTCCTTACCTTTTGTTATTTTATAATTATTTTACTTTTTAATTTTATGAGAAGGTACAATACAGCTTCATTATTTGATAATTAAAACAATTGGAATTAAAAACAGAGTTAAAAATCAATGTTCATGAGTTTTTAAACATTGTAATATACTTTTAAATACGTAGAAAACATTTAAAAGTACATAAGATATAGCTCATATAGTAGAAGTAAAAATGAAAAGAAATATTAATAAAGCATGTAAAGTAATCCAAGAGAAAAATGCCAAACATCATCTGTCAATCTGAAAATGAACTAGTTAAATTTTCATATTTAAAACTCTTCAAATAAGGGTAGAAAAAGTCAATTCTTTACAATAGCTGCAATGACATAGAATGAAACTGAAAATACAAGGATGATCAAATACATATTGGGCAAAATACCAAATAATAGAAAGCAGTGCTGGAGGAATTGATGGCAACAGCCTACATTCAGAAGAAATTTCACAACTTGCAACATACACATTATTAAACACGAATTGGCAAAACAATAAATAAAATAACTAAGAATAAAAAGATAAAATACTATTTTAAAAGCAATATTTAATTGACTAGAATCAGGAAAAAAAATAGAATTAATGAGCCTGTGGATTATTGGCAATAAAATCAGAGTAGATAAGTTTCTAGAAAATGTGATTAAGAAAAAGCACAAAACAAATAGAATTAGAAAGAGCAAGGGTACAAAAATCAAATAGAATAAAATGTAATCCTGAGATTATATTGCAAGACCCAGTGTATGCAGTAAACATGTATAACTGTGTGAAATGGATGATTTTCATGAAAGACATCAACTAACAATAAAAATTTATAAAAATTAGAAAAATCTGAATTGAATAATAACTACAGGCATAATGAAAAACATTTCAAAAACTTACTCCAAATTCCCCAGGGATTATTTTACTAGTGAATTATGTGAAACTTTAAAGGAAATAGTAAACTCAATGCTATATAATCTGTTCCAGATCATAGAAAAAAAACAAGGAAAGCAATCAAAACTATTTTATGAATCCAGGATAATTCTGACATCAAAACCCGACAAACATACAAAAAAATAAAACCAAAGACAGCTCTCTAGTATGAATATAGATTCACAAATGAATCGATATGAGAAAATGTATATGCCTGGCATTTGTTAGCCACTCAATAAATGCATCCTACGGCAAGGCTATCTAGAATGAATTTCCTGGCTTTCTGGCCCTACATCTATACATTTACACATTTGATTCATGTATTAACCCACCCTCACCTCTTTCTTTTTTTTTTTTTCTTTTCTTTTTTTTTTTTTTTGTATTTCAGGGGAAGGAAAAAGCATTTTATTCAAAAGTAAAAGCCTCAAGAAATGTTCTGGATCCCATTCTATAAGAAAATCGGTTCAGTATCCTTACTTTGTCAGTTACTTCTTTGTCAGTTACATGTAGCCTCTTTCTATTAACTATTTTCTTTCAGCTCTTAAAAAAATGTTTTCATCCTTTTTCATTCATCATGTATTTACCAAGTACTTCTGAAGTGTCAGATGCACTCAAAAATCATGACCAGATTACATGCAATCCTTGCCTTCAAAGAGCTTTGCATCTGGTAAGGAGCCAGCTAAATCAGAAAAAGCAGAGCAATTTGCTAAAATGTAGCTATACACAGGTACCACTAAAGCTCATTGGAGAGGGATCTGGGACTGTTTCTTCTCCACTCGGTGCCATGTCTTTATCATTCCCTCCACTGACCATCTTCTAAAAGAGTAGCTTTCATTTGTCATCTCAATTCTTCATTCCCATTATCTCTTCTGTGGAGCCTTTCTGCTTTTACTTTTCTTTGGCCTTTCTTGCCTATTTTCTTTTGCAGACTCCCATTCTTTCACCCTATTTTTCTATTATATAGCTGTTTCTCAGGAAAACTCCCTGCTTTACCCTTCTCAATCTGCACACTCTCTCACAGCACACTCTCTCATCTATTTGCCTGCTTTCAGCAACCAAATGCTGGGTCCCTAAATGCTGGGTCTCTACCTACGGCTGAGTCTTTCTTCTGAGGTCCAGATTCAAAATTCTAACTCTCTACTGAATCTCTCCAAATGAATGCCTAACTTGTATCTCAAACACAAGTCCAAAACCAACTTAGTATCTTCGCAAATCCTGCTGCTCACTCTACAGGTTCTACGATAACGAAAAGCATCACTGTGTACCCAATTTCCCAAACTATCCTCTATTCCTTCCTCTACCCCTCTGCAGTCAACCTATCCACTATACTTCTTTAGGATCTTTCCAATTTGTCTCTTTTCTTCCATGACCACTGCCTCAATTCCAGACCATCAACATTTATTACTTGTGTTACTACAGAACCTGCTTAAATTTGTTTGCCTTCTTTCTCATATCCCTGTAATATACTTTTTGAAAATTGCTGTTAGAGATATCTTTTGAAAGGCAAATTGTCTAAGATCATTAATTTCTTTAATGACTCCTCAAGTTTCTTAGCACATACAAGACCCTCATGATCCTACCTGTCCCTCCTGGTTTATTTTCTTAGCCCACAGGATACGTATATTTCGAGCAGAGTTAAAATTTTTTTTAAAAAAAATAAAATATATAGATATAGATATAGATATAGATATAGATATAGATATAGATATAGATATAGATATAGATATTCATATACACATGAATGTCCTCAGCTACCTCCCACCTTGTTCTCTTTACTCTCCCCATGATTATATCAATCATTTTTTTTACTTAAGCCTTCTATTTCCAACTGTCTCTCCTGAATGCCTACAAGGTACAAGTTATGACATATCCTAGTAGCAAGGCCTTTGATCAACTAGTTCTGCCCATCTTATATACTCAACAAATACCATTCCTCCCAAAGCATACCATGCTCCAGGTGTACTGACCTCTCCTAATTCCTAAAACTTGGTTTCTCTGTAAGTATTCATCTATTAAGTCAATATAAAATGGATTCAACAAGACAGGTACAAAATCAATATAAAACTGGAAATCCACTTCATCATAATTCCACCGAAAGACTGCATACATCTAAATGGACCAGTCAAAAGAAGCTGGTGAGACAGGGATAGGGAAGCTATCTAGAAGAGGTGAAACAAAAGAAAATAAACAGAGCAATAACCACCCAGACACATTTGGTGTAAGGAGAGGGTGTCCTGTGAGCCGGGACATCCCTGACACAGAGATAGATTAATCATGTTATCAAAATGTGAGGCTCACATGCATCCTGATATCCTTGTCCTGATCCAAATATCATAATTCTAGTCTTCTCCATGAGAGAAACTTCTCTGTGCAGGATGTCACAAGGATCTCTTCTAACTGAGTTAGATTTATCATAGCAAGTGAATAAATTGGCATTTCAAATCTTTACATCATGTTTTGTGAGGTTTGCTGGTTTGAGTTTACATGCCCCACTCTTCCAAGACTGGAACACTAAAGAGACCCAGTTATTAAGTCTGCTGGGCTGAGTCTAGACTGAAATGTGGCCAGTTCCTCAGGATAAAGGTGACAGATATTATAAGGGATGAGTATGGTCTTTCCAGGTGACACTTTCTTTGTCTTACTCTGAGCCTGTTTACATGTAAACATTCATTTAATCAACTAATTCAGTTCCTAGTATTTTGTCCAATTCTTTTTTTTTTTTTTTTTTTTTTTCATTTCCCCTTAACTATTATACTGAACACAAAATAGGATACCTTCTCAGGAACCAAGGCTGATCTTGTTATCCAATAAGACTTTTACAATTTGGCCAAGCAGTTATTCTAATTCCACCCAGAGCTAAGTGTATTAGAAACTTTGTACAACATCCATTCATTTATCTTCCAATTATTTTCAATTTCAGTTAAATATATCAGCCTCCACAGCATGCTTAAAAAACTCATTTTGCCCCAGGATCCAGATGTGATTATTATTTTTTTTTTATTTTATTTTGTCTGGGTTTGGTCTGCTGCCGTTAACACAACTGGGCTCAACCCCACGTACCATTTTGTCTCTCAGCAAAGTTGCCATTTAATAAATAATAGAGGAAGCCTTTGAGTTCTACAAATTCTTGACTGTGTAAAATACGCTTGTAACCAGCAGCTTATAGAATCAATGCGTATCCTAATGGTTGTTCAGTACTTTAAGAGGTGTTTGAATTATTAGGTGAGGGAAGCCACTGCAACAGTCAAGCAAAATAACTAAATACATCTGAAGCCATATAATTTAATGTATTAAGAGCAGATCTTTTGAAAATTTCCAGAAAGTTATCCAATATCCTATTGACCAGTGTTTTAAGACACATTTTATAGCTCAAACCCTCAACTTAAGTGCCTACGTCGCCCACTGAGGGAGAAAGAAATGGCATTATGATAACCTTAGCCATGGAAAAAATGCTATTTCTTTAGTACACCATTATTTCCCAGTAAATATTGTAATTGAGAAGAAACTTCCCTTAAATGTGCTAAATCAATTAATTACCCCCACACACTTGCTTTAACATCCTGCACTATTGAAACAACTTCCAGATGTCACATTTGCTAATAATTCTTTGGTCATCATGTTTCAGTGAGTTGGCTGTATCACTCCAGCTAGGAACACAGAGAGAAGCAGAGTCGCATTGTCCCATATAAGAATTACTCTGGTGATGAGTTGAATTGGTCTGGCCATAAACTCATTTACTATCTTGGTTAAAAAAATGTAATCATTTTATACCTTGACTTCCTCATTTGTAAAAATGGGAGCAGTGATTGGTGATGCTAAGGAAACATTAATAACAAAAATAAATATAAACAATTCTGTGTTTTGCAAAGAATGATACATGTGCTTAGTAGTAATCATACTTTGATGTTCACCATGTTCTTGCATAAGAATGATCTCATTAACTCATTTTCCCATTGAGAAAGTGTCTATGGCAACATTGCGTTCTGTTTGCTATTAAATGCAGTCTTTTTTCATTTACAGGCTAATGCTTGTTTTATTTTAGCACATTTAAAAAAAATGTTATTCTAACATACCCAACAAATTATATTTCTGAAGTCTACTGTTGTGGAGAATCTGAATTGCATCAGGTTTACCCTAGTAGTAAGTTTTACTCATTAAATGTCATTTTATAAGATGAAGAGATATATTTGGAATTGCTTTGCTGCCTTTAGGTTTTCTAGAACCTTTAAAACCATATCACTATTAGTTGAATTTCTTCCTAAGTTTTGTGAGCTCTACTAATATAAAACCATGCAGCAAATTTGCTTTGAATATTTTTTTTTCTAACTCTGTGCTTTATTAGAAATAACTCATTTACAGAAAGTCTTTTATTTGGATTGGTGGTGAGAATAAACACATAGTTTTCAGTGACTTTTATTATTTATTATAAAGTAATTTGGCAGGGCGTTGTGTAGGCAACTAAACAAAATAAAAGATTAATCAGAACTACCAATCTTTTTCGGATTTGCAGAGTAACAGAAAACAGCAGCCCGGCCCTGTTTTACTCCCCGAAGGTTTAGTTCAGTATGTGCCAGTGATGGAAAACATCGTCCGCCTATAAAGCAACAATTAGGGCTGGTTTTCATTGACTCAATCAGTCAAATGTAAAAATACAAAAGACCAATATAAAATAAACCCTCTTCTGTGGGCCTTCACATGCCAGAAACGTGAACACCCTCGAATATGTGTTGCTCTTGCTATTTACCAATGCTCCACTGGAATTTTTAGGTTTAAAAGTTCATATTTTAATTGCAGAATTGAATACAGAAGGGTAAAAATCAGCACTTTTTCCCTGGGTTAGAGCAGAGTTTGGGGGAAAGGATATAGCTGGAAGAAAAGAGGCCTAAATTCACTTTTTGGATAAGGTTGTACTTAAAGTGAGGCTCATGAATAATTACTAAGCCTCTTGGTATATTTGTTTTCTTATATGTGCTTTCTATTAATGGACATATAATATTAGAAAAACTGTAGCCTACTTAGTTTTCAACATAGAAGTAAGTATATTACTCAGAATTTTTTTTTCTTTTTAAGTTCTGTTAACATGTACGGTTTTCTCCATGTATTTTGAGGGCAGGGTCAAAGAAAACGATTTGTTGTTAATATGTATTTATGCAAGAAGGAAATTTTGAAATCAACGATGAAGGATAATAGCATGAGTTTAGAGGAATGATATGAAAGTAAGGTATTTTCTGAGAAAAAGAGTGAATTTGATGACAACAGACCTAGGTCATCAAGTGCTAGTGTACATTCACTGATAGGTACTTATTATTTACAAACACACACAAAATATGTTTGAGTTGTGTAGAATGGAATTAGGGTAGATATAAGAAAGATCTGCCTGGCATTGAGGGTGGGGAATTGAGAGTCATTACAGGCACCCTGTCCTCAGTTACAACAAATAACCATTCTCATTGAGAGGAAGCAAGCGAGTTAAGTAGGTGGTGCTTAAAAGGATTTTCCCATTGAACTCTTCTCTAAGAGTGCACCGAGAAGCTGTTACATTACTAAGGTCTTTTTTTTTTTAAATTGGTGACCTTCTTAATGACCTTTCGACCAGTGGAAATGTTGAAAAAAAATCAAACGTTTTTATTACTACCTTTATTCTGTCCCTATATCCTTCTTCTAACATTTTGCAAAAGGTAGTGTATTACTTGTGTGTATAAACTCTTAAGTGAGCATAATTCAGCATGAGGTACTGCCTGATGACACAAAGCCCTTTGCTTCAGTTTGGTAGGAATATGCACTTTGTTTTTTGCATTTTTCTTCATGGCTTGGAAGGAATAATAGATTGATGTTCCTAGGTTTTCTGCCACTGGCCTGATGTCATGAGTATCTCTCCAAAAGTATTCCAAAACAAGAAATTAAAAGTGAAAGAGAGGAAATTCTTATTTTAGTTGCAATGAGGAGGGGATGAATTTGAGAACTACCAGACTTGTGGTGAATCTCCATAATTTACAGAATAAGAGTTAACACTTCCTAATGAGCTGATGGTTACCAGGCCTTTCAGCCATCTGGCTCTGCTTATCTCTCTCACCTCATCTTTAGTCCTTTTCCTTGTTGTTTCTACCCTCTGAGCATTCCAAGCTACTTTAAGTTCTTTAATATGATCTCCTCTTTCACTTTTGAATCTTTTAAGTATGGATTCTTCTGCCTGGAACATGCTTCTCCCTATTTATTCAAAAACTGAAACGATCTAACCTTAGCATCATTTTCTTCTAAGAACCCTGGGTTAACTGGCTTTGTTTCCTGTATTCTCACTATGGTAGATACTGTAGATTGGTGTGTTCAAACTCCAACTCACATTTCAGTGATATACATTCCAACAATGCAACATCTTTTTCTGAGTTCCTTGCACTTAAGATTCTGAATAAAATTTAGGGTCCCTCATTTAGATGCAGCTGTGTAAGATCTGTAAGAGAAAGAGAGACAGGGATCATTTTTTCCATACTTTTTGGCTATTTCTACTGGCTTACAAAGCAATGAGTACATACAATTTTCTGCAGTAGCATTCCAGTTGCAAGGGCAAAAATGACATATTTCTATCAAAGCTCAGCTACTGCTGAGTGTTCTTGTGTTCAACAGTTCTAATGGCAGCTCGGAGGAAAATACAATCAAGGTAATTATTTCACATTATGTGGAGGAAAGAATGACAAATTTTTGTTTTTGTAATTTCCAATAGCTTCCATCAACCATGCTTATCATTATCGTAGCAATCCCTTAACCAAACTCTGTAGAGACTTTTTCATGTTATAAAATCAAAGACAATATGCAGAAGGTACATTGATGAACTATAAACTATTCCAATGTTACCCAGGGATCATCTTTGTCACTTGCATCTCTAGGCAAGCCTCAATAGCAGGGTACCTACGACACTTTTTTACAAGTACTACAACATTTAAAGAAGGAGCTCAAAAATTCTATCTCATATAACATTACTCAGATTTTCAATCCTGTAAGGAGAAATGGCAGTCAAATATTGTTTTGTATTAATGTCTCTGAAAAAAGAATGGAAATTATTTATATCACCTAGACAATTTCACAACTCCCAATCACCTTGGGTACCAGACAGGACAGTAAATATCTTAATCTTTCTAAGACTGAGGTCTATAACAAACTTAACAAAAAGCAATTACTTATTATTGATTTAAAAAAGTTAATAAAGTGTGCCCAGGAAGTAGCAGGTGATAACAGAAGTACCATAAAAAAGTAGACACAAAATGAAATGAAAACCTACTGACTAAGGGAATGGAAACTGTAGGCAGGATAAGCTGTTGGACAACCAGGAAGGTGATTTGGGGGAGTATGATAGTTGGAGCAAGCAGGTGGTCTAACTCCTGCGGTCATGTCACCAACTTGACTTTTGAAAGGACTCTTGATATTACATATTTTAAAATGGCCACATGATTCATCTAGTTTGATATTATGATTTATCATTCTGTTATGACCTTAAATTTGTCTAATCATTGTCTGTGCTTTTATTCTGAAGGGCCAATTTCCTCATGATAATTTAGGTTCCAATTAAAGCTCTACTCCTGCACAACATATCTTAACCTCTTCTAGGTACAGGCATCCTATCCCTTTCTCCTTCAATGTGTTGTAATACTTATTTTGATGGTGTCAGCATTTGTAATATGCTGCCTTCTATTGTCACCTAACTGTGATATCGGAAGATGCTTTATGAGCAAGATGCCTTATAATTTGTCTGTAGCTACTCACCCCACTGCTGATGATAGCATTATGCTTTTAGATCATTCCCAATGAAACTTTATTAAATGAATAAATGATGTGGTACAGTTTGCCAGAGCAGAGGTAGTGAGGTGTAGAGTAGAAAACAAAGCACTATAATGAGAATAAGAGTGCATTTCAGCTCGGCCAGTACGTGCTTTAGGAACCGAGACAGTCACTTAGGGTTTTGAGGCCTTATTTCCTCATCTATGAAAGAATCTCTAAAGCCTCTTTCCATACATCCTCTTTAAATAATGGGCGTTATCCATACATTGGAATAATACCTACAAAAAAGTGTAGGAAATGAACAAGAATGTGGCAGCTAAAGGAAATCACAGAGTTAGAGATATACCTCTTTATTTCCTACTCACAGACATTATACCATACGATATTCTTTTGTATGGCACATGAATCTGAAAACAATTTGCCATTAAATGTGCCACACAAACTGTAAAACCACTCTAGCTAAAAATGTCCCAAGTACCCAAAAGAAATAGAGAAACCAATGAAAAGACCAGTTTAACAGTATATAAACTGTTGCTAGGGAGAGATTAATGATATGCAAGTTCCTTTAGTGAATACATTGTCATATCCTAAGGTGTCACTTCAACAAAAGAAAAAGGAGGTTGCAATCCACTTCTTATGTTAACGGTAGTTGGTGATGATTTTCACATAAAAATAGACATATGTTGAAGAACACATCATTATTTTAATAATATGGAAAGCTTGGTGTGTGATGAATTACCAATATCTTGATAATCCCTACCTAAAACTGGTCTTGAACTATATATATACTTTTACATATATAAATACTTATATATAAATACTTATATATATAAATACTTATATACATATATACATTCTTTTTTACCTTACAATGGTAAGACAAGGTATAATTATAAGTTGTATAGAGATAGATTAGCAAAATATAGAAACAATATTTTCTGAGCCTTCATTTCCGCTTGTCTGTGTGAATCATCTATAGGATGCTGTATTTACTGATACAGAACAGGATGATGTCCTGATCTGCAGTCTGAATAGTCTTAATATGGCTTTACAATCATAATTGAGGCAGCTATACTCTTTATGGTACCTTTCAGATAAATTTTGATGCTGCTTTTTAAGGCTGTCAGCTTTATCAACTATAGAGAGTATAGTTTTGACCAGGTACTGGAACTTATATCTAATGTACAGAAATAAAAGGTTAAATACCAAGATATAGACCAAAGTGGTAATCTGTGGCTAGAGTAAGATAGATTTGAAGGACCAAATTAAATATGTATGATTCATTTATTTTTTCCTGAATGACTGAGTATTAATTCTCTGTTATGGGGCAACTTGAAGTCTGGGAAAGTAAACTATTTCACCAATATCACAATCAAGATGAATTCTTCTTAAACTACAAAATAGTAGAATAACAGAAAGAATATGGACATTGAAGGCATCCAAGTCACATTAGCACTTACTCAGCAAGTAATAGTAATGGCTAATGTGTGTGTGTGTAACAAATACAATGGAATAAAGGAGCAAATACTGATACACTTCATGGATGAATCTAAACACCATAGATGAATCTAAAAGCCATTTTATATATTCTAAATCTTGTATTGGTTGGTGGATACCCAGGTGTATGCAATTTATTCAGCTTGGGCTGCTATAACAAAATACCATAGGCTGGTGGTTTAAAAAATAGACATACTTATTTCTCAAAGTTTTAGAGGCTTAAAAGTCCAAGATCAATATGCCAGCCAATTCAGTTGTAGGATCCTGGTGAGAGCCCTCTTCCTGACTTGCAGATGGCTACCTGCTATGTTCTCACATTCATGGCAGAGAGAGAGCTCTGGTGTTTCTTCCCCTTCTTGTACGGGCACTTATTCCATCATGAGGGCCCCACCCTCTTGACTTCATCTAAACCTAATTCTCTTCCAAAGGCCCATCTCCAAATACCATCACATCTGGGGACAGGGCTTCAATATATTAGTTTGTGTGTTGGGGGGTAGTGAAGAGGGGGACACATTCAGTCCATAGCAGTAACTGTCAAAAATAATTAAACAAGCATTAATAATTTCGGAATTTTATTTTATGTAAATTATACCTCAATTTAAAAAAAAGTGACAAAAATAAGGCTAAATTTTTGGAACTATTTTGCAACTCTGACAGTCTATACCATTGTTAAAATGTTGTCTGTGGCTTGGTGCTGATCCTAAAACTGTTTATTGCTGGCCTAAGTAGAGAAATTATGAGCAATAATTTAGAAACTCTTATAGCAGTTTGACATTGCCATGGCTTTTTTATTTTCCTTCTTCTTCTTCTTTTTTTTTTTTTTTTTTCTCCTAATTTTACAAAAGTATCAGACTGCAGTGGGGTGGAAGAAAGTTTGGTTCTTTACCAGAGACAGTTGAGAAAACTCTATACAGTAAGTATAACAAATCCTGTTCACTCAATAATAAAATTAGCTTCTTGAAGGGAGAATAAAATTTGTCATTCTGTTACTGGTATTGGTCATAGATGTAGATTGTCTAACATTTTACTATTTTGAAAATATTTTAAAACACAATTGTATCTTGATGTTTTAGCTGCAGTATGGGTAAGAATAGCTTTTAGGAAGATCAAAATATCTTATCTACTCAGAGTAGTTGTCATACATAGACTCAATCTCTGACTGATAACCTTGGGAAATCCTTTCCCCTTTCCAGATTCTAGTATTCATCAACACCAAACTGGTTGCTATGCCATACTCTTCCTTATCTATAATGCTTAGTCACTTGTGATGTAAACAAGTGATTCTAATACTTGCTCAGTTAATATTCTGATGAGGTGGCCCATTTCCACACCCAGTATTAATTCCCACACCCAAAATTGTGAATATGGAAATATAAACTAACCCCCTTTTCATTTAATTTAGGCTCATTTTCATTAATTCCCTGAACTGCCATATTTTTTCTGTATTCCCCCAACAGAATCTTCTCAAACATTTATGAGCTCCATGCATCAAATATCTTGTTGCTTCCTCCATCATCACCCCACTCTCTAACTTTATTATCTTAAACTTTTAAGTCTATCATAACAATGAAGATCCTCCATCTCTTTGATCAGCTCTTAAGGGTATCTGCCCTGGATTTAGAAATAAGCTGTGAGTGAGTACCCCAGTGTATACTTTGGAAAAGCCATTTTATGTTTAGATTTTGTTTAAAAAGCAAAAGGGAGAAAAGAGGGAGAGAGAACACAAGGAGAGAAAGAGAGAAGGAGTTTCTACATCAAGTTCACTGAAGAACTTGGCCAAGCTATAATTTCAGCCACAGTGAAAGCTGACAGAATTTTCATAGAAAGTTACCAAACACTCCTTTTTTTTTTTTTTTTAAACAAAGACACATACCATGTGTTCAAGAACAAAAGTGTGCTATTCAATTAGGAAGAGAAAATCTGATTTTCAGATTTGTTCTTACATAATATGGGAGGGAATAAAAATAAAGCTTCTTTTTTCACCTGGTTTTGTTCTGTGACTTTCCATTGTTTAAGCTGAATAATGATAAAGATGATGACAACACATCGATGAGAATATTGTAAATACCTTCTGCCAATAAGAGAACAAGGTTGAAAAAGCCTCAAAACTTCCTACCCCAGCTCAAAGATGAAACAACAGTAAGAGGCAGAGATAAGTCCATGGATATAAGCACAGATATCCACATGCATTTATTTGGTCTATGAAATGTATGTGGTTTTGAACTCTATTGTGGGCCTCTAATAAGCCTAGATAGTGAGTCAGAACCAGTGGTATAACCAGCTGATTTAGTCAATTCATTCCAACAGTTGATCAAGTCCAATAAAACCAAAACAAACAAACAAAAATTTAGCCAACTGAGCTATTGGGCTGAAATGGTTGATTGACGGAGCAGAATAATATACCCAACAGTGCCAGGCAGAGTAAGAACGCAGCCCCTTATAGGCCAATTAAAGGAAGCCATCATCTTGTGACTGGATAAGTAATGGACCTTTCTTCAGCTCCTTAGTCTATCTTGGGATAGACCCAAAACAAGTCCTCAGTTGAGAGGTTTAAACTTTTAAAAAGAACCTGAAACAAAATATTATATTTTGCTTAGATTTTGACTGGTGCCAAATCTCATCATTCTTCTCTCTGACTGGCTGTCACTCTTAAGCTTTATCTGAACGTTGACTGCCATCAACAGTTCAAATTTTCAGTTGGGTTCACTGTAGCCCAAAGCATTACAATATTAGAACATTCAAGATAGAGATTAAATTGTGTAGCAATAGCTGCCTGCCATCTTAACAGTATGAAGGCATGCATTTACAGAGCATTAGCCATTGCTTGTTTTTATGAATAAGTACGAAATATTGGTAAAATTTGTACTTTGAATGACAACAGTGGAAATGAAAAAGTATCATTGAGTGGTTTTCTATACTGATGAAGAATGTAATTTTTATCACTTTCAGCTTTGCTCTTACATCTGTTTCCTGGTAAGAAAGAATTCAGTGCCAGTAACAAATATGCTAATTACAATTTGGGCCATAGCTTCAAAATCTTTAAGTAAATGCTGAATACTTTATTTCAGTCAGGAAATTTGCTAAGATACATTTCTCTTGACAGCTGCCAAGGAGAATGTCTGTTTTTAATACTTGAAAGATATACCAGATTTGCACTTTTAAATAACCATAGTTTTATAGCTCCTATTGGAGTCTTATTAAACACTTGACTACATTTTCAGCATTGAATGTCAGAAGGTAGCCCGCTTCAAATGTTTTTGGGTTTTTTTGGGTTTTTTTTATGCTAACCGTACAATTATTCTAGACAGCATTTATCTCAGCGTCAAAAGAAATAATTGTTTTGCTTTTTTTTTTTTTATTCTATGTAAACTCAGTATCGTTGAACACTGACACATACATGTCCAACCCGCTGGTACCCAGAGTGCCCAGGTTTATGTGCTCAATTAGAGTACAGCTTGACCAGCCCCGTTATTCCTGACCATCTTCAGGGGCCAATGCTGGTCTTCATACTCAGATTTATTGTGGGATGGTTTTCATTATTTTTAGATAGGCAGAAAACTCAGCATTACTATATAATGATCTCTTTATTTCCTTCACTTAAAACTGGCAAAGTACACCAAATGAAGCAACCAAATTAATGACAAATGGTGGAAAGGATTTTCCAATTCTAGATTTCCTACACAATATGTTTATAAAGAAAGTAGTAAAGGCAAAAGTAGGCTTTATTTCAAAGGACCAAATGCATTAATGTATCAAAGACTTGTGTAAACATTTTATGTAAACATCTTTTATAGCCTCCACCTCTTCTTCCCCATGATGATAAAGAAACCTAACTCCTGTTCATCAAGAAAGGTTCAAATTTATTTACAACTGGATGGACTTAGGCCAAGCTATGTTTTCCTTAGCATGAGTTTGGGTTGTCCTTTCACTATGGGCTTCCTTAGTATAAGATTTCAATATGGTTGAAATAAATGCTGATTTTCCTACAGAGCTAATGGTCTGAATGTTTTGGCACTTTATAAACAAATGACATATTTTTCTCCGTGTTTAAACTACTTAACAAAACATCATGATTAATACTAAAAATAGTCAACGTGTTGAGATTATTCTTTTCACATCTATAATACCACTTGAAACTTGATATTCTTCAGAGAAGGAGAAGAAACAGACAGGTATTTAAACATCATTAGCTTTGCCTTTACCATTCCTAGAATCTCCTATATGCCAAGACTTATAGTAGACACTTAAGATCCAACATCTCATTTAACATTTATAAAAATTTTACGTAAGGTAAATACTCTTATCTAATTTTACAGATAAGGAAACTTTCAGAAAAGTAAAATGACTTACCTGAGGTGATGTGGCTATTAAGTGGCAGAGCTGAAATTCTTTTCCAGTTTTGTTGGACTAGAAAAGGTCTGCCTCTTTACAGTAGGTTTTCTTAGAGGAATGAAAGTATTAGTAGGCAAGGCAAATTTCTCCCAGGGAGAGTAAGGTAGCAAAATATGTTCCCTATTATTTGTTAGATCCAGACACCTAGTGGCATCTGGACTTACAATATTGATAAACTGTATTATGAACTGTGTAAGTCAGAAATCTTTCCTTATATAAGGAAAGAACACCTGGTGATGTTCTCATATCACCAGAACACAGAACACAAGTAGGAGTTTCAGATGAGGAGTTCTAAGAGTATTTACACCTGGCTCCAGACTATGTCCAAATGAAGGTTTGGTCAGGAACAACAACAACAAAAGTCAGTGATGTATATTATTTGTAGAAGAAAGGACAGTTACTTCAAGAAGAATCCTATATTTTCAGGTTGAAGGGATTTTAACAATTATTTAGACTCATCTAATAAATGAACTACTCTACCGAATCTGATCATTTACTTAGCTATCTCCTGTGACTTAAACAAACAGCCTATTAGCTCTTCTGAGTCATTTATTTATTTACTCATTCAATATAACCACAAGTATTTCTTGAAATCACCAGCACCATGAACTGTCAGGCCCTGAAAGGATATACCAGGTAGTAAGGCCAAAGGTACAAATTATACCCCTGAATGGATATGTACTGGTAAACCTCTCCTTCTTTTAACAGTGAGCATGATGGACAAGTATTTGCTTACTTAGCACTATTTTTCAAGGCATATGTTCCATTAAAACTATAAATACAGAGGGTAAAGGGGGTGGGGGGGTGGGAGATAAGGGTAAGGGGAATCAAATATATGGTGATGGAAGGAGAACTGACTCTGGGTGGTGAACACACAATGGGATTTATAGATGATGTAATACAGAATTGTACACCTGAAATCTATGTAATTTTACTAACAATTGTCACCCCAATAAATTTAAAAAATAAATTAAAAAAAAACACTATAAATAAAATTACATATTTTTCTTCCCCTTCTGCCCCCAAATTAGAAGTGCCTATCTTTATTATTTTCCTTTGGTTGTATCTTATCAAGACCAATATCTAGTCCTTTTTGTACATGAAGCCTTCCTTGGTTCAGTTCAACCTCTGCATTATTTGCAATCTTATAACCCTTGTTATTTGTAATACATATATTAGCTCTTCACTAAACATGATTCTTTACACTTTCTAATTGTGTTTTTAGTATAGATCTTCTCTACCTTCCCATGACCTGATGTCTTCAAGGGAAGAGGCATATCTTAAGGTGCCTTTGTATCCCACAGTCTTTACTTTTGTTTAAGCAAGTTGACTATAATAATAATCATGAAGGTCATAATGCACAATATAAAAACCAAACTCTGTAAAAATATGCAACTTGATTATAAACTCATTATGAACAAGAAATGTCTGTTGAGCATTTTGACCTGAATGCCATTTTTGCATCCCAAATTCATCAGGGCTAAAATGGAATTCATTAATTTTCCTTCCCTAACTTTCTTCTGCTTTGATTCTATTTCAGTGAAGGGGTGCTATTGATCTAAGTCAGAAATGTATATACCCTTGATTCACTTTCCCCCACCAGACCCCAAGTCCTACATTTAACTAGACCCCAAGTCCTATTGATATCCCTCAAATCCATTCAGTTATTTCAATACTCACTGTTAATATCCTATCTCTGTGCTTCCTGTCTCTCCCTAGACTCCACCCCAGTCAGTCTGAGCTGTTAAAAGCAAATCTGAGCATGTCACTCCTCTGCTTAAAATCCCTATTCTTTTCCATGGGGTAAAGTCTCAATTCCCTAATAGGATTTATGAAGTATTTCATAATAATGTGGTCCATTTATACCACCTCAACATCAAATCTCAACCCTCTTGCTCCTAACCCCAACTTCCATACTCACATTATTTTGGCTCTTCCAAGCAGACTTTCCTTCCCTCATCTCTAGGCCTTCGCATGTGCTATTCCCTCCACAGAAAGCACTCATTCCCTTTCACTCAGTTAACTCCCCCTACCACCTCCAGTCATTTGACCCTGGATTATATGTTCCTATGATATTGTGTATAGACCTGATTACAATGCTGCTTGTCTGTCTCCTTCACTGAAATGTGATTAGAGTCAGGATGTATCTCTTTTGACATTGTATTTTTTCCCTCTGACATCATGTCTGGTCCATAAAGGGAGTCAATGAATATTTTTTTTAAGAAAGAAAGAGGTAGAGGAGGTGAAGGGAGCAGAAAGTTACAGAGAGAAGTAGAAAAAAAAGAAATTTATTTTATTATTCTACTTGCTCTCAAATATTAATTTGTGAGGGTCATTTCTGAACCACCATTTTGGGGCATACCCTTAGGATGTTGCTTCTTACTATTGATTCAGTTACTGTTTCTTTCTTGTAATTAGACTCATACTCTCGTCAGTAGGTTGGTTGAATACAATAGCCAACATTCATAAATCAAATTGGTCCATGTAGAGACAAACACCACCCACACCCAATGAATAACAACACTATGCTCTTACAAACTGAGCTAATCAGCCCCCTCTAAATACCTGTTTATTACTTCCATGGTGTCAGCCAATAGCCAAGTGAATTCAGTGAAGAAGTTAAATGTTTGTTCTACCCTTAGCACTGCACTAAGCACTCAACAAATATTAAATGAATATGAGTCTTGAGAACTTGGAGCATACTCTTAAGACTTTTGTCTGGCTAAGAAAATAAAGCTAAATAAAATACAAGAAGTAATCATAGATAAATATTGTGCTAAAAAGATGCTTCTGTATTTACACGTCAGAGTAGTTTAGAAAACAAATCAACTTGATATTTGATCAACGAATATCAAATAAATATTAACATCAACTAGAACTTTAAAATGAGAAGATAAAAGATATTAACCTGCAAAAAAGCCCAGTGGAGTTAACTGCGAGGTAGATGTTTACTCACCAAAATCTCTCAGTCGGTAAAGGTATAATCATGAAGGCTTGCTCTGTTCTTCCCACTATTTACATGAAAAGTAGAATGCCAAATACAGGGCATTCAGCAATCATTAACTCAAGCCATCATCCTCATCCAAAAACATCTCCCACATGCATGGGAGACGCAGCCAAGGTGTTCTGGTCAGGCACTGGGAAATTGCCCTGGCCGACTAGGCTTTATATGATTCCAGCAAGGAAATAATACCCTGTTTTGTTGCTGCACCACATGTGCTCGAAAGGAAGAAATGCTATCAAGGATTCCAAAGCATCCTATCACATTTTGTGCTCTAACTTTCACACAGTACAAGGTAAAGAACTATAAATGCTTTGGGCCACTTTTTCCTCCCCAACTAATAAAAGACAATATTTGTTAAACTGTTGAAAGGAAACATGGTAGCTTATATAATAGGTTTAGGCAAGTGAAAAGGCTCTTGGATGGGACCATTGCACTCTATAAACACTGAGTTTGTTTAGAGGCCACAGCTAATTCGACTACCTCTAGAAATTAATGGTGGGGGCTAGGAGTGCAGTGGAACGATGCCACAGTGAACAAAAATAGAAAGCAAAGAGCAAGAGCAGGGAATGTGTCCTGACTATACACTATGTTGGTTTAGTCATTTATTTCTTGATTGAGGTGAAACATTTCAAATGTGTTATTTTCTTCTTTTAACAGTCTAAGTAAAGTACATTATAAGACCAATAATGAAGAGAAAAAATGTGCGTCTAGCTAACAAACAAGCATATTTTGTGATCCCTCTTTGCTAATAAATGATACAGGGAAGTATGGTAAAGCAATAAAAAAGAGTAAATATAGAGTTAGTTTTGCATCTTGAGTCTCCCAGTGTTTAATCTTAGGCAGTTTATCGGAGGGTCCCCAAATCTCACTTTCCCCGTTAATAAAATGGGGACCGATAATAATGTCTTCCTCATACCGTCATTAGAATTAAATGAGAATAAATACATTTGGTAGAATGCCTAGTGCATGATAAGCTTTATTATACATTTGCCATTTATTAATATATTTACATTTTTCCTTATTCCTAGTTCTTTGACATTATCTGTAATCTGAAACGTGAATCAACTTCAAGGCTCTGGAGCCTTTGAGCTTCCCGTTGAGAACAAGGAAATACTCTCTGCATCCCTTCCTGAGTGCAGAGAAGACTCCTCTCCAAATAAGCCCACCTTCAGAGCACCTACGATCTCACATCACATAAATAACATACATGTGCAAAGTACATAAAAGTAATAATTATTCATTTTTATGTCTTTCTTTGGTAAATCTAGGGATTCTTGCAGATGATATTCAGCCTACCTAATTCAGTTTTATAACATTTATAATACTAGCAAGTATGTGTGTGGGGGGGATGTGTAGGTTTTATGGGTAAAAGGGAAATGGGGGGGACTGGTATTGGTAACTCTGGAGAGAAAAAAAAAAAAGTAAGCATTAAAGTGTATGAATAACTCTAAATACTGGAAATAAAAATTTGTAAATATTTAGTGCGGGGATGAATCCTGGAGATCACTTAGCTCAATTCCCCTTATCAATGTCACACCACAGGAAAATGAGACTCAGCAAAGTTAAGTGATCTGCCCAGGTCCACACGGTAAGGTCAGAGCCAGGGCAGGAGGCAGCTCCAGCAACTTCGGGTGTGCGTTCTATTAGTGTCTCTGAGAACTGAGCATCTGTTTTCTTGAATAGCTCAAAAAGCATTTACAATAAAACTGTGTTTTATTTTAAGCATATTTTAAAAGCACAGTCAATATTCTTTCTCTTGACTTTCAATTAACTGAATTTTTTTTTTTCTCTCTGAACATTATAAATGTAACTATCTTAGTCCATTTGTGCTGCTAGAACAGAATACCATAGACTGGGTGGGTGACTTATAAAGAAAAAACATTTATTTCTCATAGTTCTGGAGGTTGGCAAGTCCAAGATCAAGGCGCTGGGAGATTCCATGTCTGGTGAAGGCTTACTTCCTGGTTCACAGACAGTGCCTTTTCAGTGTTGTCACATGGCACTGAAGGGGTCAGGGATCACTGTGGGGTCTCTTTTCTAAATGCAAATATCTTTCATGAGGGCTTCACTCTCATTTTGGGAGGTGACCTAATCACCTCCCAAATGCCCTCCTAATTCCATCACATTGGGGGTTAGTATTTCAATATAAGAACTTAGGTGGGGGCACAAACATTCAGATCATAGACTTGAGTGATCAACAAATTTAAAAACAGACATTCCTTCCTCTCTTTGAAATTTAAGTGGAAATGGGTTAAAGGGTTTGCTTTGTTTCTTATATATTATCTTCCCTGTTTCACATCTATGCATTTGTTTCTAATATTCTCTTTATCTGGCATGCGCTTTTTCCCTTTCCCATGTGTCTGAAGCTTCTTTCCTTTACAGATCAGTTCAAACATCTGAATCAACCACTAATCCTCCCAAGTTTCTGAAAGAGACTCCTCTCCCTTGAACTGCCATTTTTCTTTATTGTTGTTCCTCTCAAAGTACTTTTCACTTGTAACATTATTAAAATATGTTTGTATCCCTTACATTATCAATCACAGTGTCTTACACATAGTAGGTGTCCAATATTAAAAAACAAAAGGAACCAAGTCTATATGTCAGTTTAAAATACCATGGCCCAATTGGAAGTGACCATTGTTAATAACACAGATCCTTTCATTTACAATAGAAATCCTAGGTTCATGAACCTAAAACACTCTCTTTAGAGAAATATCCCAACAAAATACGCCTATGTAAATAAAATAGTATTTTTTAAACTTATTTTCTTATTGTTTGATTAAAACCTGACAATTGTCACTTATTATCAATAAATCACTAGAAAATATTATATCCCTTGGTAACATTGTCACCTATTTAGTCATTAGTGATGTAATTTTATTATACATCTTATGTTTAATATAGTATTTATAGAAACTCGATTAATCTTATATTAATTTGGCTTCGGATTGTGAACGATCTTCTTGCATTGACAAGAGTGAGAACAGAGGGTCGGAGAGAAATGCACCCAAGAAAGCCAGAGAATAAAAAGCCCTATGCAAGAGCCTTAATTCTATTATATAGTTTGCCTTGTGGATTTGCATATTTTATATTAACATATAAATAATAAGTATTAACTCCATTTATAAAAGACTGGGACATAGAAAAATTAATTTATTTACTAATGGTCATATAGCTAGTAAATTCCAGCCTTGAGATTAGACTCTATGTCACCTGACTAAAAGCCTTTGAATCTTACTACTCTCTTTTGACTTAAGAAAAATTACACCATTGTACATTTTTACATTTCAGTACTAAAAAACACCTCAAGAGTAGTAGTAGTAGTAGAAGCAGCACTAGTTATAATAACTTGAGCCATCTTAAAATAAGTTCAAATCCCTCATTAGATTTTGTAAGGGTGAATTGACTTTTTAAAGAGCCCCAGTGTTTTCCTTGAGCCTAATTTAGAGATTTTTTTTTCCTCTTCAAATATAGTGAACATGTTCTGTTGCTTTAGAGAAACTAAAGAATGCTGAGAACTTAATTTCTGACCAGAGTACACATGAGGGGGCTTTAAGAACAAAATAAATGTCTTTCACATAACATGTGCTTAATACATTCTGCTTTCATAACCGAAGCCACTAAAAAACTCATTTCTACCATCAGCTGGGACTGTAGGTAAAAATCACTGGTTCCCTACTACTTAAAATTTTCTGTTTCATAAACAGCTTTCCTGAAAATAAAGAAATTAAAGCATTGGGAAGACTTCCATGACCACAGCTGCTAATAGTAACTGACCCTTTTATTAACTTATCCAGCATTTGTACTCTGTGCTACTGTTTTTGCATAAGTATCTTGGAATAGGTTTTTTTCTCTATATATCCCAATAAAATTTTATTTTTTGAGGATAGGTTCACATATTAAACTAATTTACAGTAAGCTATGAATAATCTATGAAGTATACGGACCCCCTGATATATGAAAAGAGGATCAGGTGATAGCTTTTTGTTACTGGTGCTTTTCTCAAAGTGTAATCCTTAGACCACTTGAGTCATGAGCACTGGGGTATTTGCTATAAACGCAGTGCCAGAATCTCTCTATGGAGGAGGGCCTGGAACCTGAGTCTGATACACACTAGAGTTTGAAAATCAGTGAACTAGAGGGTAAGGTTGGGAGCACAAGAAATAACAAACACAGACACAAAATGTGGCTTCCGGTTAGGGAAGGCTAACCCAAAACCAAACTGCTCATCTCTAAACTTTGCCTGACCGCTTTTCAATTCCCTGCTCTACAGGTTCACAGCACAAGTCATTTCTCACTGAGGATTATTAACTTTCCTTATGTGATGAGATTTCACTGCAAATGTGAAATCATTCTGCCAGAAACATCACCAGTGGGTTCTGAAGAAGCCAGCTCCAAACAGCCTGCTGGCTGAATAGCCATGTGGACAGTTATAACTGAGTTCCCCAT
Source organism: Rhinolophus sinicus (assembly GCF_057876585.1). NCBI lineage: Eukaryota > Metazoa > Chordata > Mammalia > Chiroptera > Rhinolophidae > Rhinolophus > Rhinolophus sinicus. Next base: position 32,776,455 of record NC_142502.1, on the reverse strand, counting down.
GGACTCAAGGAAGTGCTGTAGGTTGGGTGGTCTCAGTGAACAGTAGTTCAAGGAGTAGAACAGAAAACAGTGAAGGTAATTTAATATAGCACACAGTCTCAACTCTGACAAGGCCCAGGTCTGATTCGTGTGAAGATCGAATTACCTCTCTGTCCACAGAGGGACACCCCTCCCCAACCACCACCATTGGCAGTGTCTGTGGGAAGACGTACTAGCAGCTGTGCTACCTTATCTAGTCAAAGGAAAGAAAGAGGTCATCAGATTCCAGGGCTGCCAGTTGTTAAACCTTTATAAGAACCACAAAGGGGAGGTGAAAGGCGTGGGGGGGACGGGTAGAGGGTTTTAAGGAAAAGATACACAAAAATAGTTCTAATTCCTTTGAGAACATAATCCAGGATTTATTTTTCTGAAATAAAAACCTGGAAGGGAAAAATAAACACATATTAAACTATTAATGACCAAATATCACTTAGGGATTTAACTATATTTTCCTTCCTATTCTAATGTTATGAAGCCAAAGCCAGAATACGCAGAAAGACTAATTGTGAATGAAATTGAGACTGATAAGCATTTGATTAACTTCTGTCATATTTATTTAGTGTATTATACTGGGATACATTAGTGAAAAAACTAAAATAAAATAAAAATAAATCTCTTAGCCTAACAAAGAAAACTTTGAGGGTTAAATGGACCGATGAAAAAGTCTTGGCATCAGAAAACCACCCATAAAATCTTCGAAACTAAATTAGTAGTCAAGCAGGCCTAAATATGTGATAAACCTTATCTATATAATGTTAGCTGAAGCTAAAATAAGTCACACTTTGAATTAATCATTTTGTTTTCAAGTTTCCTTTTGAAAAATCTGAAACTAAAACCTCAAGTTCTACACTATTCTTGGGTCCCAAAGTGACCAGGGTTTTTTAAAAGTCAGTTTATTTTGTGAGTCACTGGATGTGAATAATGTGACTCTGCTTCCCCACAGCCTCCAGGCTGATCCCTCTACAGCCTTGACACAGACTGTTTTACTGTTATCTTACGTTTGTTTACCCCTGTCTTATAGCTTAAGCTTCTCAGGTCAAGGACCCTGTCTTTGGTGGTTTATACTTTGTGAAGCAATAGACTTCTCTGTAAATAATTGTGTTTGGTCATCACAAGACACTTTAACTGGATTTTCCCACAAAAAAAAGCAAGTTTTTTAAAAGGGTGCTTTATTGTTAAAGCACAACAGAATGTTTAGTGGGCCTTTTTCTATAAAGCTTATCAATACATGCACGAGTTGGAAAACTCAAGACACAAAAAAGCTAGTTACAATCAAGAGAGGTTCAAGTGTTTCTTGGAGCCTGGGTTATTTTCACAGCACTGCTGGCAGAACCCTCCAAAACAGGTAAGAAGTGATAAATCTGTTCATTGTTGTTATTTTGGAAGATTGTGAGACCAAATAGTTTATTTGCTTCAGTGAAATGACTATTATTTGGGGTATTAAAGATATAACTAGATCTTTGTTTATTAGCAGAGGAATTATTATGGTACATATTTAATGAATTTCATTTTCTATTTCTTTAACATGTATTGATGTTGAGGTTTCAAACTTAGTGGGACATCAGAATCACTATGAAACATTTTAAAAGAATTAAAACAGACATATGTCAGAGCTTTGCTTACTCCCATGGTGGGGCCTGGTTATCTGTATATATGTACGAAGCTCCAGAGGTGGGTCTAATTTTTGATGCTGTGCTGGTTGGAGACCACTACATAGGCCCATAGATTTGAGTGGGTCCCCTAGACCTGCACTATTCCTCTTCTAAGTATCCAGTATATAACAGGAGGGCCTAGAGTCCCAGACTCAGAATTCAGGTGCATTCTCAGTTTATCAGCACACAATCACCTTATATGAGAAGTTTAAAAATCTCCAAAAACCTAGCTACACAAACAACTAAAATTGTCTAATAGCTTTGAAGGCAATTGGAAAATTGATGAGGGCATATATGGCATTGGCTCACCCTTCACTGTCCAATAAAGTCACCTAGAAGCTTTATAAATATACCATGCCTAGTCTCTGTCCCAAGAGATTATGGTTTCATTGGTGTGGATGTGGTCTTGGCATTAGTATTTTAAAATCTCCCCAGGCAATTTTAATGTGCAGACAAGTCTGAGACCCACAGGAAAGGATGAAACAATAATTTTATAAAAAACATTACATTAGTGAAGTACTTATATAATCATGCACATTGCATAGATTTTCTGATACCTAAGTCTCACCACAATATTTTGAGGTAAGTAGTGAAATTCTCATTGAGCAGATGAAGAAACAGAAAATATACTAGAACCTTCTGACTCAAAGTGTGGTCCATGTATTAATAGCAACAGCACTCCCTGGGAGCTTATTAGATATGCAGATATCCAGGACCCAAGCCAAGTTTTCTGAATCAAAATTTAGTATTTTAACAAGATTCCCCAGTGATTTGTCTATACATTAAAGTTTGAAAGGCACAGTGCTCTAGGGAGAATTCATATTCCTGAGGCTTCTCGTGGGAGTGAATGGGCCTTCCCTGCACATACCTGCCTTGTGTATGAAACTGTTTGGTATCAATTCCAACAGAAAGACTTTCCTCCAGTGAGCATAGCTGAGTGAACTGGGTCTATATCACCTATCTCTTCACCTTGGCTTTTTCAGTCAAATAACTATATAGTATTTAATAAGCAGCAAGTGTTTTAGAGAATCTAAAACAAGAATGGAATAATCTATAGGGGACTAACTTCTGTCAGATGCCCTGAACTAATAGCTTGTGTGTTACCTACTTTGACCTTTGGTTACATGCCTGATACCTCAACCCTTGTTTGAACCCTCAACTTTTGGCCTTGTCCCTCTCTCTCCCTAAATCTCAGCAGAGCGAAGGATAAAGGGATCTTAAATTCTAAATATAGATGAAGTACTAGTGTTAGGTAGCCTTAATTCATTCACTCTTCACTAACACTGCACTGGGTGTTATGATCCAAAGATGAATAGGATGACATTCCTGATTGTAAGTAATTAATAAATTAATGGGAGAGACAGACAATAATAGATCATTACAATATGTGTGACAAATGAGAATACCATATGTTGGTGAGGGCATGATAAGATCCATATTTTGTACACTGCCTGTGGGAGTATATGAATTGCTGAAACCTTCCTGCAAGCAATTTGGTAATATGTATTAAAAGTCTTAAAATGTTCTTGAATTTGGATCGTTTATACATGACACATTGAGGAGCCATTGTAAGGGGTTTAGTAGGGAGGACAGGATCAGATTTATATTTTGGAAAGTTTACTTTGGCTTAATGTAGGGAATGAATTGGAGGGGTGTGAGACTGGAAGCAGGAAGATTAATTAATAGGCTGTTATAGCAACCCAACATTTTTCTAATCTAAGAAAAGATGAGAATCTGGAATAGGGCCATGATTATGTCTGGCTTCTATGAGCCTAGTATGTTTCTAGTCTTACCTCAGAAGTGCCTCTTCTCGGAAACAATAGACACTAGACGGACTACGACAGGCAAAGATTCACAAAGATGTTTACTGCTGCAATGCTTGTAATAGTGAAAAGTAAAAAGGGCCTTCAGAGTGCTCGCTTCGGCAGCACATATACTAAAAAGGGCCTTCAGGTTATCCTTAAATAGATCTTAATATATCAATTTGGTGGAATTTATAGTTATTAAAATAGAATTTATAAATAATTTTAATAAAGTAGGGCTAAGCATATGCTATGATGTAATATTAGGCAAAATCCTGTGTTCAAAATTATCCAAACATTCACTCAAGCTTTAATCTTGGCCTAACTCTATCGACCTATGCCCGTGATGCTTCATCTGTATGGAAATGCTGGCTATTCTCTAAATATAGCAAATTCTCTCACAATCCCATGCTACTAACTATGCTATGTTTGTTTTTTTGGCTTGGGTATTTTTTTTTTTTACAAAAATATTTTTTTTTCTTTTCTAGCTCAGAGAAAAACCGTAGATGCTCCTCTTCCCTCCCCACCCGCACTCATCCAGGACAGCCCAGGTCCCTAGAGTCATCTGTTACATGAATTAGTTAATTTTCTACCTAATTGTCCCCTCTTTGTACTTACTTTCCCTCAGCCTAGTGGGCACAATCTACCACAGAACTTGGAACTGTATTCTCCCTATGGTCGTCTCCAGTTCTCATTCAGAGGCTCTTCCTCATGGAGATTAATTACCTCAGTGGAATAAAAGATTACTTAGAGGAGCAGACGCTTTTTCTTCTGAATATTTGAAAGCCACAATACATTTCAGGACATATTTTAAATACGTTATTCTGACATCTTGAGAGATTGAATAAAAATATTTAGAAATAAGTTCATAAATAAGTATGTTGATAAAATGGAGAAAAAACTTATTGTTCAGCTTCGTGGAAAATAAATATTTTTATTATTAAAGACAGTATAGAGAAAATCTTAGAGGAACAAAAATTTTAAAAGGGAATTGATGAAGAGATTGGCCTTCAGAAGTTGGCTATTTAGAGGAATATAAAATCTAGACAAAGATCTGAAGATAGGATATTCCCAAACTTGTTTGCAGCAAAATGAGTACATGGGCTGATGCCATAGCTCCATAGAAAGCCAGTGGTGAAAAATTAGATGAAAAAGTCTAGAAAGAGCTTTGGTATTTGAATGTTCATACTGAAGTACTTAAAATTTATTTTTCATATTGTAGGAAATCATTGAAGGTCTTCATATGCTCGCATAGACAATGAAACGATTATGTATCTGTGTATTTTAAAGATAGCTGAAAGTATGTGAGAAAGATGGCAGAGAGGAGAACCTAGAGCCTGAAGCTCCTAAATTGGTCTTCTGCTCAAAACCTCACCTGAATTCTAGATCCATAAATTGATCTGCCTACTAGGCCATCTTACCTGCTTACACAAAAGTCATTATGTCTGAAAAAGAGTTTGTCAAAGTTATTTGTTTATCCCATGAATTAAATTGTGCATTAATAACTAAACATACCTACAAATGTAATTTAAAAAAATTCTTAAGATGTTGGTTTCCCCAAATAACTAGAATTTGGGAGATCCAAAGTAGTTGACTGGAGCTCTCGTGTCCTGGGAGTTTAGAATACATGAAGATGAGGGGCATCACTGGCCAGCGGACTGCAGGGCTTGAAGGTCAGGAGAAAAATACAGAAGGCCATGTATTGAGGGGAACCTCAAATTCAATCCATTCGGGGACTATCTCACTGAGTCAACTTTGTGAAAGGCTAATCAGAGAGAGATAATCTGGAAAAGAAGAGGAAATGAAGAGGATCTGAAGCAAGGGTGGGAAGAATGTCCTGAAGCAAAGAACATCTAAGGATGACTGCCACAGCTCTCGGCAAAGGACTTTAATGCACTGGGCATGCATAGTGAAATTGTCCAAATTGCTATCCTTGCTTGCTCATATTTTGCCTTTTAGTAGAAGTCCAACCTTTTGCTATAGCTTTCTGTTGTGCTTCACTATAAACATTTTGGAAATCATGATATCCTATAATATTAATATATAGGACAAACTTTTAGAACACTTGTGTATCTTCAGTGCTAAAATTTTCTAATATCCTATTGACATTTATTCCCTCTCTCTCTCTCTCTCTCTCTCTCTCTCTCTCTCTCTCTCTCTCTCTCTCTCTCTCTCTCCTTGCAGTGTTCTATTTGACTCAGTTTTCTATCTTAACGTAGTATCTTATTCTCCCCCCCTCCCACTTTTTCCCTACTTCATTCTATTTTAGTTCATTCTCTCTTTCCTTCCCCGGTCTTATTTGTGGTATCAAAATACAGAGGCCTTTAAGTTTCACCTCTACTTCCACTGATACTGGTTTCTGATATATGGTCCACATAAGTAAGAGTTTTCTAGACCAAAAATCAATATGGATATGAAGTAGTATCCTAGCACATGTGCAGGGATTAAATGAAATTTTGTTGTTTGGGCTGGGACCAGGCATCCTCTAAGCCTCTCCCAAATTCTCTCCTGAGCAAGGCTCCTTTGCCATCAGGATTTGCTTGTGTCATATTACAAACCATTGACCATTCACACTTTCAACAGTGAATTTTGCAGAAGATATCAGCTGTAATACCCCAGCTGATCCGTGTTTCAAGTATTGCACTAAACACTAAGGACACTGGGTGACTAAGACTTCTGTCTTTGAGATTTTTCTCTTCCAAAAACACAATATAAAGGGGGGAATCAGACAGCTACATATATAATTACAATATAGTATAATATACAATATATAAACATACTGCTTTTTTTTTTTTTAAGCTGAATCATGAATCATGTTCTTGGTCTTGTAAACCAGGAGTCACTTCCTACTAGAGGAGCCACATTTGGTTCCAGTATGGGACAAGGCAATGCCATATATATATATATATATATATATATATATATATATATATATATATATATATTTTCTCTCTCTCTCACACACACACACACACACCAGTGGGTAACCTAATTCATATATGACCTCAGCATTTTCATTTGGTGAGTAAATTAGAGCTCTGTTACACTGGCAGTGGATACATATGCTGGGCTGTAAATTATTCATACATATCTACATGTTTTGGTCTACAGATTTATTGAGCTCATATATTTATGAATATGGAAGGGAAAGACTTATTTCCCTAGGAGAGAAAAAATGCTGAAATCAAGAAAACTTCAGGAAATCTGTATAAAATGGCGGGTTGTAAGGAATTTGTGATTTTGATGCATTGGTAATTTGTCATTCCACACCAAAGAAATTATATGAGGTTAGAGATATTGTGATCCACTGGCACTTAGGTAGGAAGAAGTTGGTTTTTCTTTCCTTCCTTTCTGATATGAGAATGTTTAAGGCCTCATTGTACATTTTGGGTAACTATGGGTCTTCCAAAATCTGCTCTCCTTATGCCTATGGTACCATAAAAAAATAAAAATTATATTTATTTATATCTCTAGCCATATTTATACCTACATCTATCTATAAATACAATTAAGAGAGGGAATATAATATTCTTTATTTTAACAATGTCAAACTATTAAAAGAGGATTGGGTCAATAGGGAGAAAGGAACATATATGTCCAGCTGCTCTACTGTCTAAACTTTCATAAAATAAAATTATATTTAAAGTAAATTGGTAGTAACTCTTGAAAATAGGAAAGATGCCCGTAAGTACTCAACATAATTTAAAGTTTGTTTACCTTTTACCGAAATCACTAAATAATTTATGGTAAACATAATTAGAAGCCATACTCAGATTTGCAAGAATACTTAAATACAAAATTTTCAGAAAACAAAAAAAATTATCATAAATCTGAAGAAAACCAAAACAAAGAAATTTCATGGAAACAAACAAATAAATATTTGTAAAAGAGAAAATAAAAAAGAGAGAGATAAAAAAAAAAACAAAAAAAAAACACCAGCATTTAAAATTATCCTCAGCTCTTTGAGAATTCTGTATTTATAAAAAAAGAAAGTAGATTTTGTGGAAATAAAAGCTAACGTAGTTGAAATGTTGAGAGAGAGAGATACAGAGAGAGAGAGAGAGAGAGAGAGAGAGAATGGGCACAGCTAGATAATAAACCCATGAGCTGAAGATGGAGCCAAGAACATCTTCCACATCACAGCACAAAAGAACAAAGAAGTGGAAAGAATAAGAGAAACGTTAATAGACAAGGAAAACACATTCCAACTTCCATTTAATAGGATTTCCAGAAGGAACAAAGAGACTGGAATGGAAGAAATGACAAACAAATCACATAAATTATAGAAGAAAAATTTGAATCTAATGCAATAGCTGTAAGAGCTTATGTAATAACAAGAACAAGCAAGATGAATAAAAATAGATATATACCTAGGCCACCATGCAGAGGTTTCAGAATTCCAAAATTGAAAACTAAAATCCTACAAGATTTTAGAGTGTAAAAAATAGCTTATCTATAAAAAACACCCCACAAATCAGCTGGACAAGAATCATCTTCTTGGCAACACTGAGAGCCAGAAGGTAATAAAGCTATATCTTTAATGTTATCACCAAAAAGCTGATTTTTAAACCTAAAACACTATACTGAACCAAACTAATATTCAAATTGGAGGGCAAAATAATGATATTTTCAGATGTGCAATACATCAGAAAGTTTACCACCCACAGTTGTTCTCTGAAAAAATTACTCTTAACTCTAACACAGGAAAAAGGAGCCCAAGAAGTGGGAAGATGTGGGATACCAAAAAAGGTGGTGCACAAAGAAACTAATAACCCTACTTAAATTTAAAGTTTTGTTAAAGTATGATGTAAAAATTCAAATAGGAATCAAATTTCTGGAACTGAAATCTCATGATTTTCACATAGGAAGTAGAAGGACAGGAGAATGAGCTTTGGGGAGAGAGTCAAGTTGTAATGTCCTAAAGTTTTTACTGCTTCACAGAGAACATATAAATTCAACTAAATGAATATATATGTTGTGTGTGTGTGTGTGTGTGTGTGTGTGTATATGCATATATACATATATACATACATATATATATTTATAATAAATAATACATTTATATATTAGATCTAAGCACAATCTAATAGCAGTAAATTCAACATAAGTTAACATTTTATGAATAACAGCATATACAAATTTTCCAGAACCACTAGAGAGAAAAAAAATCATGTGGAAAGAACACGTGATCCATTTAAACAAAGAGAGAGAAAGAAAAAGCAGGGTAATTTGACAAATAAGTTCAAACACATCATTAATCAAAAATCTGTTAAAGTCATCCATTAAAATACAGAGATGACCTGATAGAGTTTTAAAAACTCAAGCTATATGCTATTTACAATGGGATAGAAATAAATATACAAAAGACAAATACAAACAAAAGATAAACAGTGTGGTAAAATTAATATAAGACAAAACAAACTTTACAATAAAACATATTTAACATGTCAGAGTGATATTTCATATTCTTGAAAGCTACAGTCTATTACAATATATAATAATAAACAGCACAGCCTGGATTACATATTTTTTAAAAACTGATAGAAATATAAGAAAACAGTAAGAAATCTAGTCTTAAGACTTTAGTATGCCCATAAGAAGTCATTAGTAGATAAAATATAAAAATATAGAGACTTTAAACAACGCAATTAATAATTATTTAATAGATAATATACAAGTTTATTCACTAAAATCAGAGAATTTATATTTTTAAATATAATATAAATTCAAGAATTCACAATTTAAAAGACCACAAAGAACAAAAGAGGTAGCAATTAATTCTGCCTGAAAAGGGAGGAGATACGGAATATTCAAGATAGACCAGTGCATTTGAGATAGACAAACAGTATGATCAGAGCTTTTCATCCAGCTTCTGCCCAGCCCAGATCTCCAAGTATACTATATCTACCAAACCTGCTTTTATGGCTCCTTAATCACCCCCAGGAAATGTGTTAGATGTTGGAAAAACTAAGTTTGCAGTATTAAAATTATACTAATGGGGGGAGGATGGAGAAAACATAAGCATTTATATTTAACTTTTCTAGCTCATCTATCAGGAGTGCCCTTCAATACACAATAAACAATTTCATTTAGACTTTTTTAAACACTAGGTATAGGTATAGATAAAGGTATGAGATATACATATGTATATGTAAACACATATGTACATATATGTATATATGCACACACGTTTGCACATGTGTATGTATGCATGCACACATGTAGTCGTGTGTGCGTGTATGTGTCTGCATATATGCATGCCTGTATATATACATTGTTTTCATATATAAAGATAAAGATAGAGGAAAAAATTACAAATACTTAACTAGGATTATGGAATACAAAACCCAATGAATAATGAGCAATTAAATTTAATTGATAGGTCTTAATTACCTATAAGTATGTAGCATTATTGTTTACACTACAGAATGGTATTTTGTCACACATGAGTTCTGTGTTTGTCATCATGCCTGTAAATGATAACAATTTTTAAAAGGCAATTTATGGATAAGTCTGCTCTAGTACACAGGAGCAAAATTAGAACTTATGAGCAAAGTGTCAATAATGGTATTGAGGAGGATGTGTTCCATAACCCAATATACGATTTGGGATAACCCAGGTCTATTAATTTATTGGCTTATAGGATATTGCTATCAATGACCAGATAACTGTTTTTCATATTTATCAGTGCTGCTGGTTTATAAAGCTCCAAATAAAATGAGAGAAAATACAAGTTTCTGTGTAAACAATTGCTGCTAGACTTAGAATAAAAGAAAAACCTTTTTGACAGAAATTAGGAGATTGTTATATCAATATCATTTAGGCCCCTGTGACATGGCATGACTCAATCTTCAAGGTAACAACCTGCACTTTTTTATTCTATAAGTATTTCTTGGTTAAAAGAAAGCATTGTCCTGGAATCTCTATTTAGCCCTGTCTTTCCAAATAATATAATAGTAAATAATTACTGCACTTTACTTCAATAAGTTCTATGGACATGATAGGGCACAGAACTAACACTCCAAAGAGTAGTGCTGTGGACTTAATTGTGTTCCCTCAAGATTTATATGTTGAAGCCCTCAATCTCAATGTGACAATATTTGGAAGTGAGTCCTTAGAGAGGTATTCGGTTTGATGAGGTCATGAGGGTGGGGCCCTCATGATGGGATTAGTACCCTTATAAGAAGAGACATCAGAGATCTTGTGCTCCTATGCTCATTTTCCCTGCCCCCACCTCCTCTCTCTCTCTCTCTCTCTCTCTCTCTCTCTCTCTCTCTCTCTCTCTCTCTCTCTCTCTCTCTCTAGTAAAAGTCATGTGAGCACACAGTAAGATGGCTGCTGTTTCCCAGGCAGAGAGGGGGCTAGTATCAGACCATACTGGCTCCCTGATCTCAGACTTCCAGCCTCCAGAACTGTGAGAAATAAATGTGTGCTGTTTTAGTCACCCTGTATATATTTTGTCTTATAAACGAGTCAAGGATGAGAAAACTGTTCTGAGTTAACTGGCTTTATTTATATAAGGATAAATTTATCTAGATGCATACTCATATACCAAATATATTTTATAATTCAGCAAACACCAATAAAAGCCCCAATAGCACAGTGTTAGACATCACCAATAGAGGTCTTTAAATGCTAAGCTCTTTGGTAACGGACTGGATTGCTCTAATCAAGTGGAATAGCATAGATCCTCTGTCATATGCTGGAACCTCATAAACTCAGCTCTTGGTCAAATTCCCTGTAGCTCCTTTCACCCAGGTTTCTGTGTAAGGCCCCAGAGACAGCTCACCTAACCTACATGAACCCACAGTAAACACACGCGTCTAAGAAGTTATTGCCAACCTTTATTTTTTTCTTTTTCTAGCTTTTACACAGATAGGAAAGAGATAAAAATGTGTCCCAAGTGCAGCAAGCCCATTAATTCTGCTCCAGTGGCCAACTAAATAGAATGGAATTTTCCTATTAGAGGGTGTCTTACATGCCTCTCAATCCTCATTCATCCAGCTGTCCTGCACCCACAGAAAGACACGTTTACACTTAGATGCCTATGACTGAAAAAACATACCCTTTTTACTTGAACTTTTGTGGTGTACTTCTTATCATCTTTTCCATCTTTTCTTAATTGTCCATAGTTTTATATGTAACCATCCTCTTGTAGTATTTATCCCCTTTGTTATCCATGATTCATTTGTTCATTTGTTCTTTTTCCACCTAACTTAATTGACCCACATTTTTGGCCGAAATGTCTTTTTTCTTTCTCCTCATCCACTAATTTCAAAATATCCTGCATTGTTGATTGGAAAAAACATAATGTAAGTGGTTACATCCCATTCTTATTAAAAAGGAATTAGTTCTCTTTCCATCTCCCCAAGAATGCCCACTTCCACTCCTCATGCTGCCGTGGCCCACAAAGCTGCAATTGTTTCCTTGGATTTTGACTAATAAAGATGACTTGTCCTACACAGCTAGGACAAGGTTAAGGACCAGGAGTAGATAAGATGAATAACTAGATGAGGTTGAAAAAGGAATAAAGGTAGAAGGAAAAGGGAGATGCCCCTCATCGTGGAAAGGGTAGAATGAGATGTGGTTTAAAAAAGTTTCCTGAGTATGAATGCTTTACCATGGACTACTTATTTCAATAACATTGATGACAAAATAGCACAGAATACCTGTAGTCTCTTGATCTGTGATTTAGTATAAAAGGAAGGAAAAAGTAGACTTTTAAAACTCTTATCAAAACTAAATGTGTCAGGTTTCAACATCCAGAATCTCGTGGAAGATTGTATAAACTTTGGTTGCTTGTCAATTGGGACGCTGACAGTTCCTCTGGAGAACAGAATCCCAGATTCTGGAATATACCTTAGGTCATTTGTCTGACTGACTAAGTATCTCGAACTAATAATTACATTTTACATTAGCTAAATTTTTCTAACTACAAAAAGTTGGTAATGTAGCATAGCGAAGCAGTATATATAGTGGTTGTAGAAAAACTGTCATATTCTCACCTTTGTCATGACTTTTCTCCATTTATTTGTTATGTAACTTTGGGGAAGTTATTTATCTCAGTTTTAGTTTCTTTATTTGTAAAATGAGGATAACACTTGTGAGTACTTTTTAGAGATTTTAGAGAATTTAAGGAGTTAATAAATAAATAAAGCTTAGTGCCTGATACATAAGAAACATTTGATGTATTTTAACCATTATTTTTAAGAATACTTCAGTCATCTTCCTTAAAGCTACATTGAGTCTCTCAAGCATCATTCTATAACTGCTCAGTCATTTGAAGTTACAAGTTCTTCAATATTTACATTAAAGATCTTAGCACCTGTTCAGAAGTCAAGCAACACAAGAGAAAATATCCTGCAACATGATTTTGTGAACATGAAGAAAGAAAAATCTGGATTCAGAAATTCTAGTGTTTTAACTTTTTTTAAACCAAATTGTGCCCACTAATCAAGCATTTTTATTCCTTAATTTTAGCAGTTATAAAATGTGAAACATAGAAGCTGGTCAATTTGAGAAATGATGTAGCATGAGCTTTAAATTATGAACACTGGTTATATATACAACAATTTTATTATTCTATAAAATTAAAATCACAGTAGCTTAGTTAGTACCTACATAATGATATGTTGCTAGGTTTTTATGCTGCCAGGTATTTATGCATAAATAATATTTTAATCTGTTAACACTGATTTATAAAATCATAACAAAAGTTAGCTTTTTGCTAATATTTGAAGAGGCTGCATGAATTTAAGATGGCAGACTCTGGAGCCAGACTGCTGGAATTTGACATCCATTTTCATCACCTAACAACTAGTGAGAGTTCCAGCAACTTATTTCACTCTTCCCTCATTGCAAAATGGAGAAATAGCTAAACCTCATTTTTCTGTGATGAGAATTAAATTATATGAACTATGCAAAGCACCTAGAATACTGCTGGGCACCAGAGTGAACACCAAAAATTGAAATATTTTTATTTCTCAGTTATTTTTGTCTGATCAACATACAATTTCAATATCATATCCTAAAACTGCATGGCATTTTGTCACTCTTTGCATCACCATTGCATAATTTGCACAGAAAATTGGGTTAAGACACAACGGTTTGGGGACTTATTTGAAAATAAAATGGGTTTCTTTGGTCAGGTCCATGACCCATGGCTGCCCCTCCTGGCACCACTTGACAGATTTCTCTCTACCTTGTGGTCTCCAATGAGATTCACTGAGTGCATGCTCTAGGCTCACAATTTTAAGTCAAAAGTTTGGGGGCCGGACGGCTTAGGGGAGCAGATTCCCCAGACCGCAAGTCTACAATTTTCTTTCCATGGGTTGTCTGCAAATTTAAACATGTTGAGAAGACAGAAGGAAAGGTGCAGAGATCTTAGACAGAGACTGAAACATAAAGAACACAGAAAAAAAGGTGGGCTTAGAATTAAGGCAGCATTAATTAAGGTTAAGGTTAAAGTTAAGAAGAGGACAAGGAAAATGAGAGAAAGGAAAGGCCTTACCAGACCAGGCATCTTTTGGCTACTTCTGAGCAACCACTCTCCAGGCATTCTCAGACTACTCAACAGATTTAGATCTATGCCTAAGTGTTGGAGAGCATGTGTAATCCTTCCCTTACTTTAGTTCTTCAGTCATTTTTTTTTTATTCATTCATTCATTCATTCATTCATTCATTCATTCAACATGTAGTTATGTACCACCTTCTCTGGGCTAAGCACTCATTCTACTAGACACTGGGACGGGGAAAAGAGAGAAGTGGTCACCAGGATGAAGAAAAACATGACTCCCAACCTCAAAGGGTGTGTAGTCTGGTGGGAGAAACTGATAAAGGCACAAAAACATTACAATAGAGCCCTGAGTTAATGAATATAAATGCTAAGGGCACAGAGAGGGAGGAATGATGAGCTCTGTCTGAGCAGCCAGGGATATTTTCACAGAGGATTTAACACTTGAGTAAGTCCCTAAGGACAACTAGGTACTCCCCAGCCTGAGAGAAACCATATTTTCCACAGCATGAGGCAGCAAAAGCATGATGTGTCAGGAAGTAGTGGCTGACTGTGACTGTAATAGAGGCTGTGGGTGGAGGCACAAGATGTAGTCGAAGAGGTGGGGGCAGTTGAGAAATCATGTGCCCAAATAGGTTTAATATGTCTCTTTCATCTTTCTTCTTCTCCTCCTCCCACCATCCTCCCTACTGTGACTGGATGAGAGATGCCTTGGACGTTCTTGTTGCTGGTTCTGGGGAAGGCACTGAATCCGTGCAATTCTGAAAAGAATGGCCTGGGGTGACCTGAGCATCTGGAAGGGCCATTTTCAGTCTTCAAGCTGGGACAGCTGAGTGGCTGGTGGTGTCACCAAGTGACTCAGCAGGATTGGGGTCTATTATTGAATTTTATCATGTCACAGCTAATAGTGTCAGTAAAACATAAGGCATTACTTAGAAATTATCTGATGGAATTTCTTTAGTGGCTTTGTTGAAAATTACAGGTATGCTGCACTGGTATAGATAGCCATCGGGGTGTGTGTGTGTGTGTGTGTGTGTGTGTGTGTGTGTGTGTGTGTTAGTTTGTATAGCCTATAGGCCCCAGGAGCCCTGAAGAACAACCATGCCCTTTTAATATTCTTATTTGAGCACATACCTGTTTATTCAGGACAAAGGTACAATGGGGTTTTTTGTGCCCATGGAAGTGTTAGAATAGGGATAAGGAGACCAGGAGATGCTGAGATTCTAACAAGACATGACCAGTTGTTTCTTGTCTGGTGACAGAATGTGGCAAAGGCTCATGCTTCCTATAGCCAATCCTGCTCGCAGCCCAGGCCTTCAGATATCATTGAAACAACTGTGTTTCCCCAAAAATAAGATCTAGCCGGACCATCAGCTCTAATGTGTCTTTTGGAGCAAAAATTCATGTAAGACTGGTCTTATTTTAATATAATATAAGACCAAGTCTTTATAATATAATATAATAATATAATATAATATAATATAATATAATATAATATAATATAATATAATAATAATATAATACCAGGACTTACATTAATTTTTTCTCCAAAAGATGCATTAGAGCTGATGGTCCAGCTAGGTCTTATTTTCGGGGAAACATGGAAACACTTCTTTCTCTTGTAGGTTCTAGTCTAGATTATGCAAAATCCTTCGATCTGACAGAAAAAGGCAGTTTAACCAATAGAATTATTTGCCTATGTTTTCCTGGGACTCTCTATTTAGGGAACAAGTAAATAGTTTTACTCTCCTCAGTAAAACTCCCTGGAAATTCTGCCTGCCCAGGATATACGATTACACAGAATAGCTTAGTAGAGAAGGAAACTGATATGAAAGGTGGACAGGAAGTAGCCAAAAGAGTTCTCTCTTGAATATATGCATAAAAATGCAAAGCAGTAGAATTAACTAACTGGTTTTCTAACATGGTAGGAGGTAATGCAATCTCTGGCTACCTGAACTTATAAATTAAGAGAAAAGAAATCCATACATTGATTTGCATAATATGAGGTGCTTATGCAGTCTACTGGATGGGATGCTCCACAACATAAACTTTCCATGTTTCAACATGATTTGCTCTTAAGGTATCAGAAACTAAAACTGAATACACTTTCTGTTGGATCTTATAAAAGAGTTCTTACAGAATCTCAGTCTAATAGTTCAGCACTGGCAACACCAATCTTGTGCATTTCTGAAAGCTTTCAGCAGTAAATCTCTAAAAATGTCCACTTAAGCAGTAGAGGTCATAAATACTTCGTGAGAGCAATAAAATAGAACAGAATTTTGGAAGTTATAATTTTAGTGGATATAACTGCACTATAAAAGGAAGGCCTCTGGGACCCAAAATAAATGTAAAACCCTGTATAAGTGAACTGCAGTGTTAACCCATCTGCAAGTGGTAAATTATCCCCAGTCCCAGGTGTGGTGCATTATCCTAAGGGTGTCCAGTGATTAAAGGTAAAAACATGGCTAAAATCCAAGGGAACACTGAACTTTAATGATGGCTGGAAATTGTCAACAATTTCTCTGGAAGTTTGGTTCATTCCTATTTGCTCACATTAACCAGGTCCAAAGTTCAGCAGATTGTCTCTAATCAGTACTGATACTCCAGTGAGAAAGGCCTAGAGGGTTGAAAAGGTCTTTGGCTTTTCATTTGCTCAAGAAGGAGTTCATACAGGATGAAAGTAGAGCCATAATCCTATTACCTGTAAGCCCTTCAGGCTTCAACAAAGAATAGACACTCACTGAGATCATTGTCCTAAAATTCAACTGATTGCAAAGTGAGTAAAAATTTCATTACATTTGTATTCCTTCTGGTACATCACTTATTCTGCTTAGTACCTATTTGCATAAATGTTCTTTTACATTTAAATTTGTGTCAAGGTCTTAGAAACTCCCAAAGGGTCAAGGATACCTTTAATTGACTTCCTAAGCTCTTACCCTCCCTCCCAACCCATATACACATGAAGAACACAGTGCATTATTGAATCCAAGTGACTATTATTTCATAATTACACCCATGATTTTTTCTAATGTTTGAGGTCACAAAGTACCCATCTTTTATTCTTTTCCACAAAGTTTTTGAATTGACCCCACTGCCTCAATCTAGTTTTGATTGGTGCAGTATAGAAAACTGATGAGTACAATATTGAATGAAGGTGGCAGGGATAAAAAACGTTACATCTGAAGAGCAGATGAAGAAAATTTTCATGCAAGAGAAGCCCACACTTCCAATTTTTAATCAACATTTGATTGTGGCCTATTAAAATGCCAAATCACTTTGCAATATTGTGCTGTCTTCACAGCTTTAAATAGTCACTGTGAAATAGTTATTCTACCCCAACTTTCCCATCTGAAAATAATAACACATTGTACCTTTTGCTGTTGCTTCTAATTTTTTGTTTTTTGTTATTGTGTAACTGAAATGTCAACCTCCTGCATCTAAGGGTCACCTTCTAGTTTATTTGGAAAATAAAGGAACAAGAGGATTTGTCTCATGTCAATTCCTGAGTCATTGACTTGGCAACTATTTTCTATACCACGTGCTCCTCTCAGCTTTGCTTTCTGAATGGCCTTTGGTCACTGCTCTTTTTTTTTTCTTTACCACCTGGAACTTGGATCTTCCTTGGTGGAATAGTGCTGATTCCAGAGGGCCACACTTTCTATCTAAAAATTGTCACTTTCTGCCTTTTAATACCCTACTACAAAGTTTACGGATATTGCAGATTTAGCTGCAGGTTTGGGGATCATTCCAAGTAAAACTCTCTAGTTCTTTCTCAGAAAAAAAAATAAGAAAATTGCCTGATAACTTATGTGAATTGGTTTCACCATGGCCTTTTTTCAATGCAGCCACTCCTGGGATGTAATCACCGCACAGAGCATTTCCCAAAGACTGAGATAGCAAGTCCAAAGTGGGTGGGAGATGGATTTGAGAGGAAGAAGTCCTGTAGAAAAGAATCTGTAATGGGTTCTACAGCTTAAAGTCTGGTTACCATCCAGGCCTCTCAGCTAGTGTGAAGTGAAGCCAGCCTAAGCTGTTGGGTAGACATGTGTTGATTTGCATACCCAGTGTCATTCCCTTATTCTTGTAATAGCATCGTGACTTTCTTTAGAGATCTACCTAAAGAAAAACTTTCTTTAGGGATCTACCCACTTTCATTCACGTAGGTTAGGTGGAGCTAGCCCAACCCCTGGAATCAGAGGTAAGCTCATGACCCACATCTGAAAAATTGGTATCGTAGTCTGGCCCTGATGATTAGTTCATCACTCTTTATTCAAATCAAAATAATCCCAGGAATGTTTCTGCAGCAACTGGGAAAGACAAGTTTTAAGTATTTATTTCTTTTTCTAAGACTTATAAGCTAGCAGAGAGGATAAAGTAAGTCTGGCTTCCATCAGGCATTATAAAAGCATAAAATAAGGCCAATCAAAAGGAAAGTAGCACTGAGATGTAAAAAGAGGTTATCTCTGATGATGGCATTGGAGCCTCTTATATCTAGCCATGATTAAAGCTGGTACTAGTGGAATTTTCAGTATGGGAACAAAGTTTTTTTTGTTGTTTTTTGTTTTTTGTTTTTTTTAACTTAAGCCAATTTGACTTGATTACCTGTTAAGGTATAAAGGTTCTTAAATAATATATTGAATTCTTCCTATGGCACCACGTCTCCAATGGATACCAGAATAAACACACACACCTACCCCTGGCCATACATGAGGATAAACAATAACAATATTGCAGTCTATATCCATAGTAATGGAGGGAAACATTTTTTTTGTGTGAAATATAATATACACAGATAGTTGTGTGAACAATGACTATAGTACTTTATATTATATAAAAAGTACCAGTTTCCATCTCTTATTTCTAGACAATAATCCTAAATCTTAGTGATGCAAAAGAAATAAACTCCATTAAATTTTCATGACAAATAATAAAACTACATACTTCTTCAATTACACAACTAGCTGGAATTAAAATATTTGAAGTTCAAGGTCAAACTAATAAGCAGGCATCCCCCCTACCTCACTATATCTCTATAGGCAGGAGATCACAATATAAGATTTATTTCCCTGTTCAAATTCCTGAGATAAAGGAATGAGGGAAAGGCAGGGCAGCAGGCTGGTTCTTCCAGTGACATTTTGGATTTAGGCAACTTTAACCAATGTTTATAAAGAACACAAAATCTATTTACAGCTTACAAATTCATTTATGACCTTTCTCAATACACGCAAATTTATTTCCATTTATGAGAGGAGAGTGGTTTATGTTAGATGAAAATAGGCCAACATGGGGCGGAAAAGTTGAGAGATCACTATACTACTCAAGAACAGATCATATTTGTTGGGAAATCTTTATTATTGAGTCAGACATGATTTAATTATCTATGCTCAATTTGAAGATAAAAGATTCTCTAACTTTTTTTTTTCACTTTCTGTGGAAACTGTTTAAAATCTAAATATTTTAGTGAATCAGAGTTTGGATACCCATACATATATTAACTTTTTCTTGGTATGGTGTGTTTGTGCATGTGTGCTTAGAGAAGGCAGAGGAGGGGAGGCAAGAACCATTGTATTACCTTTCAATCGCTCCCTTGGAGGAGAATGAGGTTGGTGAACAAGAGATGGCATCCCAGTTTTGGTATCAGATATTATTCCCATTCCAGAAGATCCCAGTGTATGATTTATATGATACCAAATAGCACAGAATATTTTCATGGTCAGTGATGATTAAGTGCACCCTCTGCCTCCAGGATCCTAACAACAATATGGAAATCTGCTTAGCTAAGCAACAGTTGGTTCTCAGTGCAGAGCACATTTTGATTCAACATACATATTTAGGGAGGTTTTTTTTGTTTTATTTTGTTTTTTTTTGTTTGTTTGGTTTTTTTTTGTTTGTTTGTTTTTGTTTTGTTTTGTTTTTAAGTATATCAAAATACTGAAGTATCAGGAACAATGAATTTTGTCCCTTCTTAAATACTCCTGCTTTCTGGCACTCCATTTCATCAATTCTTTATAGCCAATCTAAAGTAGATTCAAGACTTTTAATTTGACCACAATAGAAAAAAAGTTATTTACTTATTTTAGGCATTTTTTTTAAACTACTTGGATCTTAATCTCTGGAAGATTGTTGACTTTAGACTAACCTGTGATACCGTTCTTTGGGATAAAAACCTTCCCCCTTTCCAGCTTAGCAGGTCTGTTCTAGTTCCATGAAGTTGCTACCTGCTTGGTTTAACTGCTCACTGAGAACTATGTGTTCTTTCTGTAGGCCTCCTCACTTGTAATAAAACCCCATCGTTGGCACTCTTTTAACTTCCAGAGTAAAATCCAAAGTCTTTAGCATAGCATTTGAGAACCTTTATGATTTTGAATTCTCTATTTTTTATTAGATTGAACCATCTACATTTCTCATCCAAGAAGACTTCCATCCTCCTGGTTTTAAATGTTGAGAAAATTCCCTATTTATATAGCATCATATACAAATACATGACTATTTTAGCTTTTTTAATCAATGATTGTTGTCTAATAACATGTTTATTATTTTTCCTGTTAATGCACTAGATACTACTAATGGTTTTCTTTATAGTATACAAGTTTGCTTCTTAGAATAAATCCCACATGGTCACAGTGGATTATTGTTTCAATGTGACATACTCTTTTTTAAAAAATCTTATAGTGAGTTTTTATTAAAATATTAATAAAAGCTGAATTATATATATATTAAATATATTATATGTAACTTTTGAGTTTTGGTACCGATACTCAATATGTTTCATAATGTGAATGCGATAATAACATATTTTACTTTTCCATATTTTTCAAGTACATATAATATAAAAAACATCTATTCTGTAACAGTTTTAAGGGAAAAGTCTTTAGGGAATCAGGTTTAGATAATAACTTTAGGAATAATTCAATTTTTATTAATGCATCACTTTGGTAATTTTATATTCTTGGAAGATCCCTTCTCTTTAAAAAGTTTTTAAATTTATTACCTTATTTTCTAATAAAAAGAAAAGCATGTCTCATTCCTCAATGCCTGGTTGGCATATTCATCTAAAAGGTAATATGCCACTAGGTTTAAGAGCACAGACTCCCAAAACTAGGCCTCTTGCCACTTATCATTGTCTCCTTAGGTAAGTATTAAACCTTAAAATGGGGTTGATGATAATTTATAGTACTTTTATTGCAAAGTTGTTGTGAAGATTAAATGAGTTACTATATATAGCACTTAAAACGCCTAGGGTATAGAAAGTGTTAGCTATTTTTTTATTCATTGATTATTTAATAAACACCTCAAACTTAAGAGAGCCAAAGTAGAATTTTGATCCACTGCCAATTCCTCAAATCTGCTCCTTCTTCTATGATCGCTTTCAAGGTAAAATGTATCACATTTCCCCAAAGTTTCTTTGTTCAAAAAACTACTAGCTGTCACTAATTCCTCTTTTCCTCACCTCTCACATCTAATTCATCAGTGAGTCTTATCATCTCTAAATTTAAATATCTTTTAAATTAGACCACTTCTCATTTCTTCCATCATTATTGTTCACGTCCACAGCACTGTCACCTTGACTATTGCCGTGGACCCTTAAATGGTCTCTCTGGCCATACTCAGATTACACTTCATTCTCTACACAGGAGCCCCCATCTCTTCCTTAAATGACAAATCAGATCAAATTACCTCCCCTGCTAAAAATTGCATGGGTCTTCTTATAACACTTAGAACAAAACCCAAAATTCTTCCCTTGACCTAAAATGTTGTGAGTGCACTGGCCCCTGTGTTGTCCCAACCTCATTCCCTATCATCAGGTCATGCCTGCTCTGCACAGGGTCTTTCTAACACCGAGTGTCTTCAAACACACTAACTTGGTTCCTATCACAGAAGTAAGTGTGGGGAGAGAGGAAGCATTCTACAGTCTTATGATTAGGTCTCAGTCTTTTGGTGGGTGTGTGCTCTTGGGCTGTGAACTTCACCTACGTTTCTCAGTTTTTCTTTCCTCCCCATTGGTGGGATAGGATAGCTGGAGGGGGCTGGAATTGCGCATTTCTCTTCTCCCAATGGGCAGGTTATATTGCTGACTGGAGTTGAGTATTTCTCTTATCCCAGGTAGGATAAGCCAGAAGGCTAAGCGGTGGTAAAACAGTTTCTCCTGAGCCAATGCCTTGTACACAAGAACAGGGTGCTGTAGTATATTTCAAAATGCTTCCTTTTCCTCTCTTCTTGCTGGAAGCATGAGCACATTTTTCTACAATATTCACTATGAGGACTTGGTGGAGCTCCTGGAGGTAAAAGTCTGGGAGCCCTCTGAGAACTGGGTTCTCCTGGAGTTTTTAATTCTCAGACTTGTCCACGCTGAGTCTCTAGCAATTTGTGAATTACAATTTGAGTTTTCCTATCCTGGCCCTGGTTCCTGTGGATGTTTCTATTGGTGGGTTTTTGCTGTTAAGTTGAGAGTCTCTGTATCCTTCATCTGTCTTTCTAATTTTGGGGGCAGTGTTTGTCTTAGGATATCATTTCTCTGACAGATCTGAATTGTTGATTTTTCAGTCTATTCAGCTTTATGCCTGTTAAGATGAATAGCAACTTCTATGCTCTTGGCATGGAAAATGGAAGTCCCCCTTTATTGGGTATATGTGTGGCTAGCCTTTTCCACATTTGAATTTCTTTTAAGTTCTTTGTACAACTTATGAAGTAGGGGAAAGAGTTGTGGTGAAAAAATGTTATTAATCATTGAAAATAAATAAAAGTATTTAAAGGATTGGACTGAATTGGTGTTTAACTCCAGCTCTAGAAATATGGGGCAGAAGATCCTCTGATCTTCTAAAGATGATTTAAATTCTATAATAAAATATATCAGCAGTGTACATACAAAATATTACAACTGATGTTTACATAACACTTATCACTGGTTTATGTGAGAGATTTATTGAACATAAATACAGACTATTTGTTATCCCTAAAATATGGAGGAGGAAACTTGGGCATAGGAAAATTTAGAAACCATCCAAGGTCCTCTCATCATCTGATGTACACTCTAATAAATCTGAACATCTGAATATTAATATTTTTGTCTCCCCATAAAAATGGGCTTAGAAATATACCTTTCTTAATTGCTTTCACATAAGATTTATCTTCCACTGATAGGTACATAATGAGTTAGGGCACATGGAGTTAAAGTTTCTCACATATTTCTAGATTCCTAAACACACCAACATTGGAAAACCCCCAACCACCAGATTTATCAGCATAATTATTTAGGGGATGCAAAGAAAGGTGTTGAATACATGCTTAAGTTCCATAACAAAGGGCAAAGTATCTTAATTATTTCATAAAAAGTAATTTGAATGAATAAACATATCTTTGTCTGTATCTATTTGTATGTATATCCAGGTCTAAAATATCACATTAAAACAATTCCTAAATGAGGGCCAAGATCCAAAACATTTTGAGAGCCTGGCCTTCTTTTGTTGCTAAGTATTTTATTTAACTCACTACTCCTACCATGAAAAGAGAATCAGTTCACAAAACAGGGCAGAAGAGAGGGGTTGGGAATCAATTTTTTGCCTGTTGCCAAAATAATAAAGTCACCACTGGGACAAGTATGATTCCTTACTAAAAAATGATTGCTTTACATATACTACATATTCTCTAATAGTTGACATTGCACAGATACTGATATTGAAAATGATATGGGAGAATATCAATGACCAAGACAGTATAGTTAAAAGAGAAGTCAATAGCTCCAAAACTATGGTTTAATACAACAATATATGACTTTAAAGAAAATACATACTATTTTAAAGCACTCATCTTCCATTATTGCAATTGCATTTGAATCAAGGTCTTTCTCCGTCCATGAGCCTTTTCAATGGATTGGGACATGGCTTGTTTATACCTGACCCCTTTATTTCCAACAAATTGCCCTCAAATTTGTAACCACAAAAGTGTCCTACATGAGTAAATAAATGAATACCTGCATTTGTAAGTCTAAGAAGTGTTTTTTCTTCTTTCTCTGGTAGAAATTAGTGGGCATTTCTGAATAATTTTTGGAATTTCTTATTCTTTAATATATAGAAGAGCTGTTACCATTATTGAGGAATGAATGTATTATAAATAGTTGAAAAAACGCTACAACTGCTTAAAATTATTTTAGATAAATAGAACATAATAGAAAGAAAGCATCAGTTCTATAGAAAAGGGAAAAAAAATGTTGAAACTTGATATTGGAGTTGCTTTTTTCCCCCAAGCACATCCATGAATTTACTATTGCTTTCTGCTCTCAAGGAAACAAATTAGTTAAAGATAATAAAACCAACACTCAGCTTCATGTTTGTGGGTTGAGTTGCTACATAGACTAAGAATGAATTTTCTGTGGCATGATATTTTTATAGTAAAGCAGCGAAAATACCACAAATGCATAGCACAAACTGCAAGCATTTAGGCCTTTCCAGGCATTTCTGTGGTTTGGCATTGATAAATGCAGGTGACATATAGGTTGCAGTTAGGATCAAATTACACCAAACACTGACTTTTCCAAAAATAAGTGCTAAAATATCTTCCCTATTACCCTGGGAAAAGATGCCTGTCCATCAACAAGCTGGCACCTTAGAGCAAGTTCTCACAATTGGATCTTTTGAGTGAACAAAAATTCGAGCTCAGTCAAAATAAAAACAATAATAAAAGACCTTTCCCTCAGATTTCCACAACAACCCTGTGTGGCAAACACTAATGCACAGTGTGACTTCCTTTTCTCTTCCTTTCTCCTTTTTTTCTAATTGTATATGTTTGCCTGCTATTGAATTTAAAAGGTTAAAGTGATACCTTAATTTAAAAAATGATCAAAAAGTAATAAGACCAGCTGGAATATTTATCCCATAGAATCATTCTCCTTACTTTCTCAGCCACCTAACAATTACATTTATTACTTATATAATTTCATAATACATAGTTCATCATTTATAAGCATATCATTTGTCCATGGGTTTCGTTTTTTTCTTTGTATTTTTTCCTCTTAATTTCCTCCTAATTTGGTTATACCAGATAACAAGATAATATAGGAAAACACAATGTGTGGCACACATGAGATGCTCAGTACCTTGTGACTATTAATAGGCCATCTAAACATAAGATACTTCCTAAGATTAAAAAAATAGAGGCTCTGATTTTTTTAGACTCATGATTTTAATTTGTTTTTTCTGGTATAAAAAATGTAAAATATAGTCTATAGTTCTCTAATGCTGTTACTATATTCACATGACATTTTTAGTTATTCTTTGTTATTTATAGGTTAGAATGAAATTTATGTTTTGAAATAATGTGGTTTTTCTGAAGTTGATATGTCTTAACACTCACCATTTCTCATAGGGGTCAATTTCTCAGTATTTTGAGAATATATCTGAGAATAAGTATTTATGTGGCTCTTGACACAGCAACTAAGATTCTTGTTTCACTTCAAACAATAAACTGAATATTATGGAGCCCACACATTTGTAGCCATATGAAGTTAAATTGTGCTGTACCACAGTTTTACTGTGTAAGAAAAAAAAACTTTAAACAGTGCTGAAAACAATACTAAAACTTTTAAATTATTCTCACAGAACGAAGCCCTCAACATATCATTAATCATTTTCCTTTGTTTCACTTCTCTATGATGTCTCTCCATACCACTTTCAACAAACTCCCTGTGGATATTTTGACCTTAAGACAACTGCCACCATTCTTATAGCTACACAAAAAGACATTTATTACAGTCAGATCAATGCAAAACTGATGCAGTTAAACCATTTTCTAATTAGCCCCCCTCTCCAACTAGTCTCTGATGAATGCTTTCCACTAACTCAAAGGTTCCAACCAACTGATGTTTTGTTCTTTTGTTTTTATTTTGACAAGGACAAATTGAATTTCTCATTGCCTGCAAATACCCTTACAGCCATCACAATAATTTATATTTACATTGGTAAAAGTTTCAACCCTCCACAACATTTAGTAATAAAGGACCTCTCATGTTGGAAATAGTAGAAAGACGGTTACCACATAGTCTAACTTCAGCTGTTGTATGAATACTTCCATTAGCAATGCAGAAAATGGTATAAGTTGGCCGTAATGAAATTGACAATGTGAATCAAATGGACAGGATAGATATTAGGCAATAAAACAGCTTTCTAACTTCCACACCACTTATATGGCCCTATAAAATCTGACGGACCTCAATGATTCATTGACTCCTAATAATGGAACCAAGCACTTGGGTTCTGAAGTTAGGAAAGAGTCTGGGTAGCTCAGACATAGTTCTGACAATGCCAAAAAAAGCTTGGAAAAGGAAACAGTGAGTCTAACCAAAGATTTGGCAGCATAAAATCCCATCAAATATGTTAATTGTGTTTGTTTTAATATTGAATACAGTCAAATTGTTTTTATGTAAAACCAACCCACTAAAGAAGACACCCTCTGAAGAACAATTGAGCAATAGAAGTCACAGTGTCAACTCAGCCATTCTTCATTAAAAGTAACAAAAAGAGGCTGAAACTTTGATGAGGTTCCAAATGAAAGCGAAGAAGTATATGAAAATTATGCCTCCCTTTAGATTGTATATGTCAACATTAATTAACATTGTAGGGTAAGAAAAATTTTCCTCACCAAATTTTGAGGCTCAAAGTCTATAAAATATGAATGTATTAGCTGAACATTTGCAAAAGGCCTTTAAAATATGAACATTTTATTTCAATAATGAGGGTCCCTATCGTTTTGAAGTATTATGCACTACGATTCAAATCTTTGGTTTTGGTATTTTATCTGAGTTAAAATATATTTTTAATGAACCTTCTTTTTTCTCTTAAAAAATTATCTGGGATATAATTGCTAATACATTACAAGATGTATAAATTCAGTTGATAAAACCATCACACATATAGGCACCCAGATAATCCCTAAACATATCTATTATACTCAAAACAAACAAAACAGAAAAACTACATTATACTTGATATCTAATTGGTTATAGCTTATTCCAATGAGTTCTATTAATCAATGCCTCCCAATAAAACAAGATAAAAGTCATCTATCAGAAAATGCAAGTCAATGCTAATAGTGCTTTCACTCAACAAATAATGAGGTAGAACATAATTATGATAATAATAGTAATAGTAATAATCATTTATTGAGAACTCACTAAATACCTGTCTCACAATGTGGCAATTTGGATATTCTCTTTTATTTGATCATTAGACAAATCTTAAGTTCAGTATTATCAGTCCCATTTTACAGATAAGGAAACATTAAGTAGCTTGTCCAAAAATAATCACAGTTGGTTAATGTGAAGCTGAAACTCATTTCCAGATCTGACTGTATTGAAAGCTTATGCTCTTTTCACTCAGCAAACCTGCATCATCATCATCATCATCATCATCATCATCATCATCATCATAAACTGAAACACCAGGGCTAAAGAGAGAATATGATATTTCTGGTTAAGCCTATATTGTGCTTTCATGGTTTGAGGTCATGTTCCCCCAACCCCACCCCACCCGACTCCAAACATAGCAGTTATTTAAAAAAAAAAAAAAAAATTCAGGGAAAACAATTAAATGATAGAGCCAAATTCAAGAAAATTGAGACAGAGATCTCTGTGGACCTTTAGTGAAAGAGAAACCACCATGGACTAGTCTAGTGTGTATGTGTGAATGTATGTGGGTGTCATGATGGTTATTTGTTTGCACTGAAATTCCTTTCCTGCTTTTCTTCTATGTTGCAGTTACCCATATTTCCCAGGTTCTGTTGACAGTTGGCTTTGTCAAGGTTGGTCAATGAGAAGCAATGGCAACAAACTGGATAGCAGGAGGAAAGAAAAGGTAGGGTATCTTGCCCCTCTCTCTGCTTCACTGGCATCTGGCAATGACTTTATCTCTCTAGGGTCTCACACTTCTGCCAGACCCATTCCTCCATTGTCCCAGTTGCCCTCCCCAAAGCTGGTTCCAGTTTTCCGTTCAGTGGCATTGGTGGCTATTCTCTGATAATGACAGCTTGTTCTTGCGTCTGTCCAGTTATAGGGATGGTATAATCTTCTCACTATTGATAATCTCTGGGATGACTTACTGTCCCCTATTTGTTTCTCAACTCACTGTTTAAACAATTACCTGAATTAAATGCCCTCTCTGAAGTAACTGGAATGATTTCTGTTTTCTGGACTCTGATATAGTATGAGGTAGTTGAGGGTGGGCAGGAGAATAAAAGCTAAAGCCATGTGTACATTGGTTTTTGAGTCCAGAAACCACAGGAAATTTTAGTCCTACATATTACACAGATAAAAATATTCCATATTCAGTGGGGAGTTTGACGAGACTCTGTAGGAAGCTGACAACATCAACAATATCCTGAAGTAATCACAATATAGTTGTTTCCATGTTTTGGCTACCATAAATAATGCTGCAATGAACATCGAAGTGCATATATCTTTATGGATAAATGTTTTCAGATTTTTTGGTGTAGATACCCAGGAGACAGATTGCTGGGTCATATGGTAATTCTATTCTTAATGTTTTGTGGAAACTCTACACTGTGGAAACAACAAAATTGTCCTTTGATAGATGACTGGATAAAGAAGATGTGGTATATATACACAATGGAATACTACTGTGCCATAAGAAAAATGAAATACTGCCATTTGTGACAACATGAACGGATCTTGAGATAATTATGCTAAATGAAATGAGTCAGAAAAAGTTGAGAACCATATGACTTCACTCATATGTGAGATATAAAACTGAAAGCAACAAAGGAATAAGACAAACAAAGAAAGAAAAAAAACTCAAGACAGACTGTTTAGTGGTTACCAGAGGGTAAGGAAAAGGGAGATGGTAGAAGAGTTAGGTAAAGTGGGTCAAATATATAGTGATGGAAGGAGAACTGATTCTGTGTGGTGAACACATAATGCAATATATAGATAATATAGTATAGAACTGTACACTTGAAACCTATGTAATTTTACTAACCATTGTCACCCCAATACATTTTAATTAAAAAAAAAAACTGAAAAAGAAGTCATGATATGTAAATCCAGAGCCAATAATATAAGACATGGTACTGAAGGAGTTCCCAGGATAGAGGAGGGACTAGGTAGAGGAAATTGTAAGCTTGGAAGAAATAAATAGAAAGAGAGACTGAGAGAGGGAGACAGAGAAAGACAGAGAAAACAGAGAGATAGACAGAGACAGAAACAAACCTATCCAGATGAGTATCAAAAACTAAAATTTCAAACTATT
Organism: Rhinolophus sinicus; assembly: GCF_057876585.1. Taxonomy (NCBI): domain Eukaryota; kingdom Metazoa; phylum Chordata; class Mammalia; order Chiroptera; family Rhinolophidae; genus Rhinolophus; species Rhinolophus sinicus. The sequence continues at coordinate 32,747,195 of NC_142502.1, read as the reverse complement.
AGAACTAAATAATACTAAGGAAGGGTGCCTGCAAATTTGGGATGCTAATTCACTATAGATAAAATGAAATAAAAAAAGAACAATAAAAAAGACTATTATAGGAACATGAAATTAACATTATTAAAGAGAAAAGTAAAAATAAGATCAATTAAAAGGGAAAATTATGGAGAAAGAACAGGATTACAAAACTAGAACCGATGGTTGTGAAAAATAACAATCTGTAACAATAGGTATCATATACTTCATCCCCCCCAAATCTGGATATATCAGAATTATTAAACACATCTTATAAAACAAATATAATGGCTATTCGATTGTACTCTATTGGGTAGACGTAGACAAGTTTAGAATACTATGATATCCTCCCCTTCCAATTTTACCATACAGAAGGTCAATTCATTAGGACACTGAAAGCAACCAACTCATATTGGTAGAACCTCCAGCCTACTTATTTGACCAAACCCAATGTGGTGTGCGTACATTTTTTTTAGATTTTAGTGGCCATTGGTGCCATATCATGTCTTCTGCTTTAAAAAATGTGCAAGTGGAAATCAGTTCAGCTATACTTTAAGTTGTCAAACTTCAAGGATTTATTGTTTATTTCTTATGCTGTAGAGGATAATGAACTGATTGCTTTACTTATTTTTTATTTATGCCATAAGGCATTCCTGCAACTACCTATGGATACCAACCAATGCTTCTGTGTAGAGAGGCTTGATTATCTATTTACACGAGTCCTAGTTAGAATCCTCAGTTTTTCACAGTGAATACATTAACTCTATCATTTACTTCATTTTAGTAAATAAATAAAATTTTGTTGATCAGCAACACAGAATATCTGGATTGTAAGTCTATGTCATAGAATAAATCTTCTAGTGTTTGTTGTCCTATATTTATCAAAAACACAACTGAGAGAAAAATATTTTTATGGAAGGAAACATCAAAGATAAACAATCCTTTAGTCTAACTGGTTTATATCCTTAGTTCAACCCACACCAGAAAGCTATAAACAACAGAGTACATTATCAAAACTCTGTAAAGACCTATTTTTACTGAATTTTACATTAGTGTTATATCCTAGACTTGTATTGAGGGCTGCGGAAAGAAAAGCAAAACAAAAAAATCATTTTCATTAGGGTAGACCAAACTACTTTAACAAATAGACCTAACTGTGCCTCACACACTACAGAAGCTTTTTCCTCACTCACATAGCCCATGGATGCTCTTAGTAACTGCACAATTCTCATCTATGTGATGATTTCGGAATATTTTGTGGCTCTCCTATGCCCTGGGCCTTCATCATCATGTGAAGCCAATGGTAGAAGATGAGGGAAAGCCTGGAGGGGCCCACCCCTTCTTCAAAGCCTTAGCTAGAAAGTACTAGCACTCATCTCTTATGCGCACTTCCTATTGGTAGGAAGTAGGTGAATGGTCACAGCTCATTGCAAGAAGGCTGAGATATGTCGTCTAACTAGCCAGCATCTTCCTATTCATGATGCTATATTGTGGAAGAGCAGGACAGAATTTGGTGGACAAGTGTACACTCTCTGCCACACTGTTACTTGTTTTAATTTTAGGAATGTGTAAGGAACATCGATTATGACTTTAGAAAGATAAATGCTCATGTTTTTCTTTCAAACATAAGCCAAATTTTTCCTTTCCTTAAGAAACTGGTATACTTTTCATTTTAAACATGTAAATCATGTATATGATTATGATTTATTGGCTGTTCGTTGAATTACTATTTTCTTAATGAAATTTTCTGTTTTGCTTTGACTAAAGAGAAGATCAAATGAAAAGTGTGATTGAAGTTAATAACTATGCAGGATCTTAAGATTTTCATAAGATAAAATATATGTATTTATTGTATAGATAATTCATGAACATGTGTAAGCACGCAGAAGGACAAATGATGTCAACATTTAAAATCTCTTCTTAGAGTCAACAATTTTTATAGATTTTCAGTATACTTCCAGAACTATTCCATGCATATATAAGCATATGCATTTTTTCATACTCCTAAAACATGAGGCTTCCTCTGAATATATATGTATATATAACTTACACTTCTTTTGTTAAGTTTTGTTAAGTTATTCCTAATTATTTTATTTTTTTCTTGCTCTACTAAATGGGGTCATGGGGCCTTTCTTCTAGTACATATTCTAATTCTTTGTGAACAATTATGATATGTGAATGATGCTAGTTTTTCAGCTCAGTCTCTGAGGTTTTACAAATATACTGTACTATCAAATCTTTTATAACACTAATTATAATTTTACCCTCACCTTAATAACTTTATTTCCTTTTTTTATTTCTCTTATTTCCATGAGTTGGCTAGTACTTCCAGAGCAATCTTAAATAACAGCTATGATACCATATTAGTCTTGTCCCACATTACTGGGAATGTTTATAAGAGTTCCTTTGTTAGCATTTCTCCATTGAAATAAGATTATTTTTTCTTTTTTATGGTACAATTTATTTAATTTATAATCAATAAATTTTAATTTATTTTTAGTGCTATTTGTTTTCAGATTTGTTTATAAAAGTCATGCTAAGTTGATTAAAACAATTCAGAAATTTATTTTGTTTTTCTGTTCTAGAGCACTTCAATAAATTAGAGTTTTTTGCTCCACACACTAAGAAATAACATTGGCCTAATGCTTTAGGGTAGAGAGGGAAGAAGTTACACAATACAAATTCTTTCCTTGCTTTTATGACAATTGAATTATTTACTTTTAAGGGGTGGATATTGTTTTGGAAGTTTATGGTTTCCTAGAAAACCTCCCACTTTATCAAGATGTACAGTTATTTGATAAGGTTAAATAACATCATGTGGTCCTTTTAGATTCCTCCCAAGCTATAGTTATTTCTTCCTGTCAATTCTCATATGTGTATTTGTACTTTTGCCTCTTGGTTTTCCTTGATTGAATTATCAGTTTACCTAATTTTTAAGGACTTGTTCTTGAATTTATTCAGTAGTTTTATATTTTTTTCATTTTCTAATTCATGAATTTATGCTTTTTTTCTTAAAACTATATTCCTTCTCCTTTCTTTAGGATTATTTATTGTTCCTTTCTACCTTCCTGAGATAAATGCTCAATTCATTTTTTATTATTTTATTTATTAATATAAATATTAAAGCAATTGTTTAACTATATAGCTCATAGGCTCTGATATGGGTGTGTTTTGCTTTTTTCTTTTTTTAATTAAAATTTGTTGGGGTGACAATAGTCAACAAAACTACATAGATTTCAAGTATACATTTCTATAATGTATCATCTATATATTGCATTATGTGTTCAAAACCCAGAGTCAGTTCTTTTTCTGTCACCATATATTTGACCCCCTTTACCCTCTTCTATCACCCCGCTCTCCTCTTACCCTCTAGTAACCACTAAACTGTTGTCTATGAGTTTTTGTTTATTTGTTTGTCTGTTCCTTTGTTGCCTTCAGTTTTATATCCCACATATGAGTGAAGTCCTGTAATTCTCGGCTTTTTCTGTCTGACTTATTTCACTTACCATAACAATCTCAAGATCCATCCATATTGTCACAAATGGCAGTATTTCATCTTTTCTTATTGCAGAGTAATATTCTATTGATTATATATACGACATGTTCTGTATCCAATCACCTATTGAAGGACACTTTAGTCGTTTCCATGTCTTGGCCACCATAGATAAGCAGCAGTGAACATTGGAGTACATACATCTTTACAGATAAATGTTTTCAAATTTTTTGGGTAGATACCCAGCAGGGGGATTGCTGGGTTTTATGGTAATTCTATTCTTAATTTTTTGAGGAACCTCCGAACTGTTTTCCAAAGTGGCTCCACCAATTTACATTCCCATCAGCAGTTCATGAGGGTTCCTTTTTCTCCACAGCCTCTCCAACACTTGTTATTATTTGTCTTGTTAATGACAGCCATTCTAACAGGTGTGAGGTGATATCTCATCGTGGTTTTGATTTGCATTTCCCTAATAGCTAGTGAAGCTGAACAGTTTTTCATATGACGGTATTTCTTGTTGGGAGAAGTTTCTGTTCATGTCCTCTGCCTATTTTTTAATTGGATTGTTTGTCTTTTTGTTGTTGAGTTGAATGAGTTCCATATATACAGAGAGTGCCAAAAAAATGTATCCACATTTTTAAAAACGAAAACTATTAAAATTGTAATACTCAATATATACCAATAACAGAAGACGAATACAAGTCACGTTTGACTTCTGCAATTACAAGAAGTGCTCAAAGTAGTTACCATCAGCATCCAGACACTTCTGATCACAGTGAACTACTGCTTGAGCAATGTTGACCCAACTGCCCACTTGTATACATTTTTTTGGCACCCCTGGTATTTTGGATATGAGCCCCATATCATAGGCGTTGTTTGCAAATATCTTCTCCCATTTGGTTGGTTGCCTCTTTGTTTTGTTGATGGTTTCTTTTGCTGTGCAGTAGCTTTTCAGTTTGATATAGTCCTAATATGGGTGTTTTAATGACATTTTTTAGGTAATTTTTCACTAGGTTTTGATTTTTTTCTTGGTGTTTAAGAAAGAGGTTTTTCTTTGTTTTTAATTTCTAAATGGCACATTTATTACTTTCCAATTTGGTCATTATTTCTGCTTGTATGACACTATTATCAGAGAATGTTATTTGTCTTATTTCTCCTACTTTACGTGTATTGAGATATTTTTCATATAATTAAATTTTGTGAATGGTCATTGTACTTGTAAAAATGGCACAAAATTTGTTTCCCAGGTACATAGAGAGTTTGTCATACCAGTGAAATCTTATCTCCTGCTTTGTTTTATTTAGGTTCTCAGTACCTTTAAAAATCTTTTTTCACTAAACTTATCAAAGGTTAACAGAAATTAGTAAATATCAGGTACGAATGCTGTTTGTGTATTTTTGTGGGGGTTTGAATTTATTTTTGCTTTAAGAATGTCAAAACTATATTTTTGAAAAATATGTATTCACAGATGTCATATTTTCATCACACGGTGTTCTCTTTATCATCAATGGCTCTTCTAAGTCTCATTTAGTGTTTGTGTCTGATTTCAACTATTTCTGATATAATGATATGTGTCCTTTAAATTTATTTGCATTTGTCTGGTATGTCGTTGTGTATCATTTAATTTTCAATCTTTCTAAGTAAATTTGTGTTAAATAAAGCTCTTGTTTTGCTAGGTTTGTTTTGTGATCCAATTTGAGAATGCTATTTTCTTAATAGGTGAGTCTAGTTCATTTGCATTTATTAGTATGACTTTATGTTTATTCTTAGCTGTGTCATACTTTGTATGATGTTTTCTGTCTTATAGTATATTTTAACTGTTCCGATGTTTTATCATTCTGATCAAACTGTGTTTTCCCTGACTCTGGTATTTTATTTATTTATACTTTATTGGATACATTGTCAAGCACTGTTAAAATATATTATGGTACAAGATGGAGGAAAATAGATACTTATGTAGATAGATGCCTGTGTACAGAATACACACATATTTATGTACTTGTATCCATTTATAAATTTCTCTGTTAAACAAAAAAAATTACATTGTGCATGTCACAAATGGCCAAAAATGCAATTCTGCATAGAAAGAATATTGGAGTGAGACTCAAAAGACCTGAATTCTTGTTCTGGTTCCAAATTGTACTGACTAGAATACTTTGGAGATGTCATTAAGCTTTTCTGTAATAGTAAGATAATATATCTCATGGTGAAATTCTTTTAAACCATAAAATATTTTTAAATGTATTTTTAAAAACATCAACTCTCCCTCTATTTAAAAAAAATTTCAAATAATCATCCAAACCAACAAAATTAAAAGTCAAACCTTAACCTTGACATTATGAGTAAATCTGACTTGGAAATCCTCATGTACACAAATTCAGAAACATAAACATTTTTACAACCCCACTGAATTTTATCAGATCGCTAACCCTCAGCAATGGTTTTGACATTTGTCCATTTGGAGGTCACACTGTGCATATAATGTGCATAAATGTTTATGGTGACTTTCAAGTACAAGTGGCAGAAGGCACCTGATGGTCATGACAATAACACATCACTGTGTCTGTTATGCAAGGACAGCAGGTGGCTTTGGACCTGGAAAGTAATAGCATGGGAGGGACTCAGTCATTTCGAATTAGTCTTGAGCTGGCATGAGGAGGCTACATATATCACAACATGAAAACAACATAGCAAACATTCCTCAAACAAAAAAGAAATCAGAAGCTGAGCTGAAGTGTGAAATGTAACATGAGCTTAGCTGGTGTCTGGACAAGTACGTCATCCCTCTGTCCTTTGTTGTGCCTCAAAATAGAAAACGGAGGCCACAGGCACCTTCTGTGCAACAATCTAAATCTACGTTAATTTGCAACCTCAGTTACCCTATTATTTAGGAACCACATGGGCATAAATCATCGCTGTAATGGTACTGTAAATAATAGCTCATTGGGCTGTTGATTCATTAACTTATAACTGTTTTAACAAAACTATTTCATGACACATGGGATTTCCACAGGCATGAAGAAAAAAACTAAGTATCTTTAACAGCACACATGGCTGTATGTTGCATGTAAGGTGAGGCTGTTCTTTTAGGTAAGAATAGCATACCATGGCTTTTAGGTAAATTAAACTAATAGGCTATAATAACTGGAAAAGTTATTCTATTTTGTAAATAGTATGTGTACAAGAAATGCATATATCTTAAAGGCCACAAGATACTTCCATCGCATTAATAATTAACAAAATCTACTAAAGCATAGGAAAAAGATGGCAATTATTTTTTGCCTTCTACGTGCATTTAGATATGTTCTCTTTTTGCATCCTCACAGCAAATCTGTAAAGCATGTGTTAATATTCTTAGTTCATAAGTAAGAAAACTGAGTAACAGAGAGGTTAAATATGTTTCCTAAAGCCACTCAGCTTGAGAATTGCAAATACAAATTCAAACCCTGGCATGTCTGACTCCTAAGCCCTTTTGCTTTCCAGTTTACCCCTCATTCCTTCTGAGGGCCTATTATATAAGAGGTGACCATCTATCTATGCAGTGGAGGATATTTAAAACAGATAATGCAAAGTCTATAATAGTAATCATCTTAAAAGTTAACAGATTAGAGTTTACAAATATGTACAAGACAAAATATTAAGAGAGGTTTAAGATAGTCGTAAGGAATTGTATGAAATATAGTCGGTATCAAATTTGATGTGCAAAATTCAGAAAAAAGTTCATGGAAATGATGACATTTCAAATAGTTTTTAAAGGATTAGAAGAATTTTATAAACATAAACTGCATCATTAAACATGCCTTATAAACTGCATGAAATTGAGTGTGCTCTTTAGTATTTTCATTAATACACGACAGTTTCTATTTTACCTGGTTTATTTTGTAAAAGAAGTTAAATCTTTGGCAGATGAGAGATTATTTCAGGTAAGATTTATTAAATCTATAGTGGAAATGTGCCTGGGGGAAAAAATTGGTAGCATTTTTCTACAAATCTAGGTTATCATATTTGTATCTTAGCCAAATTTAAAGTAATGAATCTATCTGTTCTCGTTTGTAAATGAACACACCAAAGACAGTTTCAACAAACCACCGACCACAAAGAAGAATTTAGCATAAAGGTATGCCAATTTAAGTTCCAAGGTTTATAGTACAGTATCTACATATTTAACACCTGGATAACTGGTTGATATGTGTTCTTGGGAAATTGCACCCACAGTGTAAAATTCATCTGTTCCTGGGGTTAAGATGAGACTCAAAAGACCTCAACAAACCAGATGATCTTCAGTGCAGTGGGCCAAATTCTTACACACTATTGCCACTGATATCAGGGGAACGTATCAGACGTCAGTGGAAGATGACCTTGTGTGATTTGGAGCAGCATGTGTCCTCAAATCTACTATTAAACTCATGTACAGCTTCCTTAGCCCATGTAAGAAGACAAAACTTGTGCTTCAGCATCATGGAGGAATAATATTTTTCTGCATCTGTAGGAATCCCTCCACACAACTTGAATAAACAGAGGTTCAGCCATCTTCTTCATTATTTCTTAAGACAGGGACCACAGTACTCTCCAAGGAAGTCCATACCATGATGGGATACTTCTAAGTAGAGAATGATTTATTCTACTTAACTTTCTTTAAAAAAATTGTAATTTCTTACCTGCTTTGGGGTTAGGCTAACCAATATTTTAACTTTTTTCTCAGAGTCGCTTTGTTTTTTGTTTAGTTTTGTCATTTATGTTTCTCTTGTGTTACTTGTTATTATAAATAGCTTTCTCATTGATGTAACAGTTAGGTATTGCCTCTTTCTCAGCTGCAAAAGATGTCCAGTTTTTCAGTGGGATAGGAAAACATTTACACACTGGTTGGTTTTGTTTTATTTTTGTTTCTCTCTTCAATCACTTTCACATATGCTGGAAGCTGAATACAATGACAGTTGAAAGCAACATTTAATGTTTGGAAGCACACTGGGTAGGTGAAGTACGTTTCTGTAGGAAGTAGGACTCTCCACAAGTAGGGTCTATGAACTAGGCATGCAATGCAAGTTTCTGGCCAAGTTCACATCTGCAAGCATCCTGCTTCCTTTAGAAGTCTCCACACTTGCTCTTCTCTCCACTCTTGCTCTTCAGCTGCTTGATGCTCCAGACAGATAGGACTGCCTCCAGTTCCTATCTGTCACGTCCATTCTCATCTTTAACCTTTTTTATGTGCCTTTATGCAGACATCACCTATTTCAAATGGCCAACCCTACTAACCACTCAGATTTTGTTTAACCATCGTCCACCTCTTACTCCTCTCCCCAGACTGCACATGCACAAAACTCAGAAGCCCTTTGTATTTCTATAGTTCACGTACTATCCTTACTGAGCATTTACATTGCAACTGCCTGCTTACAGGTCTGAGTCTCACCCCTTATTGTAAGCATACCAAAAGGGGCATGATTTGTTGGTTTTGTTCACAGTTATACATCTCACAGTGTCTGGCACATGGTAGGCATTCAATAAATATTAAATGAATAAGTGTGTTAATGAATAAAGGAATGATTTTCATGCAGTACCATAGGTGGTATGCCAGGGTAATATTTGCTGACTTTCCACATAATGATTGATATTATTGCTTAAACCAGCCATAATGGTGGTAAGCAGGCAGAAAAAATATATATAACAATATCACAATTTTAAACAAGCTAGATAGTAGATCTAAGCAATTTGGGCATAGTAGAATTTCCCATACACCTAGGATTAAGAAAATTAGCCTTTTTGATATTTCTGAATTTACCCAGTTATTCTGTAGTCTATCTGGTCTAGTTTTTCTTTAGTTATTAAACAGTCCAGAGCAGTTCAACAGGAGAGTAAGTCCATTGAGTATTTGTGCTGATTCCTCAGCATGGCCCATGTGCTGGACAGAAAGTGACAGCTTCAGAACCGCATACCTGAGATAGTATTCTTTTTCAATATTCATCTATAACTCCACCTAGCCAGAATGTTTATGACTGCTTCCCATTGATAGAGTTATGTCAGGCATCCAGCCACATACATCACTTTTAAAAGCTCCAGTGTACTCCTGGCTAAATTCTGATGGATTGGATGAGACATCTTTAACCTTTACAGTGCCTTCTATTTTCTGACATCTGTGAATGACACATTCACAAATTTAATGCAATTTCTCTGAGATAGACTGGAATGTAGAATATTTGGGGATCTTGGGGCTAGGAAAGGGGAAGAAACAAGATGTTGGAGTTTAAAAAAAAAAAAAAAGATTGAAAATGGAAAGGGACCAGGATAGCAGGGGAATAAGGTTGTCATGTATAATGAAGATTTAGTGCTTCGGCAATAAATCTAATTCAGCTAGAAGAACACGCTGCCAAAACACTGTGCAAGAAATACCCCCAAGGTATCCAAAGGGGTCTCTTTAAACCTTGTTCGCTTCACATTGCATATTTGAACACAGACAGTTGGAGTTCAGAGAGCACACATCTGGGTCACTGTGCAAATCCCCACTCTCCCTTTAAAAAAATAAAATACACGTACTTCACCTACTCTAGACTTGCTCTACAGCTAAGTCTGCCAAGGAAAACTATTCCTTTTTGGAATACAAAAGCCAAAACACAAAGTGGAACCAATGCACATGGAGTCATGCTCTGCTACTTTATGTTTCCAAAGAAAGGAAAATATTCAAAGTACAAATTCTCAGATTACTACTCCGACAGGCAACTGCACCCAAGATTTTTTTTTTCATTTCACTTTTCTTCTCCAATAAGGATCAGAAATCTCCAAAAACGCATGAGCTTTAACAAAGCAACATTCAGTGTCATCTACTGCTCATGCATTTAATGTAGAATTAAGCTCCGTACTCGCACTTCGATGTCCTATGCTATTTGTACATTATTTTTGGGTTCTTGATGATAATATAAAAAAGAAAGGCTTTGTAAATTTTAAAATGCTATATATAAAAGAGAAAGGCTTAATGATTATACATTGCTTTCATTTCTATTATTTTACACCTTGATACTCTAATATAGAAAAGCAAATATGCATAATTGTCTCATTATCAGGACTTTTAAACCCAATGCTCTCTATAAAAATTGCTTATGAAAATGGATCTTCTGGTCTTTGCCTAAAAAGTATTCTATGTGTTTTCCAAAATCATTTGATAAAAGAAGAAACAGTGTATCAGCAGGTGCTTGCTAAGAGAGTTCCACGATGATTATTAGAGGAATGGAGAAAACCAAGCTAAAGCAGCTCATCTATTGCTCCTAATAGGAGATCCAGAGCATAAATTAATTTAAGTAGCCCCTAAAGCAAGAGCAATACATGTCCTATCTTCAAATTTCTTCTTTTACAGGCAATAATGAGTACACCTAATAATTTGAGAATTCATATCTTAGAAAAATATAAGTCCAACCAGACAATCTTCAATAAACAATTCCTCACCTTTCAACCTTTATTTCAGATGACTAATACACACATCAAAACAATAGACTAAGAAGAGCTTAGACCCCCTACCCTCATTTATCATATTTCATTTTATTTAAGATCATGTTTTCTTTTGGTGAGAGAAGGATATAATCAATTGTTTCAATTTTAAATACATTTACCCTAACTTCTATTAGGTTTTATTTACCAGAAGCTGAACTGAAAAAAAATGAAGGAAACAAGAAGTCTAAATTATGGTCCCCACTCTCAAGTTGCTGTTTATCTAATTGGGAAACAACAAGCATAAATACTGGATGAATTAAACAGCAGCATATCTTGGATGAAACAGCCAACAATGTTGAAATATCACAAAAGACGTTTAGATAATAATGGTAGAAATGGAAGATCATTGTAAACCATAATGGGTTTAGTTTTTCTATGAAATACTGCTGATTCTACTATTTGCATAGAACTATGCAAATTATTTAAAGCAATGATGTGAAAATGCCTTAATGATTTTATAACTATACAAATATTTATATACGTGATGAAAACTTAAATCAATAAGATATCTTTGATAGTAACAATACCTTATCCTTAAGAAACAATGGAGTTTACAGAATAATTTTTATTTACTTCATTTCATCTTATCTCTATAAAGCACCAAGCATCCTTATTTGAGGACTAGGAGTAGTTATATGGACTGCCTAAACTGACATTGTTCATGGTAGTTTTGACTCAATTTTTATCTTTTGATTACTAGTACAATGTCAATTCCACTATAGAATTATTGAAAAATCATCAGAAAGTAAGCAACATTGATGGAGGATTCAATGGCATTTTAAGTTTGATGATAATTAAGAGCTGACCATATAATTTCTGAATTATAGTAACTAGCATTTATAGGGCACGAAGGTAGAGCTAAGACTGTTTGTATACAATACCTCATCAAAGCCTTCCAGTAATTTTTTGTGTTGGGCACTTTTATATAACCAGTTAACATATGGAAAAACGGAATCTGAGTCAGAATTCCAGCATTGGCCTACACAGTGTTCAAAAGCTTCCTCCATGATCCCCTATGCACATTCTGGGTATGTTGGCTTATAGTAATAGGCAGAGGCTCTTCTTAGCCAAAATTACTCTTTGGCAGCTGTATATGATATTCCATTTGAACTTATACCTATCATAATTAAGCTATATAATTTTATGATTTATCAACATCTGAAGTTGGCCTGTAATCACTTTACCATTTAACCTCACAATAAAAGAAATCATGTCCATATAAAATATTGGAAAAGCTTTAGAAAATAAGGATTTCAGTGATGCACAGAGTTCACGGGTATTTTTCCCCTAACTTCTCAGTTAGGGGAAGCAAAGGTCAATTGACCTCAGTGAGATAAAACAACAACAGAAAGGCTACAGGTATCAAATAATTTTATGACTGTTGGAGAATACTTTCTAATTCCAACAACTATGAATTTCTAAAATAAATCCATGTGTTTTTAATTAGTCACAAACCATATTAACTCTGGAAAATGTTGTGCTTTTACTACACTTCTAAGCAATATTTCTATGGTTAATTAACTAATTATGAGATCTATAGTTGGTAAAATAAGAAAACAGTCAACATACAAGTGCTTGCACCTGAAAGAGAATTCCAGTCCCAGATTCCATATATTCTAAACCAAAGATTTTGGGACCTTAGAGAGTTTCAATTAACTCCAAAATTACTAAAAAACTTTCTTAGCTATAATAGGTCTATGAGCCAAAAGTTCATTTAAACCACACAGATATCTTAGTTGTACCTGTAGAAATTCGTATTTAGTAGTTTTCGGGTGGCAATAGAATTTAACATTTTTTAAAAGCTTCCCAGCTTTTTTCTTATATAGCAATCCAACAACAATGAGGTGAACTGCATCTGGAAACTCCTAAGGTAGAACATTTCATTACCTCACCATACTGATGTACTAGGCACTATATTTATAGTGCAAATAATCTAACATGACCAGTTTACAAATAGCATGTTATGCTGGATTTGTTTATGGAAAAGGTGCTATCAATCAAATCCTATTTTAGTTTGATAAATATTAGGATTATTATTGCATTCCTGATCTTCCCTTCAGTATTAATAGAATTCACCACAAATGCCACATTGATTCAACTACAAAGTCATCTTCTCTACACTGAAAAAAAAAATTTCTGTCTTGCTTTCAGTTATTTTACTAGTAATCGATATACTGCAACAAGCATGGATAAAGACATATGAATAAAGGTAATAGATAAAGAGATAAAATTGGATAGGCCTTAAATAACCAAACAAAGAAGTTTAGACTTAAACATAACTAGTAAAGATTCATTGCATTATTTTAAACATGGAATTTAGAAGAACATTCAAGAAACAATTGCAGAGGCTAGACCTGAGGGGGAAGCGACTAGCAACAAAAGGAACTCTTAAGAAGTAGTAGGTGATGAGAGTCAAAAGCCATGGCATAAGGATAGAGAGGCAAAGAATAATAACTATCATTTAAATAATGCTTACTGTGTGCTAGACAATGTTCTAAGCACTCTACATATATTAACTTATTAAATCTTCACTATAACCCTATGCAGTAGTGTTAGCAGTTGGCTTTTTCTGGGTGATAATCCAAAACATAGTGTCTTAAAATAATGACCATTTATCTAGTTCATATGTCTGTAGGTTAGCAGTTCTGAACTTGGCTAGCATCATACATATTCATTGGTCAATTGCCCGGCTGGCTGAGGGCTGTCTGGTCTAAGATGGCCTCATTTGGGATTGGTTATCTTTGTCACACTTGGTCTCTCCTTCCTCAGAAATCTGACTCAAATTTTGAGAGAACAAAAGTATTCAATGCCTCTTAAGACCTAGGTTCAGAATGTACACAGCATCATATCTTCATTGTATTGACTAAAGCAGGTCACAGCCCAGCCCTGATTCTTAGGTAGGGAAATCAACTCCTCTCTTGATGATATTAGGTTGGTACAAAAGTAATTGCAGTTTTTGCAATTGTTTTTCACCTTTTAAACTGCAATTACTTTTGCTCCAACCTAATAGCTGCTACAAAGTCACATTACAAAGGGGAAAGAGTAGAGAAATGAAGAAAAGTTTGTGGTGATGTTTGCAGTCTACTTTTGGTAGATGTTATCACCATGCCTATTTTGCAGATAGGGAAACAGAAGCAGAAATTTGTGAAGTAATTCTCCTTAGGTCATTCACCAAACAATGCAGTTTCAGTCTACTGTCAAAGGAATTTGCCTATACGTCTCTTAGGTTTTTTTAAAAAAGCTAGGATGGTTAGAGCAGTACTAACATGAAAAATCAATATGATTTAATGATTGATTAGATTGGGAGCAAAGCATCAGAGAAAGAATAAGAGAGAATTAAAATTTGGAAAAGTAGTGGCCCTATTAAGAAGTGACAGTATTTAAATGTCAGATCCTGCACATAATCAAAACTAACCAGCATAGTAGAAGACAAGGTGAAATGAACAAAAGCAAAATAGCAATAAAAAATATAAAATTAGACAATAGAAAAAGACCCACAGGTGCTTCAGATATTGGCACTCGCTGGTAAACATTTTTTAAAACCTGCAAATGCTGTGTAAGGAGAAAAAAGACAAAACAGAAATTGATAATAGAATTGGAAAACATTAAAAACATATAGATTGAAATTCTAGACTCCAAAATACAATAAACAAAATTAAAGAATTCAATGGGTGAGTTTAACAGCAGATTAACACAATTAAAATAATTATTTCAGATAATTAATCTGAAAGAAAGATCAGGGGAAAATAGCCAGAATAAGAGCATAAAGTGTGCCAAATCAAAAGACTGCAAAGCACAGAGTGAGAAAGATTACATTTAAGATTTTGGAATTTTAGACTGAGATGAGAGAAAACAGCAGAAAATACTTGAATAGGTACTTCAAAAAGATAATAGCCAAGTGGACAATGGACATTGTAAAAATGTGTTTAGATTCACCATTATTCAGGGAGATGCAAATTGAAACACAATGAGATACTGTCATATACCAAAATGACTAAAAATTTAAAAGACTAAAAGTGCCAAATTTGGCAAGGATGTGAAGTAACAGGAATTCACATACATTTCTAGCCATGTAGGGAAACGAAGAAGCCATTGATGAACAAGACCTAAGAATGGGAAAAAAAGCAAGTATACAAGTGAAAGTTTACTTGAAAACTTAGGTGAAACATACCTTTCCTTTGAGAGGAAGGAATGAAGAATAGCATTATAGAATGGTTTAGGGCCAAATTTCTGAGGAAGTTTTATCTGAGGAAGTTCTGAGTGTGCTTTGTGTTCTTTGTCTATGATAGTAAGGCTCTTGATGAATGGGAGGAAAGCAGACACCAGCAGAGAGTTTGCAAATATTGAAGGAAATGTTGGAATAGGTGTTATAAAGAATGGAAGTGGGAGTTGACTAGGCGTATGTAGAAGGGTGACAGAAAGCCAAGCTGATCATGAAAACAATGAAATTTAGGTGACTCCTATCTTACTTCTTCAGTAATTTCTGTGGTGTCAGTGATGCAGGAACCGTCTTGGTTTATGAAGTATATCAGGAATCATTCCAGTTGTGTCTGATGTCCAATTTGTTTGTTTAGTGAGAAGTGTTCTATATTGTACTCAAACTATAAAAGGGAATTTTATATATTTGGAAACAAACTCAGTTATATAGAAAAACATGCAAAGAAAGTGAAGACAAAGCACTTAAATTGAATCTAAGAGTGGTGAACTTGATAGTGGGAAGTTGTGTAATCCACATTCTTGCTTAGAGACAGTCATCATTTTAAGTATCTCAGGCACTCTAGCATCTGTGTCCCTTACGCTATCTCAAGTAAAATGGTGCAGTCCCTCAAATTTCACTAAACTTCTAGCAAGAGAGATTCAGCCAACTTCCTTTGAAGACCATTCTAGTTTCTCCCAATTCTGATGGCCTGGGCATACTTTCTTACATGTTTCATGGTCTATTTAACTTTCCCTGAAGTCTGGAAAACCTCAAAAGCCTGTTGACAGCAAGAATTTTTAAAAGTCTTTCCTAAGACAGCCAAAACTATAGCTCATAGCCTACATAGAAACGTTGATTTTTACAAGCAGAGCAGTGATATAGGTTTTCCTCCTACACTAAATTACATTCCCTCATTTCAGTTCAGCTTTGCATATGAGTTTTACAAAGCTGAGTTTGACGAGATGAAATGTTGTTAGGAGCTAAAAACGGCAGGATCATGGGAACACCTCACCAGAGATATATTTAATTAAAATGACTCACCCTAACAGCAAAAGAACAGGTAATTTTGTAGGTTGTCTACCAAACTTTTTCCTCTCCATACCACCAAACCTCATGAGGTCTTACAAAAAGAAAAGGAAAAAAAAAGTCTTGACCCAGAGTGGGTAGAATCTGGAAAGGAATACATATTTGCCTGGTACCCCTTTGCATTTTGTTATCCCTCCAAAACCCAGAACAGGCAGGACCACGTTTGTAAGCCCAGGAGAGACTTATCCAGCAACCTTATCTTGTTTGAAAGTTTGCTCTGAGGTCACATGGGGCGAGCTAGAGCCCAGCTGACAGTGTGTCAAAAGGCCTCCAGCTAGCAAAAGAAATCACCATGAGTGCACAAAGGTCGAGCATCTTTGGAAGTGGGTAAATTGGAACAATATGATATGCCTTGTCTAAAAACATATCCCATTTTCTAACTTTGCAAAAGCAGTTTGCGGCCTGGTTTCTTAGCAGCAGAGGAAATGAAAATGAATGAAAGCTAATGTCAGAAGTGCTAGACTTTTCTTGTTCATGGTGGTGGTAATGTTAAAAATAAAAATACCACAAACACATGCCTAAATAACAAAATAAATAAATAAATAAAAACACAATTCCTTCAAAACCCTGAAAACTTTGGGCAAGCCCAACCAGCATGCACCTATCTTCCAATTCCAGGGAATCAGGACAGCATTGGTTTTCACAGATAGCACCACAGAGAGCTATTAAAGACTAATCCAGTGTCACATTTCTGCCCAGTGCTGGTCAATTTGCTGGCTTCACTCGCTCTGTGTTTCTTCATTGTTTCAAGCCAGGCAGAGACTTATCTTAATAATGGGTCAATCCTCAGCCAAATGTGTTCAATTGAAGGCCACCATGGGAGAATGGCAGGATATTGTCTTTCCAACAGCAAGTGAATTGCAGGCAGCTTAAGGCAATATCCATTTCACTATAATGCTGGTTTATGTTACAGCCCTTTTCAAACTTCTAATTGCCCTGTATTGCTGACATTTATAGACATGCCCTATTTTAAATGAAAACACAACACTGAGGTCAGGAGGAGGTTCTGGGACAGCAGAGACCCCAGGTGAAGCCAAAGGGGGAAATTACTTTAAAACTTCTAAATGCCAAACATGTTTGAGAAAAGGAGGAAAAAAAATAAAGTCTTGGGGCAGAAAAACATTAATCATGGCCCCATGGTATAAATTAATAATAACTATATTTAATTCTGCTATGTAAACATTCTATGGTTGGATTATATAATTTTTAAATGAAAGTAAATATTATTCATTTGGCTTGGTAAGTCTGGTAAGTCTCAGCTTATATGGAATAACTTTGAATATGATTTTTTTCTCCCAATTTCACTTTTATTTGTTAAAAGCAAACACACCAAGCTAACCAGGTTTGTCAGCTGCTTTTGGCAATCATGATATGTTATGAGCCTTTCAGATCATTCTAAAAGTCGCAATGAATAAAATAATATTTTACATTTACATAGGGCTTTTCACCTAGTATCTCATACCATTTTATAAGCAATAAATCATTCATTTAAGAATTGCAACCAAGGAGATTCAAGTGCAGTTCATATAAGTAATTCCTCCCAGGTAGCTCCAGAAAAAGATAGATTTATATATATAAATATCTATCTATCTATCTATCTATCTATCTATCTATCTATCTATCTATCTATCGATCTATATAAACATATATGTATATATATATAATTTTCATTTGTTTATTCATACATTTATTCACTGAGTTATTGAGTCATTGATCCACACCCTGAACAAATATTTATACCATGTTCAGGTGTGTTTAACACTGTGTACATTTCAGGCTATATAAAGAAGCATTAAAGAGCTTATACTCTAGTTGGGTTCTGGTTAGGAGATCAGTTGTTTAAGATCCTACTCTGAATTAACAGAACAAATTGTTTTCAACACTATGTTCTCTTAATCTCCTTATAAATGCCTGATTGAAGAGTATAAAATTATTAAGGAATAGTCAACATTAGTGTTTTTCTTTTTTATATGTTATATATTTGTAGAAAACAAAATCACCTTTTAAAATGTAAAAATCACCATTAATTCCAGTACACAGAAATAGACATTGTTAACAATTTAACATACAGATTTCTTGTCTGTTTCTACTTTTTCTGTGTGTATATAAAATATATTCACATTTTACATAAATGGTGATATGCATGATGATTTATAACTTTTCAGTTATTAATATATTATGAATATTTTCCCATGGGATTAAATTTGAGTTTTCAGTATTATGAAGACACACATAATAACCACATGCTTTTTGTTTTTAATTCCACTTCAATTTGTGAAAAGACACTAGACCACAATTCTAATTCACATAAAGAAATGAAAAGCACAAGTAAACTATATAGATAAATATAAAAGACAATGTAAATGTATTTTTTGTTTGTCACTCCTTTTTCCTCCTAGCTTAAACAACTGAAAAATAGATTAATCACAAGTCTAAGTTTATGGGCATACAATGTATACATATATGACTAAAACAGCATTAAAAAAGTGGACAAACAGAGCTATACAGGAGCAAAGTTTTTATATACTGATAAAATTAAGTTGGTATTAATCTGATCTAGGTTGCTATAAATTGAAAATTTATGGTAATCCCCAAAGCATCTGCTAAGCGAATAACTCAAAATTATATTGTAAAACAACAAAGAAATTAAAATGGTAAGATGGAAAAAAATCTATTTAACACAAAAGAAATAATAGAGGAATTAAGGGGTGGAAAGACATAATACATACAGAAAATGAATAGCAAAATGTAAGCTATAAATCTTACTTTATCAGTAATTAGATTAAATGTAAATGGATTAAACTCTCTAAAGAAAAGTCAGAGCTTGGTAAAATGGGTAAAAATATGATCTAACCCTATGCTGTTAACAAGAGACTCGATCTAGATTTAAAGACACAAATAGGTTGAAAGTAAAGAATGGAAAAATCATGTACCATGCAAACAGTAACCAAAAGATATTTGAAGTGACTATACCATTAGCAGACAGAACAGAATTTAAGTAAGAGCTCTTCTGGGGGGGGGGGGGAGGACATTTTATAAGGATAAAATGGGTAATCCATCAAGAAGATGTATACAACAATTATAAGCATATGTGCATCTAACAACATCTCCCCAACATACACAAAGCTAAGATTGACTGAAGAGAAAGGAGAAATAGACAATTCAATAATAACAGTTGGAGACTTAAATATGCTCCTTTCAATAAGGGATAGAATGACTAGACAGAGGATTGGCAAAGAAATAAAGACTTGGACAACACTATAAATCAACTAGACCTAACAGACATCTTTAGAATAAATCACCCATAACAGTAGAATACACAATCTCCTCAAGTGACATATATTCTCCATGATAGACCATATGCAAGGCCACAAATCTCAATAAATTGTAAAAGATTGAAATTGTACATAGAGTATTCTCTGACCATAATGGAATTAAGTTAGAAATCAATAACAGAGAGAAATTTGGGGTACTGACAACTATGCGGTACAGGAAAACAATGCTCAGAGAGAAATTTATAGCTATAAATGTCTACATTAAAAGAGAAGAAAAATGTAAATCCTTCATCTTAAGAAATTAGAGAAGGAAGAGTAAACTAAACCCAAAGCAAGCAATGGAAGAAAATAATAAAGAGTAGAAATTAGAAATAAATAAAAAAGAGAATAGAATAACAACAGAGAAAATCAGTGAAACCAAAAGTTTGTTCTTTGGAGAGATCAACAGAATTAACAAATTTTAACTAAACTAACCAAGAGAAAAAAGAAAGAAGATTCAAATTACTAAAATCAGGAATGAAAGAGGGAAATTTCTACTAACCTTACACAAATAAAAAATAGTTATAAGAGAATATTATGAACAATTGCCAAAAAATAGACAAATGAGACAAAATGGGAAAATTCCTAGAAAGACACAAACTACCAAAACTTACTGAATGAAAATTAGAAAATTTGAATAGACCTATAACTGGTAAGAAGATTAAATCAGTAATAAAAAACTTCCCACGCAGAAAAGCCCAGAACCAGAACCAGATGGCCTCACTGATGAATTCTACCAAATATTTAAAGAATAAACACAAATCCTTCACAAAGTCTTCTCAAAAATAGAAGAGGATGAAATACTTGCTAACTTATTCCATGAAGCCAGTATTATCCTGACACAAAATTCACACAAAAATATCACAAGAAAATAAAATTACCAACTAATAATCGTTATGAATATAGATGCAACAAAACACTAGCAAATGGAACACAGAAACATATAAAAAGGATTATGTATTATAACCAAGTTGCATTTATCCTAGGAATGAAAAGTTGTTTCATATAATGAAAACTAGTCAATATAATATACCATGTTAATAGAATAAAAGTAGAAAACATATGGTCATATCAATCGGCACAAAAAAGGCATTTGACAAAATCCAGCACCTTTTCATAATAAAAACACTCAACAAGTTATAAAGGGAATTTCCTTACCCTGATAAAAGGCATCCAACAAAAACCTATAGGTAACATCAGATTTAATGGTGAAACTCTGAAATCTTCCCTGTGAAAGAATGTAAGCTTTTACTCTAAGATCAAGAATAAGACAAAGATGTCTAGGCTTCCCACTTTTATTCAACATTATTCAGGAGGTTCTAGCCAGGACAATTAGCCAATAAATAAATAAATAAATAAAGGCATCAAGATTGAAAAAAAAAAAAGAAGTAAAACTACCTTTATTTGCTCATGACATGATCTTATGTATAAAACACTCTAAAAAAAATTCACAGATACAAAAAGTGTTAATAAAAGAGTTCAGCAAGTTTGGTTACAGGATACAAGATCAATACACAAAACTCAGGTGTTTTTATGTACACTATCAATGAACATTCCAAAAATAAAATGAGAAAACAATCTCATTTACAGTAGCACCAAAAGAATAAAACACTTAAGAATAAATTTAACAAAAGGAAGTCGAAATATTTACACTGAAAATTACAAATCACTGTTGAAAGAAATTAAAGGAGACTTAAATAAATAGACATTTTGTATTCTTAAATTGGAAGACTTAATATTGTTAAAAATCATAATACTCCCCAAATTGATCTTCAGATGTACTGTAGTCCCTTTCATAATTCCAACTGCTTTTCTTGTAGAAATAAATAAGCTGATCCCATAGTTCATATAATAAATTCAAGGGACCCAGAAAGCCAAAATAGTCTTGAAAAAAAAAAAAAGAATGAAGTTGAAGGATGTACAATTTCTAATTTTAAAACCTACTACAAAGCTACAACAATCAAGAAAGTGTGATACTGTCATAAGGCTAGACAATAGGTCAATAAAATAGACTTGAGAATCCAAAAATGAACCCTGATGTCTATGGCTAACTGATTTTCAGTGAGGATGCCAAGAACATTCAATGGGGGGAAAACAGTTCTTTCAACAAATGGTGCTGTGAAAACTGCATGTCCTCATGCAAAACTATGAATTCAAACCTCTATGTCACAGCATATGCAAAAATTAACTCAAAATGGATAAAGATCTAAATGTAAGAGTTAAAACTATAAAAACTCTTAGAAGAAAACATGTGTATAAATCTTTGCAACCTTGGATTAGGCAATTTTTTGTTAGATCTGACAACAAAAAACTCAAGCAACCAAAGGTAAAAGAGATACATTGACTTCATTAAAATTAAAACTTTCTGTATTAAAGGATACCATAAGGACAACTTTTAAAGGGCAATGGAAATCCCAAAGGGCTGCATTTCTCCTCAAATCAAATTGTCCGAGGTAAAAAAATGACTAACATAAAATTTACTTTCAATACGAATTATTTCTTCCCACAACTTTTGCTCTTTTTTCAAAATTATTTGAAAAGGAAATAAAATTTGAAGCCTACATATTGGTTTCCCAGTGTACTCTGAAGTATTGAAGAGAGCCAATATTAGCTTAGAGGAGATAGGTAATTCTGTTCTTAACACTGACAAAGAGGTCTTAATTCTCTTGGTGTTAGCATCTCAGTAGAAAAATATGTCAAAATACATGAGTGAAATAGCTCATTGCCTTAAAGCAAAATCTACTACTTAAAATGAGTAATGAGAAATACCAGAAGGATCTATATATCTAATTGATTTATTCTCAGACTGTGACATTAATAAGAAGAGCAAGATTGTGAAAGGAATCTGAATATCAGGACAAAATTTGGTTCAGTGAAGGGACTGACCCTAGAGCAGATGGCTCTGAAAACTTTTTGGGGTGTTGGAAATGCTCTAAATATCTATTGTAGCGATGCTTACATGACTACACATTTGGGAAAATCATAGAACTGTCAGTATAAAATGAGTGAGTTTTGTAAACAATTATTAATTTAAAAAAAACCGTTTGAGAAAGGATGTAGTTGCTGGTGTTCGCTCAGTGATTCAACACTATCAGGGCCAGTGGTGTGTTACAGTTTATTTTTGTTATCAGTCAATGAAAGCCTCATACAACTTACGAGAGGGAGCAAAAACAGTGCTTTGGGAAGCAATATATAGCCCCAAATGTGTCTATTAAAGAAGCAATGCTGAAAATGAATAAGCCAATCATTCTTTCAAGAGATTAGAAAAATAACAGCAAAATAAATGCAAAAATCATAGAGAAAAAAAATAAAAAAGATCAATTAAAGGAATCAAAAAGCCAAAAGTTGGTTATTTTAAAAGAAAAATAAAACTGATAAAACTCTATTAAGATTTTTTGAAAGAGAAAGAGAAAGAAGGAATAAATAACAAATATTACCATCTCCAGACATTATAAATAATTTTAGACCAACAATTTTGAAAATTTATTTGAAAAGCACAAATTCCAAGATAATATAACCTATCTTATATTATAACCTAATAAAACTGATAGAAAAGGAAATAGAAAAACTAAAAAGACCTAAAGCAATCTTTAGTAATTGTTAGTAAATCTTTACTAGGTAATTGAATCTTTACATTAAACCCTTTCCACAAAGAGAACTCTAGGCCCAGATAGGCAAAAATTCTATCAAAGAATTAATGTCAACATTACAAATTTTTTTTAGAGATTAACAAAACTGGGAATGCTAGCTCTATCACTCAAGAGAAGCTAGTTCATGACTAAATTGTTGACAAAAAACAATTTCAGAAATTTCGGTAGTATATGTAACATTATTTTATACCTAGCATGTATATGTATACATATATTTTATATATACATGCTATAATACTATATACAGTTAATATGTAGTATAGTACAATATAATAAATGTAAACAATCACAGAAATCTCCATATAATATATAATAATACCAATATTATATACGATATACACTGTACGAATATTATACAAAATAGTAGTATACTATAATAAGATATATATATATATATAAGCATTCTTCTTGGTCTTAATAATATTATATTTAGGCAATACAAGGGAACTGAAAATTATAAGATAATTGAGATGTACAGAGATATTTAGCAAAAATTGCTTGTATGAAATATGAAAATAACCTAAACTAGCATTTAGAAGGGACAAATATTTTATGATACATACGTATGCTGAGTTAAAGAACATATTCTCAATTATATGTCTTTTGAAATTTGTAGGATTTTATTTAGGGCCTAATATACGTCATATTTACAAATGTTTCACGTATATTCAGCAGGTTAAGATGAATGCCCACACTGAAGAATATAAAATTGGCATTCCTAACAACTTCCCCAAATGGCCAGGTGACAAAATTTGTAAATATAGGGAGATCAACTCTTCTTTTCTCCCTGTTATAAGGCATGGCATCTTGCAAAGATTTTCTGGAGATCCCTTATTTACCAAGCAACTAAGTGTTATATCTCTTTATGTTCACAAAGCAGTACCATATAACCTTAGACTTAACTCCCATCCTTCATTATCTCAGGTTCATTTTCCCTCAATTTGCTGTCCTGAAATTGCACCTCCCAATAAAGCAGGATGTAGGCTCAGGCTTTTATTCTAGAGAATCCTAGCAAAGACAAAAAGACCAGTTGGAATTGAATTTAGACAAGTAAGATATAATATCTGGTTGATAAGATTTGTGGAATATCTTTGATGGAAAATGCATTTGAACTGGGCTGGAAGGGAATGGATATTGATTGAAAATAGAGAGTGGATTGCAAGGAAACAGGAAAGAATTTCATGTAGAGGAAATGGCATTGAAAAAGGTAGGATGCTATATATATATATATATATATATATATATATATATATATATATCAATATATCTATATCTATATCTATATCTATATCTATATCTATATCTATATCTATATCTATCTATCTATCTATCTATCTATCTATCTATCTATATATATATATATATTATTAAAGAAGATGGTACCAGATATTACAAAGCATAGAATATATGTTATCATGGTTTCACGTATTAAAGATTGGGTCATTCAAAATCTGATGTTTCGTAGCCAAAATCAGTTCTGATGGAGAAGGAGAAGAGTGAGAGTGAATTCAAAGAGTTTTTTGATGGTTAAACTGTGGGAAGATATATCTCCTAAATGAAAGTCCTGTTTATCCACTTGTCCCCTCTTCACTGTCCCGGGACGTGGGTAGACTGCCCATCTCTCTAGTCTGCTGTTATCAGTAAGAGCAAGCCAAGTAATGCTGTAATAATATCAGTGGGTTATAACACCAAAGGTTTATTTCTTGTTCATGTTACGTGTCCATTGCAGGTTATATGGTCGTTGTATACACTCTAGAACCCAGGCTAGAAAAGTAGCAGCTATCTAGAACATTTTCAATCACAGTGGTTGACAGAACAGAAAGAATATAGGAGGACTGGCCTCTTAAAGTCTCAGCCTGGAAGTGACAGAGAACATTGTAACTCATTCTTTATTACCCAGTGCAAATCACTTGGTAAAGCCTAATTTCACTTATTCAGGAAAATATAATCCTTCCCCAATGAGGGGAAAAGTATTGAGAAACAATAACACAATCTAACATAGTAGGCACTCAACAAAATTTCCCTCTTCTCCTTGTCTTAATACCTACTCAGCTGAAATTTGTGATGAGCATATAACCTGCCTTATCTTTTATTTCATGCTTTTTTACTATGTAAAGGAAACCAAGAAAGAAAAATAATCAAAATAATACTAAAAGAGACATCAGGTTAAAAGAAAATCTTTTAAAAAATATATTCCTATACTAATCTCAGACTGATGAAACTGCATCTTCAGTCTTAGCTATTTCTTTCAGTTCTAGTAACAAGCATGTTAACTCTTTTGTGGCAAAGACTGTTTCCCAGCATCCTTTCTTTCCTTCATCCATTTACTAGAATTCTTCTTGCATGAGCTGAGGTCATTCATGCCATTCTGTAGCCTTAATTTCTAATTTCCTTTACAGCTAGATGTGGCCCTGTAGTGAATTATATGCCAGTAGCTTGTAAGTGGAAATAATGTGTGCAATTTTTGAGTAATCTTAAAAATAAAACCACTTTTCCTGGAGAAGAGCAATTTAAGGAGCTGCCACTGACACCTGTAAGATGCCAAGAAAATGCAAACTGAAGATGGCAGAACACACCCACTAGCTCAGTCACCCTTCTACATTGGATCTTGTAAGGGAAATAAACTACTTTTTTAGGTCAACGTTGTTGATGTGTCTTTGCTTTAGCAACTTGGCTTGTGTCTTAATACTTAGTCGTTAAATTTTGTTCTACCCCTAGTCAAAGCTCAGCATCTTTACCTACTATTCCAAAGTTTTGTCTGAACCCAGGCTTACTGGTGGGACTGTGAGGTAGCTTACCAAGTGACTGTCATCATTTTAGGATCCTACCAGTCCTTTCCAAATATCCAACAAAACTTTCCACTCTTGGAAATCTCATCAATTGCCTGCTTCCAGTCTGAGACTACCCTCTAGTTCTAAATTCATTTGCAGAGCAGATTAAAACACAAAATTCAATTAACGTTCAAATTCTTCCCCACTTAAGTTACAACATCTTATCATTTTGCTAAGTCTATTCTTTCTCTTTAGTTAAATGCAATAATATTAATCCTCATCATAAAAAGTGATCTGCCAGAATTTTATTGGCATCGCTTTATCAAAATATCTTAAAGAGACAATTTTAAAAAGCATATGTAATTTCCTCGAGGAAGTAGAGGGCTATTTCTCCCAAAAGTATTTTACTTTATGTTAGTTGCCCAATTTATTACCTGAGAGTGTATAATAGAATCTGCAACAGTACGGTAATATTTCTGCTCACCTAATATGTAGAATCAGAGAATCTCTGTGGATAATAACATTTTATTTTTATTGTCTCTGTAAAATGTTATGATTCCAAATTTTCGACTTCCTATTTCAAAATGCTAATGAAAACATGCCCTTCCATACTATTGTTTTGTAAAATGTCTGTTGTTCATATGACACAGATGAGTTCTTCTGTATCACCAACAATTCGTTCCCTATTCTAAATTTGGTTGAAATCTTAAAGTGGTTAAAGTATCTTTATGTGCCTCATCCAACTGCTCCTACTTTTCATCCTTTCAGAACTCTATAGAAACTGCTATCAAAGAATTTATACTGCATTTCTCATATTGGCTACGACAACTGGGTCCTGAGCTTCTTGAGCTCAGGGATTCTAGCTATTCTTCCCTTCCATCCCCACTGCCCACTACCTGCTATGTCTTCAGTTATTAGGTACTGAATAGTCATGCATGAATGGATGAGTGAATGGATAAATGGGTGGATGAAGAAACAAATATTCTAAGACAATATGGGCTCATAATTTTCCCTCTAAATATGAGTAAATAAAATTGTTTAGTAAATATTTATATATAAATTTATCTTTTGTCAATAAGTATAAATTTCCTAAAATTACTTACTTTATTACTGATATAACATATTTACTAGATCTTAATTGGTTAAGAATTAAATTTTGCTGTTAACCTGTAGAGGTAAATATAGACTTAATGTCAATATAAATGGAAAACTGGACTGAAACATGTAAATCCATCCTCCCCCTGGAGGGGGAGCTGGGGTGAGAATAAAAACTGTGGGTGGAGACATCCATGGAAAACATCTGCCAGTCATGTTTCAAAGAGTGAAGAGGACACTTATTGTGTGTGCTATTGCCAAAGCCCCCCAAAACACTTCAATGGAGTGCTATTTGTTTTTTTCTATAGTCGATAGATCAAAAGCCTGAGCAGCAGTGTGATCTGCTCTTTGTAAGGAGAAAAGGTCTATCCAGAGAAATGGGGGAACACATCTGGAAATATCTGTCTATGAAGCTGTTTAAAAAATCACCATGTAGCAACAATAGGAGAAACATCTGTGCAGTGTGCCTCAGACCAGCCGAGGAAGGGAGCTTCTGAGAAGAGAACCACATAATCAAGACAAAGATTAGGGTGAAGACAGGCGCCCCTTGAATGACAAAGCTTCCCAGATCCCATTTTTAGCCACATGTAACCAATAAGGACAGTTTTCCCTTCCAAAGTTTTTAGATTACCAGCACCTGCGTCAGGCAAAGCAGGGCAGAACACAATATGTTAGGGTAATTTCTCAAAGAGTTCGCCAAATGTCATCAAAGAGCAGAATCTGTATGTTATGTGTTCACTGTGAAGTTCTAAATATTAATTCATTTTTTTAAAATAATGCATTAGAACAGCTCATAAATGTGAATTTTAACCCAAAATACCTTAAACATAGTTTTCTTACACAACGTATATGCATGTTTTTAATAAAGGAGGTTTGG
The DNA here is from genome assembly GCF_057876585.1 of Rhinolophus sinicus. Lineage (NCBI taxonomy): Eukaryota > Metazoa > Chordata > Mammalia > Chiroptera > Rhinolophidae > Rhinolophus > Rhinolophus sinicus. The sequence goes on along the minus strand of NC_142502.1, from coordinate 32,719,220 downwards.
AAATATTATGTTTATCAAAACTAACATGAATTTAACAGTTTTCTTTAAACAAGTTTTTGTTTACTTGTATTTCAAATTAATACCATCATATTCATTTTTAAAAATAAATATATGAGTGAATTCTTGGTTACATATTCTTTAAAATACAAATTTATTCAGTGATTTCCCACATTCCTAATGGAGCAGGTTATTTTTTGGTAAATTATATTAACCCTGCTCCTCAATTAACATATAAATTTATAGAGAGCCTTCATTTATATCTACAATTTTAAAGTACTGCACAGCTGTAAAACTAGATTAAAAGTACACTCAATGTTTTTGTTATTTATGAAATTCATCCTTTAAACGGAGTTTCCAATATTGGTGTTAATTAAGAAGTTGTCACTTTACATTAAGCTAGAGTTTTCTAATGCTTTTATTGCATCTTAAGTCTGTTTACACTACAAATTCAACACAAAAGAAATCATGTAGCTATTTCAGACCAAAATATATCTGCTGTTGAGGAAAACATCAGGGAATTTTGTCAGAATTAAACACTGTGGCTTTCCCCACTGAATCATGTCACTAGACTATTGCTCAAGTTTCTTTCATTTTTCTCAGTATATGTTGCCAGAATTTAAAAAGAAAAAAAAGATAATTTTTAACAACCAACAAATTCTCCAGCAGGTATCTTATACATAATATTTAGAAATTAACTTTATTCCTTGGCTCACTTAATTCTTTCTACACCCCTGTGTAAAGGTTTTATTAACTTTATTTGTGGATGACAAAATTGGAGTTTTAAAGAATGTTTTAACTTGCCTGAAGTTACATAACTGATTATTGGCAGAGCTAATCTTTGAACTCCAGATATTCTGGTTACAAGTTAATACTTTTTCTAAATACTTTCTAAGAATCTGAAACTAGCTATCAAAGACTGAGGAGGCAGGGGAGAATTATTGTATCTATGTGTGAGTTCTATAATAAGTGATTTGTACGTTATTTACATTAATATTTGCCAAAACCTTGTTAGGTAGGCATTATTTTCTCTATTCTTAAAGGGAATTTTAGACAGGCTGAGTAATTTACCTAAGATGACACAATTGATGAGTGGCAGAGCTTGCATTCAATTGCCATCCTGACAGACCATGGTAGACCCTTGCTAGTCCATTTTCCACAAACAAGCAGCGTCGGCACCACTTGCGAAGTTGGCAGATAAATAGAATCTTGGACCTCAATCTCAACATAATGGGCATTTTTAAACAAAATCTCCAGGAGACTCATAAGCACATAAATGTTTGAAAAGCACTGCTATATACTACATTAGTCTGATATCAAAATTCAATCTATTAAAAAGCATAGCAGAATACAAAGAGTCTACATCATTCATATCTTGCCATCCTTACTAGACTGTAAGCTCCTCAAGGATAGAGTCTGAAACTGTACCCAGCAGTGGAATAAGATCTGATGCTAGTATCTGTCTAATACATTTTTATTTCTTTAGTTAATTATATGCATAAAATCAGTATTTTGCCAACACTTGTATGTCAGTAAGATGTTCTTCGTATTTGTTACACGTATTAAGGGTTGTTTGGTAGGGAGTAGGTTATTTTACGTTGGCAGTACCTATTATTAAAACAAAATACAAAACTATCTTAATAAAATGTGGGTTTTTTTCAAAATTTCGTTTGTATACCTTAGGTGTTTTTTTTTTTGTTGGGTTTTTTTATTTCTTGTGTTTTTGGTAAATAGCATTTATGTGGGTAATTGAAAAGCTGCTATAATATATGACTATGACAGAATTCACCTTCATTTATCTAACCCCACAGAAAGGAGGAAATATACTCAGGCAGACTCAAAATCTCTGTGAAGAGACACAGAAATACAGAGTTGGAAAAGGGAGGTGGGGTTAACAATAGAAAGTGTTGACAATAGCGTAGGTCATTTTAGTGATGGGGTCTCAGAGACAGCATGACAAATGGACAAGCAGAATGAAAGATACATGAAGACTAGAACAAAGAAAAGCTTTGGAAGAAACAATATTATACTGATATGATATTTATATTATATATACTAATATACAAGTATATTATAGAAAGAAATTAATATATATTAAATGCTTACCACATGCTAGAAACTACGTAAAGCACTTTTATATATTAACTTATTAACTTGTTTAAATTTTACGTTGATGTAGAGAGGCTTCCATTTTTCAGAGTAGGTAATGGAGACTCAAAGGAGTGAACAAATTTATCTAAACCAAAATTTAATTCCTACTATTTTCACTGTTCTAATCCAGGCTGAGGATCAGAATCATCCAATGGGCTTTTTAAATTATGAGCTCCTCAACTGTAAATTTTAGTAGTGTCTACCTATTTGTTTAAAATACGTAAATGTTTATGATGTGCAATGTAAAGAAACATTGCATTACGCAATACTTCCTTTGACCTGTGTGCAAAGCACTGCATTAGGACAAATAAGAAAGGAAAATCAGATAGACATCTTGTCATCATAGAGCATCCAATCTATTTGGTCAGACAAGTCAAGGTTCAAATATAGCACAATATGTGGAGAACTGCTAAGTATCATATGTTAAATGTTATCGGAATCAAGACAATGTAATAAATAGAATAGAACAGAATAGAGAGTCCAGAAATATACCCACACTTTAACTGATTTCTGATAAAGGAAAAAGGCAATTCAGTGGAGGAAGGAGATTCTTTTCAATGGATAGTTTTGAAACAACTGGATGTTCACATGTAAAAGAAAGAAGGGAGGAAGGAAGGAAGGAAGGAAGGAAGGAAGGAAGGAAGGAAGGAAGGAAGGAAGGAAGGAAGGAAGGAAAAGAAATCTAGACAAAGACTTTATACCTTTCACAAAAATTAACTCAAAATGGATCATAACCCTAAATGTTGAATTCAAAACCATAAAACATTTAGAATATAAAGTAGGAGAAAATCCAAGTGATCTTGGATTGGCAATGACTTCTTAGATACAGCACCAAAAGCACAATCCATAAAAAAAAAAAAAAAAAAAAAAAAACCACACACAAAAAAAAACTTATAAGATGGACCTCATTAAAATTAAAAATCTCTATGAAATGAAATGCACTGTTAAAAGAATGAAAAGACAAAGCACTGATTGGGAGAAAATATTTTCAAAACACCTATCTGATAGAGAACTTGTATTCAATATATATGAAGAACACTTAAAACTCAACAACTAGAAAACAAGCAACCCAATTAAAAAATGGGCAAAACATCTTACAGACATATCACCAAAGATGATATACAGATGGAAAACATGCGTATGAAAAGATGTCCAACATCGTACGTCATTAAGGAATTGAAAATTGGAACAACAATGAAATACCACCACACACACAGATTGGTGACAATCCAAAACACAGATAATGTCAAAAGCTAAGAAGGATGTGGAGCAACAGGAACTCTCACCCATTGTCGGTAAGAATGCAAAATGGTACCGACACTTTGGAAGACAGTTTGATAGTTTTTTCAAAACTAAACATACTCTTGACATATGAACCAGCAATTGTCCTCCTTGATATTTACCCAAATGAAGTGAAAACATGTCCATACAAAAACCTGCATATCTAGCAGCATTGTTGTTTAGTAAGTGGATGGATAAACTGATAATATACAAAATGGAATATCATTTAGCACTAAACATGGTGTTGTTTAGTAGGTGAGTGAATAAACTGTTAATATAGACAATGGAATGTTAGTTAGCACTAAAATGAACTATCAAGCTATGAAAAGACATGAAGAAACGTTAAATAGACATTACTAAGTGAAAGAAGCCAATCTAAAAAGGCTACATACTGTATGACTCCAATCATTTGACATTCTGGAAAAGGCAAAACTGTGGAAACAGTAAAAGGTCTGTGGTTACCAGGAGTTTAGGCTGACAGGTAGGGATGAATCAGCAGAGCATAGAAGATTTTTAGGGCAATGAAAGTATTTGTCTAATCCTGAAATAGTATGTATATATACTATACATATATACTATATATATATGTATATATGTGTATATATATACACATATATACATATATATACTATATGTATATATATATATGTATATATATCCATATATCCATATATATAATATTATGCATTTGTAAAACCCCATAAAATATAGCACACAAAGAATGAATCTCAATGTAAACTATGGATTTCAGTTAATAATAAGTTATTAATATTAGTTCATCAGTTATAACAAATTTACCACATTATTGCAAGATGTTAATAAGGGAAACTGTATATTAAGAAAGGGGGTGTATATGGGAACTTTCTGTATTTTCAGCTCAATTTCTCTATGAACCTAAAACTGTTCTAAAGAATAAAGCCTATTATACTTTTTTTAAAGTGCTATGAGAATTCAGAGAAAAAAATTGCTTCCAGTCAAAAAAATCATGGAAAATAAAGGTACTTGGAAATGATGCTATTCCAAATAGATTTTGACAAATGGCTAGGATTTAAATAACACGATATCTTTGTGTAGAATAAGAGAGACATTCTGGCAAAAGAAAAAGAATGAGTAAAGACAGAGATAACAGTCTCAACACAAGAGTTAAGCAAATGGGCAAATCAATTCATCCTCTGTGCATTATACCCCAGTAATCTTTACTATGTAAACAATGTAAGCCTCAGTTTTTTCATCAGTAAGCTAGGGATAATTATACTTCACAGTTTTTCTTACAATTAAATTATATAATATATGTAAGCCCACAATACAGCATGAGCATGTAGTAGCTCTAGAAAAAGTAGTATCAATGTGATTCCTATTATTAACAGATATGCATTCAGTGGGTGTCAGTTGTAATGGATAGTGTCATGGTAGAGTGGATTGAGAGGGACTACAAGGACAGTAGGAGAAAAGATTGATAACATTTGGTGAGAACAACTCCTAGAACATTTGAATGTAAACTAAAGATTTGTGACAATATTCTGGCTTTAAGGAAGAAATTAGAGAACCATCTGCTTTGGTCAAATGTCATAAAATACCTAATGCATCTAGTACTTTGTTACATGGTAAGGATGTTAAGGACGGCAGAATGTTCGGAAGCCTACAAAAGAAAAAATTCCATTGAGTTTAGGATTTGCAACAGTCAAATGTTGAAAGGTGTTGAGGAATTTGAGCAAGAGTCAAAACCATTGGATCTGTCAACTAGTCAATTGTAGGTGATCTTTGAGAAGGCTGTTTTCATAGAGCTATTGGGGCAATAAACAAAAGCATGGTTTTTTAAAGGAGTATATAGTAAGGAACTGGAAAATGTGGTAGAAACAACTCTTTCTACAAGTTTAGTTGTGCAAATAAGGAGAGATCTACAAGAATAACTCAAAAGGGCAGCAAAATTAAAAGAACTTTATTTGAGGATGGAAGACTAGAACATGTATTAATATTTAAGTGTGGAGCTTTTCAGTAACACTAAAGGAACAAAAGAATGACTAGATAGAGGGTATGCAATCAAAGCACATATGGTGGGTAGGTATCAAAAAGGAATCTAAGGAGAAATGATTTACTTTAGGGAAAGGGAAGAATAAAGGAAAGAGGAAAGAGTAATTGAAGAAATTTAAAAACACCTAATTTATTTAGCAAATATTTTTTATGCATCACAGTATCAAACAATGTGCTAGGAAGTAGAAGAACAAGAACAGAAGTATAAGGGGCAAAAAATTCTATAACAGAGCAGCAAATTCTGTGATAGAGGTGAGTGTGAAGCACCATAGAATTGAGGAGGATCCACAGATAAGGTAATATTTCAGCCATGTTTTTTAAGTTAATATAATGAAGTGGAACAGTCAGGAAAATCCATTTCAGACAGAAGATACAGAATGTGCAAATGATAGTATGCTGTAAATAAAGAAACTCATGTCAGACAGTCTTTGGTAGGTAAATTCTTGTTTGGTGGCTTCTACAGTTAGTGACAGGAATTTGTTCTCTTCTAAGCCAATTTCTGTAGGCAGTGGAGATCATCTTCATAGTTGACATTTACCTAATTTCAATGTCATTCCTTTAACCTTCCAATGAAAATTGCCTTTTTACTGGTCTGTGAGTACATATAACCAACAACCAGATTCTCCCTTTGCCTATATATATTAATGGTCATGCTATTTTCCCTACACCGACTTCAGAATTCTTTTGTCTCTTTACTTACCCTTCTATTGGCACCAAATATTTTAAATTACTTCTTCATAATATTTTTCATTTTTCCTATTTTTTATGCCCACTAACTTGGTTTTAGTCTAAGTCATAACTCATCATTAGCTTATGCCTAAATTATTACAACAATCTTCTTAGTCTCTATCTATAGTTCCTTACTTTTCCAAACGACCTTGTACCCCACTGCCAGATTAACCTTACCAAACACCACATTCCCTAGGCTATCTTTCAGATCAACTCCTCAGTGAAAACCAGCTACTTTAGATGGAGCCCTTAGCCTCAAAGCTTGAACCTAGTTAATGTTAACTTTTTACTAATAAGCTTCTGCCATATTAAATGTTAGCAAGAATGTGGAGTAACCAGAACTCACACTTTTAACGGGAATTGAGGAGATAATAGAAATTTCTCATAAATCTAAATACATATCTACTTTTACCCTAGCAATTAGGTATTTACCTAAGGGGAAAAAAATGTAGATAGGAATATTCATAGTCCCAAACACAAAACAGCTCAGGTGTTCATCAATAGACAAAAGGATGAACAAACTATAATATATTCATACAATGGAATACCACTCAGCAATAAAAAGACATAAATTAGAGCTATAACAAAATGAATGAATTTCAAAAACAGTATGCTAAGGGAAAGAAAAGGCAAAATTAACCTATGGGCAAGAAATATCAGGACATTTGTTGGCTCTGAGGCAGCATTTACCACAATGGAAACAAAATAACTTTTGGGAGTGACGGTTATGCTTTGTATAATATCTTGATAGAGGTTTGTTATATAAATGTAATGCAAATCTATGTTTCGCCTGCTTTTAGAAACTCATTGGGTGGTACACTTAAGATTTGTGCATTCATAGTATATACATTTAACTTTCAAAAAATAACTAAAAACAAATATTGAACCCACTTACTTATATACATGATGACATATTTACGGGGGAACTGTATTGATGTCTACAACTTACTTTGAAGTGAATTAATAAATAAAATGGAATAATTTAGAAAGAGAGATATATAGATGGACAGATGTGGAATAAAGAAATATACTTTATTATATATTTATTTATTTATATTAAAATGTTAAGTGTAGAATTTAGGTAGTTGTATATGAATGTTCAGTGTACAATTCTTTCCATTTCTGTGCTCTGAAATGTTTTATAATAAAATGTTGGTGGAGAAAGGGGACTGGCTTCCCATTACTTTCACATATACATACTCTGCTCTAGTGAGTGTGGTTGACTTCCACTTGACCATCATTCTTTCCCACCTCTATATCTTTGACCTACAAACATGCCCTCTCCTTCTTTCCTACTCAAACTAACCTTATGTATAGGCTGACCTCTTCCACAAAACTTCTGATAACCAATTCCATTTAAATTGATATCTCCCTCTTAAAATGAAGCTTGATTAATCTCATGCTTTTCACTTGTACTTAAGTATAGATTGTAATGAGAAGCATTCTAGCACAGTGATATAGCATAAGCCAGGCTCTAGTGACAACGCACCTGGTGCTAATCCCAGCTCCACAATTTACTCACCATAGAGTCTTGGTTTCGAGATTTCTCACATATAAATCCAGAAAACTACTATCTCCTTTAGATGATTGTTATCAGAAATATATACATTAGTGTTAATATCTTCTGCCTCACACATAGAGCCCAGTGAATGTTAATAATTATTATCTTTGTGGTACTTATACTAGTATCTTACACTGCATCTTAAATCCTGTAAGTTCCTTAACAGCAGAGGTTGACGAAGACATATTGTTTCACTGCATTCTTCTGCAAAAAACTATGTCACATTGCCAAACATAAAGTAGCCATTAAGAAAATATTTCTTTAGTGAATCAATGAGAAAATAAAAAACACTAGTGTGTTTTATTAGCTGGTTATGCTATCTTTTTGTCTGACCCTCTTTTCCAGAAATATAGCTCTAACTAATCTCTCCTAAACAGCGTATAACAAAATGACTTACAAATGAAAGACTGTGTTTGTAAATCTGATGCATGCTCTTCACTGTTGTTTTAGAAGCAAATCTATGTTTCGCCTGCTTTTAGAATCATAAAAAGAAATATTTGGTATGTACAGCTATTTTGCGAGTGTTTCCTTACATACTAGGATCCAATTAGACATTGATCTTCTAGAGTGAGGAATTCCGGAGCTCCAGAGAAGCTGAACTTTGAAGGCCTGTAATATGGAACAGAATCAAACAAACATGAGTTTTATGTCTTTGCTATTTCTTTAGAGAAATATTAAAACATTGCTGGAAGCTGTAATGTTATGAACTTCAAAAGCCAGAGGAAATCAAACATTCTGCAGGATCGTGGTAAGACTAAGCCCCACTCATCAGCACTGCAGTGATGACAACACAATCATTTTTCTGGGATATATAAAAACTTACGATCAACTGAGTGAGAAAATTAGCAAGTTATACCAAAAGTTGGAGGGTTCTACCTTACCACAAATATAGAGGGGCCCTATAGAAATAATAAACGAGTTAAAGCCTTTTGGGAAATCTACCAGAATGATGAGTTTTCATCTCAAAAACTTATATACATTTTTCAGAATCCGAGAACAATGGAGAAGTTAGAAATCAAATAAGAATTTAAAGCATATGCACAGATGGCTTGAAAATATTAAAATGGCTATTTTGTGCTTTCCACTACCTAGAACTTTTAGAGGATATGTTATGTTTATAACTTATACAGCAAGGCTGGCTAGAACACAATTCAAAAGAAAGTCCAAGGTCTTTGTTCTGCTTTAAGGTTAAGGCTGAGTGCTTTACCCCAGCCTGGCCTCTTGGAGAGAAGGTTTCCAGTCATGAAGAGACTCATGAGAAAGTAGATGTATACATGAATACACTACTTGAATAGCTCAAGATAGAGGCCACAAAGTCCTGTGGGCAAGTGAAAGGCTGCGTTTGGCTGTGTGTGGGGGGGGGAGGGGGGGTTACCTGCTCCTGCCCACAAACTAAATGAGCACGTTTAGCAAGCAGCAGAAATTGTTCATGCTTCCATCAGAAGAGAATGGCTGGCATGAGTCAAACTGAGGTCTTGAAGGGCTAATATCTCAAGATTCAGCGACACTGGAGCTATCCAACCAGGAGTGTCAATTTTTGGAGTCTTTTACTTACTACTCTCTATGAACAGGCTCCTCCCGCACTGACTGGCTCTTGGTTCTCCCAGCTATTCAGCAGGTATATGCTGTGTGAGGGCAATCCAGGACTCACTGCACGTGAAAGCTGGAGGCCTTGTGTAGCAAGGTAACACTGAGCGTTGCAGGAATTCGTAAATACCATATTTCATTGAAGAGCTAAATCCTCCAGCTCTGAATCCCAATTATTTAATCTCAGAGTGATCCCCTCAGATTCACTCTAATACTTTCTTTTCTCAACTTTTACAGACTAGAATTGCTGTCTGTGGTAGTCTGGTCTTTCAAAAGTCTCTCCCCTCCTCTAAGGTTTAGAAAACCTGTACCTATTTCAACCACAAGGAAATAGCTGGCAATACTGATATCAGATATTCCTAAACTCAGAAACACTTGGCAATGAGCAGCTTCAATAACACACAATACTAAGTCTTAAAAGGGTGAATTTCCCTCTGTTTTTATTTTTGGTGGCTGCCATAACAAAAGACCACAAACTTGGTGGCTTTGAACAACAGAAATGTATTTTCTCACAGTTCTGAGGGCCAAAACTCCAACAATCATGTCATTGGGCCAAAACCAAGGTGTCAGTGGGGCCACACTCCCTCTAGAAGCTCTGGGTTCCTTGCCTGTTCTGGGTTCTGGTGGCTGCTGGCGGTCTTTGCCTTGTGGCCTCATCACTCCAGTCTCTGCCTCTGTCTTTGCATTGCCTTCTTTCCTGCATGTGCTTTTTCTTCTCTGCTGCCTATGTCACATCTCCTTCTGCCTCTCTTTTATAAGCACATGTGTGATTAAATTTAGGGTTCACCTTGATTATCCAAGATAATGTCCCTATCTCAAAATCCTGAACTTAATCACATTTGCAAAAATCTTTTTTTCCTAATAAGGTAACATTTACCGATTCTGTGGATTAGGACCTGGTATCTTGAGGGGGCCGGGTGTGGGGGGAGGAGGGAGGAGGTGCTTATTCAGTTTACTCCATCCTCAAGCCACCATCCTCTCATCCTGAATGCTATCTATGGATATCAGGAGATTACTTTGCTCCTATTACTCTATATGTACTATTGCTATCAAATGAATTGCCATTTAGATATGGTTACATATTAAGAACTGCAGGAGTAAGCTCATCAATATGCATGAGGCAGGGGCTAATAGGACATAGAAGGTCAATTCTGGTGATTCTCAGACAAAACAAACAAGCAAACAAAAATACTTAGAAACAAGAGGATAGCCCTCCATTAGTTAATGGAAAGCATCAGACTCCCTTTGCCTTAATCATGGGCATATCAAGGTACACAATAGAGAATGTACACAAAACATACCCAAAAGGTGGTTTCCAGATGGTACTAATTGAAACAGCTAATAGATAACTCACAAGAGCCCAGGGAAAATTGTGAGAGACACTTGGGGCCATTTGACTCAAAATGGAGAATAAGATGAGACAAGTTCAAGAGCCTCGTGGCAAGACTGCAGTCACAGCTTTAGAAAATTACATGTTTCTTTGATTGTCTCTTTTTATATTTCTTGAGCTCTCTGTGCTTTCCCCCTATGATTATTCATTCATCCTCTCATCCACTCAGTCTAAAAACATTTACTGAATGCCCAGTATATGGCAAGCACAGCATTATGCCCAGGGGATGCAACCCTGAACGAAACTGGCGTAGTCTCTATCCTCCACAAGCTTACGACTGGGGTGTATAATCCCTTGGTGTTCAGCAGTAGAATATCACTACCTTATCATGTCTGTTATGAGAAGCCAAAGGCCAGTGTTTTAATACGATCATCATGAGGATGGAAGTGGATCTAAAGTGTGTATATCCTAAGACAAATATGAAACTAAAGAAAGCACAGACAGAGTAACTCAATCCTCTGTGCCTCTCCACTTGGAGATTCTCCTTACAGGGAAAACCCACAGTGTTCCTGAATTTCAGTTTAATAAAGAAGTTAGAATTGCTACAGAGCAAGGGTCTTCAGAACCCTCGGAAATGCAAAAGAACAGCATGATGAGCCCCCTCATGTGTCTGCTTCAAACAGAACAGCTCTATTTTCATCTGGTTTACATCTCGGCCTTTTGAACAAAGGGTTCTGCAACAAGAACAATGAAGATTGAAAACTCCTGCTTTAGAGGAGCAGGCCTCATAGTGACCAAGAAACATCTCCTGCAACGTGGCATGCATGGGAAACAGCTCAAAAAACATGCACTGTGAATGGTGGGTTAGGCACCATCTTCTTGTTTGGATTTACTACTTAACCAATGACAGTGACCAGTGTAGATGATGAAAAATTGATTCTTTCTGGTGTGTTAGTGTTTCATTTCTTCCTTCTGTGACAGGCAAGATAACCAGGAAGGGAATGAAAAAAAGCAAACTGTTGTTTCTCACAATGCTTGTCACCTCTCAACTGATAATTTCCCTGCTCATGTTCTGAATGTTCTCCTTCTCTTTTACATCTTTATGAGTTTCTGAAGAGTTGTCCATGGGGATTGAAAATACAGAGATCATAGAGAATTGCATCAGCTAATTCTTTTTTTAAAAAAGGAATTGAGTTGAGATCTAGGAGTTTGATGAAAACCTCCTGTTACTCATTGTATACACATCATTTTTATCTTATGAATTTTTAGAAAGATGAGTGAAACTCATATTCCCCAGACTACACTAGTCTCTGAATGAGATAAAGTAATAACAACATCATCAATATGTCCTGGCTCTATTTCTGCCCAATCTAGCCTTCAAAAAATTCTACCCAAATGGTTCTGAGTTTCTTAGGTGGGAAATTATGCATTGGCGCCTAATACTGTTAGGGCCTGCCTTTCTTGTTCACAGTCACAATTTGTTTAGTCACTTTTCATGACAAAAGTGGCAGCTATACCACCATGATCACAAAGTCACTTGTAATGAATTGGTTGAATTCTAGCACTTTAATCGGCCTTGTTCACATCTCAGTTGTGTCCGGACCTAAAGGGACCTTGAAGACAGAAATGAAGACACTCAGATATGTCTGCCAGCACTGATTACCAGATAGGTCAGAGGATTCTTGATGCTTGCATAAACAAATAACAGTCACAACCATATTGCTGACCCTTCTTCCCAGTGCTTTGGCTCTACCTGCCCCAATGTTTCAGAATGCAAATACAACTCTGAGGACAGAAGTGGACAAGATATTGTCTCAATACGTGTTTCTACCTCCAGAAGAGTCAGTTTATGCAGACAATAAAGATTTATTTTCTGATCACCTGAGTTCATTAACTGATAACTTTTTTCCCCTTAGGTAAAACTATTTAAATGATTATGTTATAATTATTAATTCAATCTCAATGTATAATTATAACACATAAAGTGATATTTATAATAGTTTAATGTTATGCAAGAAAACTACTATAAAACACTGCTAATTTATATTACACATAATAGAATTTTATATTTTTCTATATTATTTTATCTTTTTGGATAATTCATTTAATGAGCCAATATTTCCCAGACTTTTCCCAATTTTTCAGCTTTTCATTGCTTTGTAAATGGTTTATTGAACAGTTAAGCTCCTATACTTCATATTTATGGAGAAAAGAACATATGTTCTACTCCTATGAATCAAGAACACAAGTTATAAGTGAGGCAGTGGTGGAAGGGCTGAACTCTCAAGTCAAGAGCCCCAATGAGAAAAGGCTCTTAGAGATGCAAATTTAGAGTTGCCCTATCTCAGGCATTCTCCTTATTTATTTAAAGAAGTTTCTGTCTAATATCTTCAGGTACAGCTAAAAATTAATCTGCATCTGCTAAGTTTTTGTTAGAGAACTTAAAAATACATTACCATGTAAGGAGACTAAGACAACCTCCTCTCAGCACATCAACAACAACCACTGCACCTGAAAATTTCAGCTGCACAGGGGAGATTGGGCAAGAGAGTATTGTTTTAAAGGAACAATAGATCTCATAGATTCACTGGAGACATGAGCAACAAAGCAACTACTGGAAAGTCTGGTAAATCTTTGCATGCATCTGGAATTGATCGGAAGAAATGACATAGGACCATTATTTGTCTTATATGAATTCAAAAAGTCATCTTGTTGAGCACTGTATTTTTTTTGTAAGGATATTTGTACTTCAACATAGTATAGTTCTTTCTTGTACACAGATGTACATGATGGATGAATAGAGCAAGGGACCATGGTTCCAATGTTCTCACCCTCCAAAACTGAATTATTCCAAGATGCTGCTAATTACACAATAATTCTTCTAAATGAAAGCTCACAGCAACAAAACTCACAGTAGGGGATGTTAATGGATAGTATTATAATATTGAATAATTGAATCTTTAGTCCCTAAAGAGGTCCTCATCTTTTAAAGTTAAAGGCAACCAGCCTGAGATGGGAAGGAGCCACATAATTAATAAGACAAAATGGTACCAGAAACCAAAATAATTTTCTCTTTACTATATTTCCTGCTCCACATACATTTTGTACATTTATTATCAAAGAGTTATTTTGCATATCATCTCATCAGGACTTAAGCATTACATTTATTTTATAGAAGACATTTAAGGGAATATCAATTGGATTCAGATAATAGAGTTCATATTTTCTTACTCCAAATAATTACACTATTGCTAATGTTAATAATTATTTATTATTATAGACTACCATTTTTTTAAATGCCGAGATATTGTAGCAGGACTTAACTATTAAACTAACTTTTTTCAATAACTCATGTGATATTGTAATACTCCTACAGAGAGGAATCTACAGATACAAATGGAAGTTCAGGAGTAGGTACCTTGGTTAAGGTTGCATGGGTAATAAGTCCTGCAGAGATAGTCAAAGATAGGGCTTTCTGAATCTATTATGATACAGGGAATTTTTCACTAAATAGTTTAGCTCTTAAATATACTTCCCTACCCTGTCCCCCTCTATTTCACCAGAATTGTAGAAATGCTCACAGCCCTACACAGACTCTTGCTCTGGATTCCTTGTTAGAATCTCAAGTTCCTAAATGAAATCAATTGTCACTATTTATAATAAGGGTGTAGTGTCTCCGGCAAATAACATAGCACCATATTCTCTTCTATATGGCATCTTTTTGATCAAAGAGTCAAGGTGCATTTAGGTTGCTTCCTGGACATTCAGTCCAACATTGGGACAATACTCAATCTAATTTGCTTCTCAGCAGAGGCACTGTTGGCATTTGATGTAAAACAAACCTTTCTAGTGTTGAACTTTCCCAGTCATTACAGGATGTTTTCATCCCTGGCCACCACCCACTAATATCAATGGTGCTAAAAGGCCCCACAGAAATACAAACCCCCCAGGATTGACAATGCCCCTAGTTCAGAGCCACTGAGCTTGTTCTTACAATGTTGTGTAGTCAACAGGCAGCTGTTAAATAGCTGCAAAAAGCAGTCCTGGACTTTCCCTGAAGGGTTACACCATTTTTATCCTAATCCAAGAATGTTAGGAGCAGATAGCATGCTGCCATAGGCAGATTTGGACTAAGCCACTGCTCTGGGGCAAAACCGTAATAGATCAAGGGAGGAGGGCAAAGGAGTGGGATCAGAAATTGTGGAAGTAGAGAGATGGTCAGTTGCCATACACAGTCATAAGCATCAGTGGAAAGGAAAGGAAAGAAAAAACGCATTAGGAGGTACATGTCTCCGGTTCATTGGACGAGAAGAGCAGTAGTAAATAAAGCCCAGTTCAGGCTCCATCTGGCTGGTTGCCAACTTCCCACATGCTATTGGCTCGTGACATGGCAATTCTCTTTCTGGAACCCAAAGGTCCCTTCTGCCTTTACAATCACTCCTCAATCACCTAGGCCCCACAGAAGACAGGCCAACTATCTGCTTTTATGTCTGTTGCAACTTATTCTTGAAATATGTCACTATGAAGACTAAAAAGCTTGATACCCCGTTAAGCACATTTGAGTTATATTTTCGAAAGAGGATGTTTGGGCAATGACACACAAATTACATGCACAAAGCCAAAAAATTATTTGCAGATACGTTGTATAATTATATGAGTTTATGCTATCCATCTGTGAACCTTAGTCTGCTCCGGTGCAAGTACTGCTTGTAATAAAAAAGGGTTTATTAGCTTTAAGAAAAATTTATTATGCTTACATTTGTATGAGAGTGAAGTGTTCATTATTTCATGGCATTTATAGGCTTCTATGGTTGGAGGGGACCTTGCTGGGCCAACTGGTCCATTCCCTGGCAGTAAAGAGGAATCACTTTTAAACAAATCCTGGAAGATGGTGTTGAGGGAGTGCCACAGCCACCGGAGGAAACACTACATCACTTAGTATTCTTTATCTTCAGGAAATTTTTTGGTTACTATATCTATGATTCCTACAGCAATTTAAACTATCCACAATCATCTTGTGCTCATTGATGCCAAAAAATGCCAATTGTCTCTGATATGTTAAAATGTGTCATGGCTGATAGTTGTTTTTCAATGATTTCTGCTTCCTCTTTAGACTGACTAATTTCAGTACAATAGCCTTTCCTCATAGGTCTTGTTTTATGAAACAACAATTTTCATTAAGTCCCACACAAATTTCCCATACTCATCTTTAATGGTAAACACAATCCTGCAATACGATTGGACAATGCAGGATTGCATGATGATGGAAGATCATCTCAGGTCGTTTTATGCATTTTCTTTATTTGTTTATGAATCATGCCAGCTTCTCAGAACAGCATCATGTGACTGGTTGTAGACCCCCATGTCCAAGTGCCTCATTATTATGGTACAATGGCATAAGAGCTGACTTGGCAAATGCAAAAGATATGAAAAAAGGTAGAAAAAAAAAGACAATGGATTGGTTACCATTGCCTTGGATGTTAGGAGATGCTTTACAGAAGAAATGACACTTCAGTCTTATCTTCTGGAATGAGAGGTAACTTTCCAGCAGGGAAGAGGGGGTTACTTTTAAAAGAAATATATGAAATAGCATAAATGGATGGAATGAAAAAATAGATTCAAGATAGTTCACACATCCCAGCATGCTGACCCATAGGGTGAAGGGGATAAAATGAGAGAAAGGAAAGTAAAATGTATTGAGCATTGTTTATTTCCTGGATGCATCACATACTCAGTTTCATTTAATCTACACCATGGGTATTATACACTGACCCACATTTCACCCATAAAAATCTCAAAGTTCAGAGGGGTTGATACTTTGCCCATGGACAGACAGTTAGTGGCAAAGCCAGGATGAGAATCCAGGACTGGCTGATGGTAAAGCACATGCTCTCTGTGTTCATTTTATTATACTCCTATTTGAAAACTGGTAGATAGACAGAGGTCATATCATGAGGGCTTTGATTGCACTGCTAAGGAATTTATAATATATTTTATAGACTAAAGAGGGTTGGAATATTTTTTATAATTTTAGTTTTAGAAAAAATTATAAAAACAACACTTCCAATAGTGTGGATCAGAAATTAAAATAGTAGAAGTGGTTTCTAAAACACACTGTTGGAGCTAAGATAATAACCTAGGTGAGACCCAATGAAGACCTAACCTAAGGCAGTAGCAGTGAAGATGACATGGAACAGATAGATTCTTGAGCTCCTGCAGAGATTTTATCTCCAGAGTATGGTGCCTGCTTTGATGTGGAATGAATGTCTGTGAGGAGTCTGGGATCACTCCCAGGTTACTGACTCTGGCAGAGGATCGGGTGTAGTGAATAACTGTACTATAAATTAAGACAGTAGATGCCAGAAAAAGTAACCAGTTTAGAAGTAAAAGATGAAGAATTCCATTTTGGGGACATGTTGAATTTGAAATAGAAATGTCCCATACATAAACAGAACTCTGGGACTGGAGTTCAGAATAGCTGAGGGTTGACAGAGAAGAGAAAAATCATCCTGGGAAGTACACAGAGCCAAGAGAGCATGGGCTGAGGAGAAAACTCGTAGGGCCATCAACTTTCTAAAGACAGAGAGTGGGTGTAGAAGAGGAAGGAGATTCAAAGGATCGATACAAGAGGTGACAAATGAAACAGGAAGTACAGTATCTTAGAATCTGAAACAGATGGGTATTAAAGAATAAATAATGGTGAACACAGATAAAGGTTGCTGGGAAAACACCTGATATAGGGGACTTATAAGTGGTTATCAATTTGAACAATTTTAGTATTAGTGATAATATTGCCAGAACAGCTCAAGTAGAGTGATTTGAATTAAAAAATAATGATGGTGCATTGCGGAATTAATGGTAAGTGAAGAAGTAGATGTAATGGAATAAAGTGCATTTAAAGAGCTTGGAGCATAATCAATGAATTGAATTTGAAAAACTCTTCAGACACATTCATGAAAGTAATTTTACTATCTCTTTAATCATCTTCAGTGGGGATAGACCTTCACTGCCCCTGAATAAAAAGTAGGCGGATTCCATGACTCTTCTTTCAGTTAATAAAAGTTCTTGTAGGTTCAAGTCACAATTCCTGTCTCAGTTCAATAATTTAAATTGTCCAGACAATATACTAAACAAGCTTTCACTATTTGTTCAAAGATAAACATTTGTTCCTCCTCCCTCAGCTAGGAGGGGAATTTCATCTTGCCCCATTTCAGACCCTTACTCAAAGGGAGATCAGTAATCTTTATTGTTGCCCAGAGTCTGGTGTAGGGTCTGGCTTTTCTAGTGGCTGTCTGGAGTTACAACCTGGAAGTGTCAAAAGTAAGGAAGTGAAAGCCTCATGAATTGAACTTGGACCAAAGAGGGCCAAGAAATGAAAACATGCCAGCAGATGAATGCCTTTCCATTACTTCTACCGAGAGGATATTCTAAGGCATGGTGGTTTCACCCGGCCTGACTGGAACAAGCAACCAGCCATGTGTTCTTGTGAAGCTCTAGCATGGTCAGTAATGTACCGCCTGGTGTATGTGTTCCATCTTTCCCTCTCTCACTTCCCTCTTTCCTTGATCTTGCTGTATTGAATTTGCACCCCCCAATAGAGTCTTAGCATGTAAGCTTCCGCAGGGCTTTCCTTTTAGGGAAACCAGGCCAAGCCAGAGGTGGTTGTCGCCTTTTCTCTTTCTTCTTCTAAGCGGCATTTTTTTTTCTCTAACCTTGAGAGCAGGACTTGACTGTCACTGTTATACTATGGCGGCATACTCTGTTTAGCATTGACTCCTTCTTTCCCTTGGCACTGTGTGAAAACTCTAGGAGGGACCCTCTGACAAAAACTCCCTTGACCTAGGCAGTGCCTCTCTTTTGGCTGCTTATTGCAAATTCCCCACTACTGTCTCCAGGGATACAGCTCACAGCATCTTACTGCTGGACACCACTACCTAGCAGGCCACACTCTTTCTCAGGCGTGAATCAAGCACAAGCCCACAATTTCCTCCAACTGCAGAGAATATATATATCTCCATCTATATTTATATCTATATGTACAGGTATACACTAAG
This sequence comes from Rhinolophus sinicus, assembly GCF_057876585.1. NCBI lineage: Eukaryota > Metazoa > Chordata > Mammalia > Chiroptera > Rhinolophidae > Rhinolophus > Rhinolophus sinicus. The sequence goes on along the minus strand of NC_142502.1, from coordinate 32,700,499 downwards.
ACATACATTTATATTATATATGTATATATGTGTATCATTTATATATACATATTCATATATATCATATATGATAATAGGTGTATGTGTGTATGTGTATGTGTGTGTGTGTGTGTGTGTGTGTGTGTGTGTGTGTGTATTTCTTTAAGTATTCCTCATTCAGCCCCTCTTATAAGATGCAGTTAGGAAGTTCCCCCTCATTCCCATGGGCAGAGGGGGAGGGAAAGATAGACTTGTGACACTCCAAAAGTCATCCTCAAATATCTGCAAAGTGGAGCTAATAATATCTACTAACATGGAGAAGTGGTGAAATTTAAATCAATTTAAAAATGTTAAAGGCATTAGCTATACCTGGCCCAGACTAAGAGCTCAAAGAATCTAGAATTTGAATGTTAAAATGGAAAAATTTAATTGATTTTTCTGCACTCATGATGTAGATCTCTTTCTTTTAATTCAACTAAGAATATTTACTATTTCATACATTCAGTGACTTGGATGAGAGTAATCTGAAATTATTCTTGATAAATGTAAAACCACCTTTTTCAAGATGTCTGCAAATTGGTTTTAGTATTAATCTTCCTGTTTTATTTCCTGTAATCTTAAGTATTATTCATATATGTATATGAACATATATGATGCCCTCGCCCAGGTTTTTTCTCTTTTCAGGAACATTCTGATCCTTTATATGACCTCATAATAATTGGTGTCCCTGGAGTGATTTGTGCCAGTTGTTTTATTAAACTGCAAATAAATCATCCGATCTGCTGACTTCAAAATTTGCTTTTAATAAACTGATGATAATAGAAGAGCTAACAGACACTGTGTGCTTGTGTGTAAGGTACTGTGCTAAAGAGGTTATTTGCGTTAATAAACACAATGATCTTGTGAGATAGGTGTTTTTACTACCCCCATTTCACAGATGAAGAAAACGAGGCTTAGAGAGGTTAGGTTTTCAAAATGATCCTTTCCCCAAATTTGTTAATGTCTTGAAAGCAACACATTTTCAGAAAGGACAGCAGGGATCTTAGTAAGGAGACAGAAATGAGAAGTGACCATGACACTGTGGGCTGTAGCTCTTTGCCTAGATGTGGTGGCCTCCCAAGAAGGAGCCTTTGCCCTCACTTCAAGGGAGTCAGAGCTCACCAGCACTCTGCCCACCCCAGAAACCTCCGTCAATCATAATGACTTAGCACAGAGACATTTTTATTGAAGAATTCATGGTATGATACAGAAGAGTATTTAACTTGCAAAATTTCATTAAACCCTCCTGAGGCTTTCCTTTCTCTAAGATACCTTCCCCAAACCAGATATCTCATCTCCCTTCTCCTTCCTCTCTTTATTCCCTAAGGAAGAGAATTACCTCAGTTAAATATCCCACTGGACAAACAAAAGGTAGACCAACAGAAGGCAGTTCATAGAGTATCAACTGCTACTTAAGCTTGGTTGGGGAGGGGATGTCTCACCCATCCATCTCCAGTGGCCTGTCCAATTTATTCTTTACATACTTAAAGCTTGTTAAGGTTGGGAAATGGCAATGCAGATTTTGATGTTAAGAAGAGATTTTTATCATCAGTCCTCGCTGGACTAGAACCACGACTAATTAATTCCCTGACAATGAAGACCAACACTTAGAATAGAGAACAGAATGGAGGAGACCAAGAATAGACCATACCAAGCTTGACTGTGAACTCTATGTATTGCTTAGTGTGTGAAGTCATCCTCTGAACTATCATGCAGAATTCTAAAATTTGATTAGCCTTTAAAGTCAACAATCAGTGGCATATTTAGACATGAGTAACAATAAAAATAGGGTGAAAGCAGAGGAAAAGACACAGGTGATGATGACCGTCTGTGTCATACTGTTGTCGAGAAACTCAACTGCTTTCCATTCAGAATAAAAGGAAGAAAATAAAGGACATGAGGAAGAAAGAGGCAGTGATGAAAACATTCGGAAATGTTATCTATTTATTTTGCCAAACTGTCTTTTGTAGGACAATTTTTGTTGGTTTCTGATTTAAATGGAGATTTTCCTTAAAACACAAACATTTTAGGGAGGATGTGAAAGTAATTTGTTAAGTTCCAATAGGGTATCAAATTTTGAAAACATAAGTCACATTTTCTCATAACTATATCCTGCTGACAATGATGGCATAATCACCAACTGCTCTTTAGTTTCCATACAGACTCTAAGCCTATGTGAGAATGTATTGACTTGAAGTTTGAAGCATGAAACCCTCCTTTTAAAAATGTAGTCAGCATTTCTAAGCATAATAAAAGACCTTTTGACCAGGAAAACACAACTCCAAAATGATGAAATTCTCTTTTTTGCAAATACAGTTACTATATTATTGTAAACGATCCAGAAGAAAAAAAAGAATCAATCATCAATGAGCACTAAAAATATGGATGCTAAATATAGATGCTATCGATGCTGTATCACTTCCCACTGAGATAGCATAGTACTGTGTAACATAGGTCAAGAATTATATTTGTTATTTATGACACTGGGGATAGAAACTAATTGGTTTATTAAATTTACATTCCCCACTTATTTCTGATTCTCTGTTTAAAATAAACTTTCCTCACTGTTATCTCTTTATTCAGTACCATTTACAAGAATAATTATTTATATCAGTTTTATAAAATGCTGTCTCTTTTGCATCATGAAATTTAAATTCTGTGGGAAAGCCCGCATAACTTCTTACATATCTAAATCACAACTAATACATATAGATTTCACTACAAACAAAAATTCCCATAAAAAATCAATATTCTTCTTAAGTCAATATTCACTAATGAAAATAGGTATACTAATTATCTCCTTTCTTTCTTTTCTTTATCTTAACCAAAGCATTCCTTCAGATTCTGTATTTGTTTCAGGATTCTAGATCAAAGAAGCAACAGCTGCAGTTATTCAGATGTCAGCAACTGGAATACACAATAATCTACCCAAAATTCTACCAAAGCTTTCTGAAGCCTATAGCACCCTCTAAATAGTCTGAATACAGCCAGAGCAAACCTAAGTCCTGCCTGGAAAATAGCATTTGCCATAAGATATTTATCTATGTGTTTGACCATATGGCATATTCAAGTTTATCACTATGAGAAATTAAATTGATCTTTTCCCCAAATAGTCTATATTGTTGATGTTTTAAGAACTCCATCAAGAATTCTCCAATTGATTTCATTCTGAAGAGGATTTACTATTTATTAGAAATTTAGAGCCTAAACCCTAGAAGATACTCCGTTTCATGCAAGAAGCTAAAAGGTTCTGGGAGATAAAGGAAACATCAGGTTCACCATGCATTCCAACTTTATTTTACCATGCCTCCCAGGTTTTAATTCTCTCTCCCTTTATTTTACATTCAGCCTCAACGAATGATCTTTGTTCCATACTGACTAATGGGAGAGTCTGGGCCAGAGCTTGTGCTAAGAAGAGATACTCCTGATGTAGAGGCCTAAGGGAAGACTTTGATTCCAAGAGTTTCAAGATTATGCAGATTTTAAAGTAAATTTCACTTGAAATAGGATCCCTCAGTAGTATTAAGGTTTACTTTAAATTGTTTTCCACTTATAGAGCATAAGAAAGAAACCCAACTGAACTATTTTTCTAACTGGCTTTCTTAGAGAACACAAAACTTTATCAGGCTTCAACACACTGAAAACGTAATTAAGAACTAAGACACAAAGAGTTTTCACAAATATCTTGCTAATTTATTACTCCTAGATTAAAAACTAATAACAATAGGCATAAATGAAACTCTTCTTCATAAAAATAAGTCCTCCATATTTTCATAACATTATTAATAGTGAATGTTCCTTGGTAAGTTAATAAAAAACAAAACAAAACAAAACACTGGATTATCTGCAATAAAACCAACATTATAAGTCTGAAATTCAAGTAAGTTCTGAGGATCCCTATTTTTATCTAAATATAGAAAAGAAAGATGAATCACAGTATAAATCATATATACCTTTGTACATTTACAATTAATTAATCTATTAAGAGGATAGAACCTGTGCTATATCACTATTGTTCACTATACAGCACTCAGCATAGTCACTGGCGTGGCATGGGAGCCCAATCACATTATATTTATTAGTTAATTAACCTCTATTGCATTCCTAGTCTGTGCCCAAAACTACTCTGTACAGAGCAGCAACTAAAATTATGAGGCACTGCCCATTGTCTTCAAAGAGCTTACAGTTAAACAAGGAAAACAAGGAATAAAGCTGTTAGGGTCCCATTAGAGAATAAAAACATTGAGGTAACAATGCAAGATGATAAATATGTGGTTAGGTGTGAACAACTGCACTTGAAAAACAGAATCAGACAATGGTGTTACATTTCACAAACTGTAGCATCAGAGCAGTTCTCTTCCTCCTGTATCCAAAACAGAGGTGTCCATACTACACAGCTATTAGTAGAGTTAGGGCAAGTCCAACCTTGAAGTAGATGACCGAGCCTCCACCGAGTCCCAACATGCTTCTTTGCTAATGATACCCAACGTCTTGATTGAGATTAACAGGTGTCACAGTATTTATTTAGTTACTGTCTGCCTCCTCTACGAAGCTAAAATGCCTTCTGATATCTTTAATACTGACGTAATGCCTAATAATATAAGCAAAATGAAAGACTATCCCATTGTCCTTCATGGTATTGAGCAGAATTTAGTTAGCCATATGGCTGGCCATCAAGGTCTTTTTCCAAAAAAGGCAAGAACTTCTAGAAAGCAGATAGATAGTACAGAAAGAAATTACCCAATTTTCATGAGAAAAATTAAATAACACATTTATTTGAAATTTGGGGAAACCACAAGTAATTAAAGATAGAATAAGCATAGACTAGAGCACAGAGAATATAATGTTTCTACTCAAATGAAATTGCTTTTTATCCAAAATAGTTTTGCTGAAAGCCAAATGCCTTGAAGATTTCCCTTTGTTTCATCTAAAACAGTACTTTTCCATAGAAGTGTATGGAGAAATTTCAAGAGCTACACAAATGTTTGATAAAAATATCATTTTAAAACATATTTTGACTATTTTAAAAACTAGAAAAATGCATAATGCAATATATAGCATATTTTAACACCCTGAAATTATGGTACTCATCTCGACTCCTAGCTTAAATTGCTGTTATGCAGATTTTAGTTTAAAGTTTCTCAGGACATCTCTATGTATATTTGGAACTTCTTGCAAATGTGACATTCGCTTGGGAGTTTATAACTTTGCATGACTCTCTTCCAGTGTTCACACCTATGCATGTCTACTTCTATAACATTGGATGAGTGAAAAGAGAACCACAGAGCATCTTCACTGTTGTGCAACTGAAACAAATTATTCAAATAAGCAGACTGCTGACTGGATATAAGACAGTAGCCATAAATTTGGATCTTAAGTCCAAATTTTTATTTTTTTTTAAATAGCTTTATTGTTGTGTATTTTCTTTATAAGTTCTATGAATTTAAATGTATAAAATAAATGTATACACTATTTTATCACTTATAAAAAAATTATATACATGTTTTACTTACAAAATTTATCATTTGTAAAATAAATTTATATTAATAGAGCACACATTAGATTTTTGTTTCTTTTACTTTTAAGAGGGCTTGCGTAGAGCTGTTAATAGTCTAACGTACCACAATACTATTAAACATTTACCAAAAGCAAATCTCATTCTTGCTTTATTTTAGTGTCACTATTCATACTAATAAAATTGCTCTATACAAGATCAATATTGACCTTAACAAAATGAATTGTCTTTATTGAGCCCCTGTTCTTTCTGCTGCATATATTGTTCCAAACTGCCCCCTTCAATATCTTGGACTGCAGTGGCAATGTCTTTCCTAGTATAATTCCGATCATTTTATTTCATTCTCTAATATCTGGGGTATTTTCCCCTTGACCATTAGTACCTGGTATCTCTCAACCTCAGTCCCTGACTTTTGTAATCTCTAAACTTCACCCTCAGGAACCTCATTTGTTCACCTGAGTTTGGTTCAATGGCTCCAATCTTTTAGAGTACTGTATCAAATGGATAATATATGCGGTAGGAATCTACCACAGCATTGACAAACTACCCCAAAACAACTTACTGGTATAAAACAACCATTTTGTTTGGCTTATGATTTGGAGCTCAAGTACCCAAAAGAGTTCAGCTTGCTGTTTCATCTTTGATCTTCTTGATATCAGCTTAAGTATCTAGGGTAGCTGGACTATACACTTCCTAAAAGGCTTCTTCACTCACATTTTTCTTAGGTGCTCTCTTCTCTCCTCTCTCTCTCTCTCTCTCTCTCTCTCTCTCTCTCTCTCTCTCTCTCTCTCCTCTCTCTCTCTCTCTCTCTCTCTCTCCTTTTCCCCCACCAGGGTCTCTCCATGTGGCTTCAACTTCTCATAGCATAATGGTTTCTGGATAGTTGCAGTTCTTACATCGCAGCTGGTTTCTGACAGGCAGAAAATAGAGGCCTCTGGGCTATTCAAGGTCTGGCCCAACATCACTTCCTCCATATATGTTAGTACTGCCCCCTCACTGGAAGATTATGTGCCCATTGTTATTCCCCTGGCAGAGAATAAATTCTGCCTTCCTTTCCTCCAATTCATGTCTCTCTCTACCTTTAGAAAACATTCTCCTGTGATTTATTTCCAGATTAACTCCCTATTTCTGAGTTCCTCTCCCTCAGAACTTAGACACTATCTTCATATATTATGTGTAATGAACATTTCTTGCTTTTTGATTGCTCATCATTAAGCTCCATTCATTCCTATTGGTAATCTAAATGTATTTGAGTAATCTCTCATTTTGTAGAAATTTTCAGAGGTTTTGGTCATCTCCTACAAAATAAGCTGTATTAATCAAGATGCTCCAGAGAAATAGAAACAAGATGTGTGTGTCTGTGTGTGTGTGTGTGTGTGTGTGAGAGAGAGAGAGAGAGAGAGAGAGAGAGAGAGAGAGAGAGAGAGACAGAGAGAGAGAGACAGAGACAGAGACAGAGGCAGGGAGGGAGATTTTAAGGAATTGGCTCACGTTATTTTGTGGTTCATAAATCCAAAATCTAATGGGAATAACATTTGACCAAATATTTAGGCACTATGGCCCAGTCAAGTTGATGCATGAAATTAACCATTACAGAAGCCAAACAGACATGTTCCTCCCTTGCTTATCTACAGAGTGGACAACTAGCATAAGTTCAGGAAGTCACATGCTCTTTTCTTGGTTACTGAGTCTTCTTTTTTTTTTTTTTAGTGCCTATTATTATTTGCAAAACCTTTTGGATTTTTTCTTTTTCTTTTATTTTTTTTGTTTCAGGTGTACAAAGCAACATAATAGTTTGACATTTAAACCCCTCATAAAGTGATAACCCACCCCTAAAGCTACTACCCCTCTGTCATCTTATATAGCTGTTACAATACCATCGACTATCTTCCTTATGTTGTACTCCACATCCCATGACTATATATACCTATATATTTAGTTATAGTTGACATTCAATATTATTCTACTTCAGCTTCAGGTGTCTAGTGCATTGGTCAGGCATCTACACAGTCTATGACGTGATCTCCCTGATAAGTCCAGTGCCCATCTGGCACCTTACATGATCTTTACAACATTGTTGATTATATTCCCCATACTGTATTACCTATGAATTTGTATTTCTTAATGCCTTCACCTTTTTCACCCTGCCACAACCCCATTCCCATCTATCACCCTGATAGATCCAGTACCCATCTGGCACCATACCTAGTTATTACAATATTATTGAGTATATTCCTTATGCTACACCCTACATCCCCATGACTACTGTATAAAAACCAATTTGTACTTCTTAATCCCTTCCCCTTTCACCCATCCTTAACCCCCCTATCTTAAAGAAGTCCCTCTAAGATTCCTTGTAATACTGATTTGGTGGTGATGAACTCCTTCAGCTTTTTCTTGTCTGGGAAGCTCCTCATCTATCCTTCAATTCTAAGTGGCAGACTTGCTGGGTAGAGCAATCTTGGTTGGGTTGCTTTTCATCACTTGGAATATTTCCTGCCACTCCCTTCTTGCCTGCAAAGTTTCTGTTGAGAGATCAGCTGACAGTCATACGGGGGCTCCCTTGTAGGAACTAACTGCTTTTCTGTTGTTAAGATTCTCTCTTTGTATTTAACCTTTGGCGTTTTAATTATGATGTGTCTTGGTGTGGGCCTCTTTGGGTTCATTTTGTTTGGGACTCTACGTGCTTCCTGGTCTTGAATGTCTATTTCCTTCACCAGGTAGGGAAGTTTTCTGCATTATTTCTTCAAATAGGTTTTCAATTCCTTGTTTTCTCTCTTCTCCTTCTTGTACCCCTATAATGCAAATGTTGGTACGCTTGATATTGTCCCGGTGGCCCTTAAACTCTCCTCAATTTTTTGGATTCCTTTTTCTTTTTGCTGTTTTGATTGGGTGTTTTCTACTACCTCATCTACCTTTCTACATTGCTAGTTGGATCCTCTGCTTCATCTAATCTACTGTTGATTCCTTGTAATATACTCTTCATTTCTATTATTGTATCCTTTATTTCTGACTTATTCTTTCTTATGGTTTTTATGCTTCCAATCTCTCTGTTAAAGTTTTCCTTGAGATCATTGAGCATTCTTATAACCAGTGTTTGCAACTCTGCGTCTGACAGATTGCTTATCTCCGTTTCACTTAGTTCTTTGTCTGGAGCTTTGTTCTGTTCTTTTATTTGGGACATGTTTCTTTGTCTCCCCATTTTGGCTGCCTCCCTGTGTTTGTTTCTATGTATTAGGCAGAGCTGCTATGTCTTCCAGTCTTAGTAGAAGACCTTCCATGGCCTATGTAGTAGGCGTGCTGTGGGATTCAGTGGTGCAGTTTTTCTGGTCACCTGAGACATGAACTCCAGGTGTGTCCCTTGTGTGGGTTGTATGTGCCCTCCTCTTGTAGTCGAGCCTTGGTTGATAATTGCATATCAATATGAGGGACTGACCCTTGGGCTCACTGGTTGTAAGAACTGGCCTTGTCTACAGTAGAAGAGTTGTTGTGCAGGGTTTGACCCTACAGAGCAGGATCTGCCTCAGCAGAGCTCTGGTGTCTGCCCAATCTGCCCCTTGGGTGTGTTGTACTTGTAGGTGGCTGGGTGATGCTCCAGCTCATTTTGAAGGTGGCCACTGGGGGCGCCAGCCCCAGGATGACCTTGGAGGGGATCCACTGTAGGTCAAGTTCAGCCACAGCCCATGACCCACCCAGTGCCACCCAGCAGGAGCCAGAAATCCACAGATGGCTGCCTCCTGTGCTGTGCTTGGAAGCACCTTGAGAGGCCAAGCTGTGAACCAAGACCGGCTGCTGCTAGTACCGCTCTTTGGGCTGCTCAGCCAAAGGCACAGGACATGCTGAAGCCAGATGCTGCCTGTCTGGGTTCTGTGAACCTTTGAAAGTCTAGGAAAGTCTGCATCTTGAGCCAAGGCAGGTGTTCTTCTCCAGAAAGCCACTGGAAGCGGCCTGGGTATGCCCGAAAGTTGGGCGGGATCAGATCTCAAATCGCCAGGGCGGGGTAAACGGAAATGGTTGAGACTCAGATATGGCAGCTGCCTGTGTTTACTCGCCCTGAAGGGGAGGTCTCAACAAAGAAACAATGGCCTCTGCCAGCTCCCCCTAGGTCCAGGAGAAAGCCACCTCTCTAGCCTCCATCCCAAGCCAGACAACTCAATTCTCCACCATGTATCCCTGCTGCCTTTTCAGCTGCTGCCTCAGCACTGGAGCTCAGAGCAAAGTGATTCCATTGGTAGGTAAGTCCACGCTCAGTCCCTTTAAGAGGAAGGCCTGGGAGTGCAGCTACCCTCAGTCACAATCTCCACTGGTTTTCAC